>NC_133970.1:45987286-46287286 GCF_031877795.1 Strix aluco | reverse complement strand
CAGTCGTATTCTTTGGGGTTAGGGTCTCGTTGTCGACACCTAAACGCCTCCCAGTTCCAGGCTTTCACTTGTGGGATTGTACAGGGCACTTGGAGTATTTGGAATTTGCAAAGAGTTTGTACTATATTCACGTTATGGGGCTTAGGTTCATTGGTATGCACACACCCTTTTTTAGGATTTATCCCTTTTATAAATATAGTCCACCATTTATGGGACTCCTTTACAATTTTTCCTGTTGATACCCCCACTCGTAAGGTTTGACTGGTTAATTTTCTTTCTCTTATATAGCACTGGTCACAGTATTCCTTTGGGGAATAGCCGTGGACGCAGTGCGCCCACCAACTTTCCTCACAAGTAGTGCATTTAAAACACACAAAAGGATAACAAACACAGTTAGGGGTTTTACAAAATTCATTTAGTCCTTCTTCCTTCGCAACACTAGCTTCAGATCTCCTGATGTTTCAGCTACTTCCCAGTGATCAGGCGTTAAGGGTCCTTTCACTCTGGTAGCATGAGTCCATCCCTTTTCAGCAGTCCGGACAGCAGTCTCTGTTGTGAGTATAACAAGAAACGGTCCCTCCCAACGAGGGGTAAGAGAGGATTCTTTCCAAGTTTTTATTAACACCTTGTCTCCAGGTCTTATGGAGTGCATACAAATTTCTAATGGAGGTCTCTGTACTACCATCCCTTTTTTGCGTAGTTCTTTTCTCCTATTCATGAGGTTTATTAAGTATGGTTGCAAATTGTCTTTTTCCAACACTGGGTGATCAGTGGGAAATTCCATATCATAGGGCATACCATATCGCATTTCGAACGGGGATATTCCAGTATCAGTTCGGGGCTGGGTCTGGATATTCAGAAGTGCTAGGGGTAAACACTTAACCCAAGACATCTTTGTTTCTAACATTAATTTGGTAAGTTGTTTCTTGATTTCCCCATTCATTCTTTCTACTTTTTCTGAGGTTTTTTTTTTTTGGATGCCAGGGAGTGTGGAATTCCCACTTGGTCCCCAGGGAAGTCAATGTCTCTCTGATTATTTTAGACAAAGTGGGGACCCCTGTCCGAATCGATTACTTCTATATTTCCATACCTAGGGATGATGTTTTCCAAGAGTATTTTTATCACAGTATTTGCTGTAGCTCGAGTGGTGGGAAAGGCCTCCACATAATGAGTGAGATGATCTACCAATACTAGGAGGTATTTGTACTGTCCTACTTTTGGTAGTTCTGTAAAATCGATTTGAATTCTTCCAAATGGTCTGTATGCCATATCCCGTCCCCCTTGAATCTTTTCTCTTAATTGGTGCTTATTAATTTTCTGGCATGTTAAACAGCTTTTTATTATTTCCTTAGCAACATTATAAATCTCTATGCACATGTATTTAATAGCAAACTGATCTACTAATGTTTGTACTCCCCAGTGAGTTTTAGTATGGAAATCTTTCATAACTCTCCAAGCCACTGTCTTCAGGAGAACCTTCCTCCCATCAGGTAGTTCAAGGAGCTGCCTAACCTGTTGTTTGTTTTTGGGAGTCTGGAGAGAAAGAATTCCATTTACCCTCTCTGGGTCTAATTTCTTGCTTTCTTTACTGATCCAGTGACCTAAATACTTCACCTCTTCTTCTACAAATTGCAATTTAGATTTGGATACTTTTAATCCTTGGAGGCTTAAGAAATTTAACAACTTAATGTTTTCCTTTCGTACCATACTAAAGTAACACCTTCCCCCAAGTTATAATCTTTTAAGATGTGTTCGAGGGCTTGTCCAAAGAGGTTAGGGGACTCAGTAAAACCCTGAGGCAAAACTGTCCACCTCAGCTGTTGTTTCCTAAAGGTATCTGGGTCTTCCCATTCAAAAGCAAAATAATTTCTACACTCCTCTTTTAGAGGACACGTCCAAAAAGTATCTTTCAAGTCTATTACGCTATACCACTGATTTTCAGGATTCAATTGACTAAGTAAAGTATGGGGGTTCGCCACTACAGGAAATCTGGTTACAGTTCTTTTGTTGATTTCTCTTAAGTCATGCACTAATCTATAACTCCCATCTGCCTTCTTAACGGGCAATATTGGAGTATTAAAAGGTGACATACAAGGTTCTAATAGCCCCTGATTAAGGAGTCTCTCTATTTCAGGCTTTAAGCCTCTCCTGCCTTCTTGCGGCAAGGGATACTGTTTGATTCTAGTCGGGATCTCTGGGTTCCTAATGGTGACTTCGAAGGGGGTGATATCCAATCTACCCACTGTCTCTGGGGTATACCATACTTCTGGGTTAATCTTTTCTTCATCCGCCACTGTGAGGGGGCATAATCTGACTTTGAGTTCTTTTTCTTCTACTTCCAGATTAATTCCCAATTCTATAATCAGATCCCATCCAAGTAAATTATAATCTGCTTCTGGTAATAATAAAAATGTTCTAATCACATATTTGCATTTTGATTCAACAATCACATCATGAAGAACCGGGGCCTCAAACGGTTCACCTTTAGCCCCTATTACACTGATTTTTTTCTGATGATACTTTACAGCCTGGAGGCAGAGCCTGAATGGTAGATCTTTCAGCTCCTGAGTCCACAAGGAACTCTACCTCTTGTCGCTGAGGACCCACTTTAAGTTTTATCAAGGGCTTTTTGTTCTTTGGGTCCCCAGCACATAGAGTTCCTGACCCCACTAATCTTCAGAAAACATTTTCTCATCTTGGATTCTCCTCCAGCAAACCTTCTTCACATGCCCCTTCCTTTTGCAATAAAAACATTCCACTTCCTTCATATTAAAGCAGGCAGAACCATTCAATGAATGAAAATCTCTGATCCCAAAGAAACCATAGTCTCCAGGTAATCATCACATAAAACATCCATGTTCTGCACAGCTTTATTACATGCAGGCACTGGGGAATGCACAGAACAGTTTTCAGGCTAAAATAATGCAGTTTGCTGCATGTTTGAGTTGTTACACACTCTGCATTGCCTCCTCTCAACCTGAAACTCCTACTCCTGGGTCTAGACATTTAGAGCAAGGGCAGTTTAAATCTACCGAGACTGTTGCCCATGTACTTCCAGATGCAATCAAATAAAGCATCTGGGCAGCTATACCACACACGCAGTGCGCGGTGTTTACATAGCACATCACAAATTACAAAACTGGTAAGCTCTAGGCCATGGCCTGTGAGGAGAAAGTCTGCAAAGGGCACAGCAGCATCCTCCTTCTTTGGAAAAGACACAACATTTATGAGCTGCCTAGTCAGTGTGCTACAATTATGTCAGTTCCCCATCTTTTGGCTAAGAAGTACAAACCAGATTAGCAGCTCCAAAAGAGTGTGGTCTGGGGGCAAATTAGCTTGAACTTGGTTCCCCAGCCCATATACCTGCCTGTATGCTAGAACCCTGATTCTCTCTTTTTTTTTTTTTTCCAACTCCTGCCAATGATGTTCATCACTGTTAAGAAAAAAAAAAAAAAAGCTGCTGAAGCTAGCCAAGGGCTTGTATCTATCACAGTATCTTTTGATCCTTGTCTACAGTCCTTAAAATACCAAGAGGATAGAAAGTTCTAAGCTGTCACCTTCTGATCACCAAGTCAAGCAGGCAAAGGTATACTGAATAATAAACGAGTTATGAAGAGGTGAAACAACATTTAAATAGATCATTATCTGGGTATCCAAACTGATAACGAGAACAATACCACCACTTCAAGTAGGAATCCACCTAAACTTTCTGAGCTTCTCTCAGTAATTCCTCTCCCTTGCCAATCTTCTATCTTTTCTAACTTCTTCCTAATATTTGCCCAAGACTTAGCCACAAACTGAGTCTTTAATAATGCCTGCCCCACAGGGGTGGCAGGATCTATTCCTGAGTACAACTGTTATTAATATTCTGCCCTTGGGGAACTGACTCTCTAATTCCTTGAATTATGATAATTCTTAAATTTGCCATGTGGGTTTGGTGGCCTGGGTCTTGATTATTCCAGTTGGGTTTTACCAACAGCCACTTGTGATCTGCTGTGGGACCCACTTGTTATAAATTGAGACCACAATGGACTATAATTCACTTTTTATTAATTATAGCAAGTAGAATATGAGCAAAGACAGCGCTGGACGGCAGGGGAGTCTGCGCTCCGCCAACTGCCGTGCTGAGTAGTTCAAACAGTCCCCTTTTTATACATCTTTACTTCCGTGCTCATGAGGTAGTGGAGGTACTCCGCGCATGCTTCAGTTGTTGTTAGGGGGGTCGTTTCCTGCCTCCTGGTATTTGTTGAGGCCAAAGTAAGAAGTCTTCCCTCTTTGTCTCATAGTTGACCTCTCACTCATATATCCTTATATGGGGCTGTCTTGTCCTGTTTCTTGTCGCTTGCATGAGCAGTATCTGGTTCAGTTTGTGTGAGCGATTGCAGTTATCTTATCTCACACAGGCGGTGTCCGGTGGTTGTTTGCATGAGTGATTTCTGTCGTCTAACTTTACATTGAGCTTAACATAAATCTTAATAAACAATACCTTAGTCCACAGTTTCTCACACACTTGATGTTGCTGGTCCCAAAGTCTTATACCTGCCCTCCTGATCATATCTCGTTCCTCCATAGTAAATAGAATTCCTAGGATAGATTGTAATTTATCCCAGGTATATAAATCTGGGCCAAGAAACTGGTCCACCTGTTTGGCTACGCCAAGCGGGTCCTCTAATAAGTTCCCCATTTCTTTTTTAAAATCTCTTACATCTCCAGTGTTGAGAGGAACAGTGACATACCCCGCTCCCAGTTCCCCTTGTGCCCCCACTCCTGGCACAAGCATTTCTCTAAGGGGGTATAATCTCCCTTCCTTAACTTTGCTTCGGGTAACCCGCTGAGGGGGTCCGGGAGATTCAGGGTCAGAATCATTGGTTACAAGTATGAGCGGGTTAGAAGGGGGGGGGGGGGGGGGGCTCAGCACAGAGCCCCCTCGAGACAGTTTACTGCAGCCTGTCTCTGAGCAGAAGCCTAAACGCTAATTTGGGGCCGCTCGGTGCCCCCTGCTCCAGCCCCAACCCCCACCCCGGGGCAGCTGGGTGCTCGGGACAAGCCCTCCCGGCTGGGGAGGGGGCAGCTCTGCCCCCCCGCTCCCCCACGCTGGGCCAGGCTCCACGACACTGCTCCAGGGCTCGGCTTGGGCACGCTGCTCGGGTCGGGCGGTGGCGCCCCGGGAACAAGCCCTGTCCCAGCTGGAGCCAGCAGCGGGAGGAGTTCAGCTGCCCCCTCCCATGGATCCAGAGGGCTTGCTTTCCCTCTGTCCCATCTTCCAGAGTGCCACTCACTCGCACTCTGGGATTATCAACCTCCTAGTGGGATATCCGGCAATTCTTCCTTGCCCCCACCCATGGATCCAGAGGGCTTGCTTTCCCTCTGTCCCATCTTCCAGAGTGCCTTCTTTCACACACACACACGCTCCCCTTATTCGTGACTCGCTCCTTCGCAGGCTACGAGAACTGCACTACTGTGAGAAACGCTCAGTTGCCAATTACCCACGGCTCAGACAGGATGCGGTGTGAAGCACTCTTTATTACGTTCTTGCAAGACCGGGCGCCCCCAACAAGTGGACGCACCTAACGGCCATCGTGCAATGGTTTATATTCCCTTCTCCCGACCGTGAGTTCCCTCCCCTGATTCCTCATTGGCTGAGTACTACAGGGTGTACAGACTTCCCGAATCGCCTACCGATACGCCCCTTCATGTATGTGTTCATACATCGCATGTTCATGGAAATGAACCTTGGCTTTCTCCAGGGCGGAGAAGTTAATATGCATGAGCTCATTACGCAAGCGTACTAAGACAGAAAAACCCGAAATTCAGGTTCTTCAAGCCTCTGGTATCTACATCCATCTAAAGCCAGTTCTGAGTATTGGGTCATCACAGTTGACAAAAAGACCACTTGCCTTCTAGTCCTAGGCCAGGGATTTCAATGGTTGTAAATTGGTCTCATTGATTGGTTTAGTGAATCACTCCTGCCCTTCCCTTCAGGCTTATCATGCGAAAACAACATTCTTTCCCTTACACTACTAAAGGGTCCGCACTCGGGTGATCTCTTCGAGACCTCTCACTCATTCGCACTCTGGGATTACCAACCCCAACCAAACGGATAACTGCACAAACGCAAATACTTACTCCTCCCCGGAGTCTTCGATCGGTCTTCGTGCACAAAATTTAAGGGGTTCTGCAGATTCTTTTGCTCACTCCCGAGTCCGAATTAAAAGGGGTTCGGATATCCAGCGTTTTGGCCACGAGATCCTCAGACTGGGGCTATCCGAAGATAGGGCGCCTCCCCTATCTGGGGTTTCGCACCAAAAGATCTGGATCCGAGTCACGGCACCAAATTTGTTATTGATTAATTGTAATTTAGTGGGAAATAACCACTTCTCAATTTTTAGCGATGAATAAAATTTTATTAGCAAGCGGCGAGTGAGCAAAACAGCGCTGGGTGTGCCGGGAGTCTCTGCTCTACCAGGACACACACCTGACCCGGCAGAACCGAGTCCCTTTATAGTGTAGGCTTCATCCATATTCATGATGGGCGTACCCTGAGGGGTCTGCAAAGGTGTAAACAAGTTTTCCCGGGCTTTTCTCCTGTTTTCGTGGGCTTTTCTCAGGTTTCCGTCACAGAAGGGGGGATGACTCAGCACAGGGGTTTCTGTAGTGGCTTGAAGATGGGGGCCATTTTAGCTCCCTTCTAACAACTCATTTTAACAATAGAAACTATATACATATATCTTATTTCTTATTTACATAAGAGAATTACAAAACTGTTCGGCCACAACATCCTGACTACAACTTCTTTTTCCCCTTGAGATTTGAATAACAAATACCATATATGTTTTATTACATTCGCTGTTGTCGCAAAACCTCCTTGACAACTTCCCTGTTGTCCAACTGCACAAAGGCTCACTCTCCCAATATTTTGCATGCCCAATATTATTTCATGCTGCTTGAATGAGATACTACAAACATAACAACATAACACATCTCACACACCATTAAGCCAATGTCACTTGGATTTTTCAGAGAGGATGTGATGAAAGAGTAAACAGAAATAATTGATTGGATTTCTAAAAATCCTAGGTGCTCTGTACAAATTGGAACATGACTTCACACTAATAAGTAGGAAACTTTCCCTCACCAACCCTTCCTTCAGATCTTAAAACGCTTATACTCTGCATTACATTCCCAAATTGTGTATACACGTTTGTCTCCTGCAAGTCATAGAAAGATTATATTTAAGTGATTAATGGTAACATTTATGGCAAAAGCTGCTGAGTTGTGTTTTTGTTAAACTATAATACTAAAAATAAAACCAAAAAGATCAGATTTTGCACCTATCAGTGCTCCAATAAGCCTCAAAACGGAGAGGTTTTTTCCTTGACAAACCATAATGCATGACAAACATGCAAAAAATGCCTATAATTCAGCCTGCATTCTTGATGAACAGGTAAACAACATTTTAGAAATTTAAAAATTAAGCATTTGAAACACATAAATCCCACTTTCAGCACAGACAGATATTTCATGCTCAGTATAGTTTTTCTGCCAAGAAAGAATCAGACCAAGATAAAAAATATTTAGTTATTAATAATGTATTTTTCTCTGTAACAGTACATCTCAGTTTTGTAAATATTGCTGGGTAAATATAATGAAATTAAAGGGTAATCAGATATCTGGTTTTACATTTTGCAGTTTCTCCATATGACTGAAATTAAGAAATTCATTATTAAATGGAGGGAAGTAGGGGTGGGTCAGAGGAGGAAAAAGGTAATAATATATTTTATAAAAATAGATTGACGTTGCTACTAGTAGTCATCAGAGACTTCAGTGTGGTCATGACATTCTTTAGATTCAGGAAATTGTAAACAGCGTATTTATCTCAAACAAGGTGGAAAAAAAGTCTGAATTATTTATAGAAGATCTCATAAACTACTTTTTCTTACAACACAGCAAGATTTAGATAGAGCATACTTTTTAGAACTCATTCAAAGCATATGTAAGCACATCTTTTGTTTCCACACACGCAAGTGGCTGGGTTTTTTTTATTACCTGTGAGCCATTTGAAAATGCTGAGTTTTTCACACCACACAAGTTTTAAGTAATCTACAAGAATTTAGCAATCCTCGGATTAAAAATAAGTGAAAAAAATCAAGTAGTTCAGAATAAGACAACAGCAAAGTGTTTGGACTGTAAACTTTCAAATAAAAGGAGAGCTTACCTGCATTTAGAAAGAGGATAACTGAACAACTGAAATGATCTGATTCCTCTTAGAATAACTTAAAGTTGTGGCAATACTCTACTGCTTTACTACCATAAACAACTCTTCTTACAGGTACTATTTCTCAGCTGGAAAACAAAAAAACCCAGGCAGGAAGGGGCTTTAAAGGAAAGAAGACAGAAGTACTCGTAGCTAGAGCCTGCCTAGAACAGACAGCATTGTCCTGACTCCCCTGATTAGCTCAGTTTTGTATATACTATTAAATAAAACCTTGTAGTTCAGTGATGGTATGTTTTTTCAGACAAAATGTATTCAGTTTGAATTTCTGATTATTTATGTTATATTCCTAGTGTTATAGATTAAAAGTAATTTAGTGGGAAATAACCACTTCTCAATTTTTAGTGATCAATAATAAATTTATTAGCAAGCGGCGAGTGAGCAAAACAGCGCTGGGTGTGCCGCGAGTCTCTGCTCTACCAGGACACACACCTGACCCGGCAGAACCGAGTCCCTTTATAGTGTAGGCTTCATCCATATTCATGATGGGCGTACCCTGAGGGGTCTGCAAAGGTGTAAACAAGTTTTCCCGGGCTTTTCTCCTGTTTTCGCGGGCTTTTCTCCGGTTTCCGTCACAGAAGGGGGGATGACTCAGCACAGGGGTTTCTGTAGTGGCTTGAAGATGGGGGCCATTTTAGCTCCCTTCTAACAACTCATTTTAACAATAGAAACTATATACATATATCTTATTTCTTATTTACATAAGAGAATTACAAAACTGTTCGGCCACAACATTCTGACTACAACTTCTTTTTCCCCTTGAGATTTGAATAACAAATACCATATATGTTTTATTACACTAGCATAAATCACAATAAGTAGATTGGCTTGCAAAGCTACACATAATATTTCAATAATATCTTGGTGAATTATTCACTAAAGATGACTCTTGGGCTTTCAAGTGTATAAAACATAGTTTTCATCATGGACACCCAAAGCCCCAACCAGCAGCTCAGGACGGGGTTTTCCATATCTTAAGTGAGAGCCAAAATTCAGGCTACTCCTGCACATTGGGAATAATTTCTGTATTTTTTCGTGTGCGTTTCTGATGCCATTTTAGTCAAAACTTTATTTTTAACATTCATTAAAACAGGTACCTGTATTTACAAAATAATTCATAAGCATATGACTTAAGCAAATTTTATAAAATTACTGTCTTCCAGGAATTCTGTCACAAACAAGAAAATTAACAATTCTGGTCCGCTTTATGTCCATCTGAAAACCTTACAAAACCTCCTTTAAAGTACCTATTAAGAAATTATCCATATAAGGCCCAGGTAGAGTTCCCAAATACTGGAACCACTTCTTTCATCCTCTTCAGCTTTTGGAGGGGAAGGGGTCTAATCTATGTTAAATATGTGGCTGGGTGCCTTCTCTCAGTTTTGTGGAAAAGCTCCCTTACCAGTTCAAGCTGCAAAAGACCCAAGGGAGCACAACATTCAGAGCCTGGCAGTGAATTGGGATGCTACTTACACATAAGCAGTGCAATTGCTGCTATGAAGCAGGAACACCTAGGCCAATTCATAATCTGGACAGCCAATATCAAGGCCTGAGCTGTCAAATTTATATTTGGATGTAAGGCAAAATCTTAAGACTTGATAACTCTAGTAAGATTTCCTGTGATGAAGTCATAAGAAAGGTTATCACTACAGTATATGAAATGTAAGGGAAAGAATGTTGTTTTCGCATAATAAGCCTGATGGGAAGGGCAGGAGCGATTCACCAAAGCAATCAACAAGAGCAATTCACAACCATTGAAATCCCTGGCCTAGGGCTAGAAGGCAAGTGGTCTTTTTGTCAACTGTGATGACCCAGTACTTGGAACTGGCTTTAGACGGATGCAGATACCGAAAGACTTGGGGCGAACTTTTCCATCTTAGTACGCTTGCGTGATGAGCTCATGCATATTAACTTCTCCGCCCTGGAGAAAGCCAAGGTTCATTTCCATGAACATGCGGCGTATGAACACATACATGAAGGGGCGTATCGGTAGGCGGTTCGGGAAGTCTGTACACCCTGTAGTACTCAGCCAATGAGGAATCAGGGGAGGGAACTGGCGGTTGGGAGAAAGGGATATAAACCATTGCATGATGGCTGGTAGGCGCGTCCACTTGATGGGGGCGCCCGGTCTTGCAAGAACGTAATAAAGAGTGCTTCACACCGCATCCTGTCTGAGCCGCTGATAATTGGCAACTGAGCGTTTCTCACATGAAACATCTATTGCGGATTCAGTTTTAATTAGCTAACAATCTCCCTGGGCTGGTAGCTAGAGCACAGAATACTAAATTTATTTTTTTTTTTTAAATTTCATTATCACGCATTCTGGTGTTCTTTTCCTCTCACCTCCCAACTAGCTGTTCATTCCCTATTTAATGGAAGCTGTGAAACACCATTTAAGGGTTAAAATTTAACAAACTAGGCTTTTGTTTAGTAAAACAAGATATTCATCAAAGGTGGGTGTGGAAAAAAGCAAAAAGTAGTGTTTTAAAGTTTCACTTGACAACACTGTCACAGTAGTGCATGGCCTGCTACTAAGAACAATATTGAGAAATCCTGAGTTCATGTAAACCAATGTCTGCCTTCATTGTGATGCATGTTTTCTATTCTTTACATCTCCTTTATAAAGAAAGTGATTTCTGTAACAGATCTTTGACACAAAGTAACAAGTGGTTTGAGACATAGGGGAGAAAACCAGAAGCAAATCCCCAATCAAGAAATGCAAATTTAGAGCAAAATCCCTGTTGGTATGTGCTTTTTAGAACAAAAGTTGCATTTAAGAAAATACAAGGAAGCCAGACCTGTTAAAAGATGCTCCTTACCCTAATGCAAGATGTAATGCTTCTATGTAACATGCATGGACTGTAAAAATTGAAAGCAAGTGCTAAACAGTGTACACAATTTCCATACACGGCAGGTAGTGAAGCAAGAAAAGAACTGACACAGTTACCCTCGTTAAAGAGATGCACATTAGAAAACTGTTATGCAGTGTTAGCATACTGAAGGTCTATGCATCAGGGTGTTGTCGCTATTAACAGCTTAAGTGTTCACTGTATTTTGTTAATTAATATATACAGCTTTAAGCCTTAAATGTGTTTTAGAGGATCTTTTCTAATAGTAACATAGTCATTATTCCCTGGTGGGGATGAGAAGGGTTGATGAGGCTTCAACTGTTTAATCATAATCAATAAAATATGTGGCTGAATACCACTGGACAAAAGCTGTTTCTTTAAATTTATCTATATGGTTAGTTAAAATGGAAGCTTTCTACAATCTCTCTCTAAAAAGATTAAACAAATTTTTAGCTTGCTCTATCTGGAAGTCTGTCTTTGTAATTTGTGCTTTGGCCTTTAAATGCTTGGCCTTTAAGGTTACTTATAGACAGAAATCATAGTCTTATACTTTCTGATAAAAAACTTGGTATTTAAATTCAGTAATTCAACTTGATGCACTACATCTTTCCTTTCAGTTTTCTATTATTGGGGGGGGGAATAAATCAGAAGTAGACTAAAATGTACAATTATGTTTACTAAACTGTGATAAAATAGCAAGAATTTGTCTTGCAAACAGACATTACAGAAGATATTCAACTTCTGACTTATCAGAGAAACAGAATTAGTTGACCCAAGAATGCTTTCAAATGGAGCAGGCATGGCAGCAAAAACGTGATCACCTAAGAAAAAAAATTGTAAACAAATAAAGAATAAAATACTAGTGCCTATTACATTTTTCATCTTAAAAAAAGCTTCTGCCTGGTTAACATGATACTCAGTGAAATCTTTAAAATATATTATTTGATGATGATGATGTTGGCCTATATGTTATTTATTTTTACACATGAATATATGAGCACATACATAAAATGTAAGGAAAAACTATCCACTTTTTCAGATGTTCTAATCAGAATTACTCATCATACTCTTAATGTTTTTTTAAAAACCATTTCAACATAATTATAACATCTTTTTAAAAATACAGTATTCATTATTTCTTATCAGCACTTTGTAGAAATTCCTTATAGCTCAGCTTCTTCAACTTGTTAACCCAGTTTTCAGGCTAACAGGTAATAGGATAATAGTTATTTCCCCGTCAAGCAAAGATTTTCTTTTGCACAAAAAGTAAACCAATGGACTTTATGGAGTGAATAGAACTGAGTATGCCAAAAAGATACATAAGAGATTGAGCAATTTCCCTACAGCACATGCTTCACAACACAAGAACTATACTGCATATTAAAATTCTGTGGATCTGAACATCAGATGTTCTCTCCATGGTCCACGCCCTCACTTAACACAGGTTAACATTCCTGATTTGAGAAAGCAGACATGAAAGTAGTTCAAAGGTACCTAACAAACAAGCCATCAAGAACTGGAAGAGCATCAGGTTCCATTTCATCATTGATCTTCTGAGTAGAAAAAAATAGTGCTGAAGAAGCACCAAGCTCTCTTGCAGCATGACCAAGATGCTCAAGGATTCCCATAGGATTACTGAGCTTCAGTTTTCCCTTCAAGACAAGGAAAGCTTTTCCTTTCTGACTTAATAAAATGATTCAGCTAGAACTTCATGACTAGAAACAGCTTTCAAGTCTGTACACAGAACTTTCTCAGACAGTAAGCAGTTAGGCTAGGATTTGTGTCTTAACTCTACAACTTGGATTTACTACACAAATGCAGCAAAAAGACATTTTACTGAACAGAAAAGCAAGGACTCTACAAGGAACTGTTTATTCACTATTCCTGACAGGACAAGAAAAATTCATTATATCTACAGAAATATTTCATAACAGGGAATACTAACTTAGGTGTTCTAGAAGAAGTTCAGGTAATAGTAATATTTTATGAGAATATGAAAATACTATCTAGTCTTTAAAAAGCAAAACTAGCTCCAAAAAATGAAGTTACTTCTTATTCCTGTTGATTACTATGTGTGAGAGACTGAAATGTCCTATGACTGCCTCAAAGCTTGCTTGTGTCTGTGCAAACCTCCAAGAGAAGCTGCTGCAGCCTGTGATGTTGCCCAGGGAAGCGGGAGTGTCCTGAAGGATGCACCCCCCTCCCCCACTTCCTTGCAGTTGCATTGTCCAGACTCTTTAGACAAGCCTCAAAGGGGCAGACTGTACTGAGTTGGCCCCATCCTGTAGCCATTTGTGGCTCTATTGTGTAGGCCAGACCCCATGCCTGCATGGCTAATGAACTGACAAGAGGCAAACTGTCCTGCCCTGAAGCCAGATGCAACAAAACCTGTGGGACCAGAGAAAAAAAAACTAAAGGTGGGCAGATATGCTGATCAGCGGATACGATGGACTTAAAAAGGCAGCAGAAAATTTTGCTCAGTGTGCATCTACCATCGAAGCCAGATCCGTGTGCACCCACCACCGAAGAACTGAAGACTGAGGACCAACGGGACGCCGCTGGATCCATGGTGGTGACTATTCTTGCAGCCCTATCCCACGTCCTTGCTTTATTTCTGTCTTTTCCTTCCATTCTGTCCTATTGCTACCCCTCTTCACCTTTTTAATAATAAAAACGTGTTTTGGGTGTACGGCATTTGACCTCGTTTGTGTCTTAATCTCGCTCTTGGGATCGTATCGAAACGTCCCCCGATATTGTATCGGGGCATTAAATTGGCGTCATGGACAGGATCCCTAGGGACAAGAGTGCCGTATTGCCTCGCTGTGTTAAGTGGGACCTCTCAGGAACATAAGGGGGCGGGTTCGTGTTGTGTTTGGAACTTACGTGCTGCCTCCCTGAGAGGACCGATTCCCTGTTTTATACATGAACAGGGTTCTCAGGGAACAGAAAGCATCTAATTAAGGTGCGACCTCCTAAGAGTGAATAGGAGGAAGAGTGGATAGTAATATTGGGTTTGTGTGTTAATTAAGGTGTGGCCTCCTGAGAGAGAAAAGGGGAAATTTGGATATTAATGTGTGGCCCTCTCAGGATGATAGCCCCTTTGTGCTTAAAAAAAAAAAAAAAAAAAAAAAAAAAAAGAATGGCCTCCCGGAAGGCAGCCGATGCTTGTGATTATATCCCCTCGCCAGTCGAAGGGATAGATAAATTATATGACCTTTTGGAGGCACGTCAGTCTCGTCCCTCACTCCAGGGGCAAGATTGGGCGAAAACCCACTGGTTTCAACCACAGAGTGTAGTGGATAGGATAAGGGTGTTGCAGAAGGAAGCTAAGGTTAGGAGGGGGAAAGGAAAAGCTATAATTTGTGCAGTATTTGGAACAAGCCTGGCAGCGGCAGTGGAGGAAAGAAAGCAGAGGCTTTGTCAGGCTGATACTGTAATTGACTCCCTGCAAATGGTAATAAAGACCCTGCAGGAATAGTTGAAAGAAAATAAACAGTTGCTGGAGGAGGGAAGGAACCAAAATGTGATATTAAAGGAGGAATTGAGGAATCAACTTTTAAGGTAGGCAGATACACAGGTGGAGGTAGAGATGAAGCTTTCAGAGAAGGGGATATGGCAAATCTATCCCCAAGGAGATTTGCAGAAGGCAAAGGAAACTGCAGAAAGCTCCCCCCCATATGCACCTGCTGGTTAAAACAGAGTATGTGTATGAGGATGATAACGACCATCCTCAGGTTGTCACCAAAGAAGTCCCATTTACAGCAACTGAATTAGCAAAGTTGAGAAAAGATTTTGCAAGGAATGTGAATGAATCGGAGACAGAGTATGTGTGGAGTGTCTTTGTCAGGGGGGGGTGGAATTTTGTTGTCAGAGAAGGAAGCGGAAGGATATTGGGGTCTGGGTGTGTTTTTAACCACCGGTAATCGCTGGGCCCCATGGTCATTGACTCAGAGGGTTGCGTACTGGGCTGGAGGGCTGAACCCCTTGGAAAGGGGGGTTCCCCTTACAATTACGGGGACTATTAATCAATTTCTGGAGAGTGTGCAGAAGGCAGCTTGTCTGCAGATGAATGTTACTACCAGCGCACCCTCGTGGATTGAATCATCAGGGACAAATGCTTCCTGAGACTAGGTAGGAAGGTCATTCGCCCTCCCATGGTGAGTGGGGGGGCGAAGGCTGGATTTACATTAGACAGCTCACCAAAAACGGCTGGGGTGATTTATTGATCACAGCGTCATGGGACCAAAACAAGTCCTGATTACATTTTTAGTAGATACTGGAGCTCAGATTTCGACTATTAGAGCTAAAGATGCCCATGGAAAGGAGCGCAAAATTAATACAAGGTGGATTATTCCATCTTTCTAATTATAACCCACTTCCGGTTCTCAAAATGAACCGAGAACGCTTTTCTTTCTTCTTGCAGGTAAAACCCCATGGAGAACAATATCCTGAGCCACAATGGAGGATCCTTATGTAAATTTAAATTCTTGTATGGTATTGATGTTCATTGTCTTATTAATATTTTTAGGATGTATTGTCTGAGATAAGAGACATATGGTATTTGTTGATCAGATAAAGGGTGAGGTGATAAGAGACATATGGTATTTGTCAATCAGATAAAGGGTGGGAGCCTGGGTATGTGCATGTCTGTTTGATGTGATTTACGATTGCGATAAGAGGCAAATGGCATTTGTTGGTCAGATAGTTTACAAAGGGTGAAGGCCTGAGTGTGGGCATGTCTGTTTGATGTGATTTACGCCAAGTCTGCAATTAGCGATATCCTGTAAAGTAGGCATAGAGATGAGCTATGCCATATAAGGGAAAAACCCGAGAGGGTCAGCAGAAGATAACGCAGAGGAAGACTACGACCCTCCTAGCAACAAAAGGCGCAGCCGCAGATGAAACCAAAAAGGCCCCGTCAGCCCAGAACCTGAAGATTATAAAAAGAGACTGCCAAAGAGGAGGGGCGCGCACCATTGGTGGAGCAGTGACTCCCCGGCCGCCCAGCGCTGCTTTACTTGCTCAGCCGCTTGCTGAATTAATAAATTTTATAAGTCACTTGATTTGGCTTCTGAAAGTTATTTTCCCCAATTTATAACAATCATGGTGCTGTGACTCGGATCCAGGTAACTGTGGTTCAGAATCCCTATACCGGGGAGGCGCCCTGTCTCCGGATAGCCCTGGTGTGAACGATTGCTGCACCCGGACCTGGAAATCTGAACCCCCTCCAAATTTGGTGAGCAAGTAAAGGAAAACCACAGAACCCCGTAATATTTGTGCACGAAGACCAAGCGAAGACTCCGGACGGAGTAAGTATAAGTGAAAAAGGGAATCCGTTTGGTTGGGGTTGGGAATCCTGGAGCTCGAGTGTGTGAGAGGTCTCGTTGAGGCCAAGTGAGTGCAGACCCTTTAATAGTGCGGTTCCCATTGTCCGCGAGGGCGTGGGCCACGAATAAGGGGAACGAGTGCGTGTGTGAAACAAGGGGCTCCAGAAGATGGGACAGAGGAAAAGCAAGTCTTCTGATCCCATGGGAGGAGAAGGGAAGAAATTTCCCGATATTCCTCCAGGCAGTCCATAGGACTTATGTTAAAGTATTGGAATGATAGTCCCCGAAGAAAAGGAAAAAGTAAAGTAAAAATGGCTCATTATTGTATTGAGGTTTGGGGAGGGCAGGCAATTAAGGGTCCGGCAGTGATCTGGCCCCAATTTGGATCATTTGAAAATTGGGTACGGCAAGCCCTCAATATTTGGGTTGATAGTAAGGAACCTGTGAACCCTGAAGAAAGGGAATACGCTAGATTGTGGCTCCCCGAACCCCGATCATTACTATATCCCCTGAATGAAAGGAAGAAGACACCGAAACCTAGGGAAGAGGAATTAATCTTACCTCCTCCCTATGCCCCTGGTGCCCCCGAGGAACCCGAGGAGGCACAAGTACAAGCACCCCCTGTAGGGGAAGCCGACCCTCAACCCGAGCCCTCTCGGCGGGTAACCTGGAGTCAAACAAAGGAAACTCCGGGAAATTTATACCCCCTTAGGGAAGTTCCCATAGCTGGTGGGCAGGGCCCGGCGATTGGGTACGTCTTGGTCCCCCTTAACACAGGGGACGTTTGAGATTTTAAAAAAGAAATGGGGAACTTACTGGAAGACCCCCTGGGAGTTGCTGAGAGGCTGGACCAGTTTCCGGGACCCAGCGTTTACACCTGGGATGAATTACAAGCCATCTTAGGTATACTTTTTACCGTAGAAGAGAGAGATATGATCAGGAGAGCAGGAATGAGGCTATGGGACCAACAACATCAGGCTGGACCGGCCGCTGACACCAAGTGGCCCCTTCAGCGGCCGAATTGGAATAATCAGGAAGAAAGGGGCCGAAATGATATGTCCGACTTACGAGCCATAGTAATCCAAGGAATCAGGGAGTCCGTGCCTAGGGGCCAAAACATTAATAAAGCCTTTAAGGAAGAACAGAAAAAGGATGAGACTCCCACTGAGTGGCTCGAGAGACTGCATAGGTGTCTACAGTTGTATTCGGGGGTAGACCCCACTACCCCCGTTGGGCAGGCCCTCCTTAAAACCCAATTTGTGGCCAAGTCCTGGGTGGATATTAGGAAGAAATTGGAGAAATTAGAGGATTGGCAGGAGAGACAACTGGATGAATTACTTAGAGAGGCTCAGAAAGTGTTTGTTAGAAGGGAAAAGGAAGCCCAGAAGAAACAGACGAGATTGCTAGTTGCTGCTGTGAGAGAAGGGCAGAGGGGATCCGGACGACCTGGACCCCCTGGACGGGATTCTAAGGGACCTAGAAGGCCACCCTCGATGGTGGACAAAAAGGACGTCAGTGGATTGGAATGTTTCTATTGTAAGAAGAGAGGGCACATGAAGAAAGAGTGTAGAAAACGGATTCAGGACGAAAAAATGTTTAGTGAAGATTAGAGGGGTCAGGGGCTCTTTGTGCTGGGGATCCCAAGGAATTCAGAGCCCTTGATAAAGTTAAAAGCGGGTCCCCAGCATGAGGTGGTCGAGTTCCTTGTGGACTCGGGCGCCGAACGATCCACTGTTCAACGGATACCTAAAGGGTGTAAACCCTCCTCAAAATTTGTGCAGGTGGTTGGAGCGAAGGGGGAACCCTTCTCGGCTCTGGTAATAGAAAATGTAGAATTGGAATCTAAATGTAAATTTGGGGTTGGATCCCTCTTGGTAGTACCAGAAGCTGAATATAACCTATTGGGGAGGGATCTGATGATTGAATTAGGAATTAATTTGGAAATTAAAAACAAAGATTTGGTAGTTAAGTTATGCCCCTTGAGGGTACAGGATGAAGAGAAGATTAACCCAGAGGTTTGGTATACCCCTGATACGGTGGGTAAACTAGAAATTGAACCATTTGAAGTAACAATTCAAAATCCCGAAGTACCCATAAGGATCAAACAATATCCTCTTTCCCAAGAAGGGAGAGCAGGGTTAAAACCTGAAATTGAGAGGCTTCGAAGAAAAGGATTGCTGGAACCCTGCATGTCTCCATTTAATACCCCTATACTCCCTGTTAAGAAACCCGATGGGAGTTATCGATTGGTACATGACCTCCGGGAGATAAACAAAAGAACTGTTACCAGATTTCCGGTAGTGGCAAACCCCCATACGTTATTAAGTCAACTAAACCCTGAATGTCAGTGGTACTCGGTGATAGACCTCAAGGACACCTTTTGGGCTTGTCCCCTTAAGGAGCAATGTAGAGACTACTTTGCCTTTGAATGGGAGGATCCAGATACCCATAGAAAACAACAACTAAGATGGACAGTACTCCCCCAGGGATTTACAGAATCCCCCAATTTATTTGGGCAAGCACTGGAACAAATTTTAAGGAACTCTCAGTTAGGGGAAGGAGTGACCTTGATACAGTATGTGGATGACTTGTTACTGGCTGGGCAGAACCAAGATGATGTCAGAAATGAAAGTATTAAGCTGCTGAATTTCCTTAGCATGCAAGGACTCAAAGTATCAAAATCAAAACTGCAGTTTACAGAAGAAGAAGTAAGGTACTTGGGACACTGGATTACTAAAGGATGCAAGAAGTTAGATCCTGAAAGAGTGAAAGGTATTTTGTCTTTGGGAGCACCAAAAAGCAAGAGACAAGGTAGGCAGATTTTAGGGTTGTTAGGATATTGTCGGCAGTGGATTGAGGATTTTAGTAATAAGGTAAAATTTTTATACCAAAAATTGGTTATTGATGGATTAGTAAAATGGAGTCAGGAAGATGAACAAAAACTGGAAGAACTTAAGAAAGACCTGATTAATGCCCCTGTGTTAAGTTTGCCAGATGTAAGAAAACCCTTTTACCTCTTTGTCAATAGCCATGAGGGAACGGCTTATGGGGTACTGACCCAAGAGTGGGCAGGAAAAAAGAAACCTGTAGGATATATTTCCAAACTCCTAGACCCAGTAAGTAGAGGATGGCCCTCTTGCTTACAATCTATAGTGGCAGTAGCTCTGTTAGTGGAAGAAGCAAATAAAATAACCTTTGGGGGGGAATTGAAAGTATTAACCCCTCATAATATCAGGGGAATACTGCAACAAAAAGCAGAAAAATGGATCACTGATGCCCGACTGTTAAAATATGAGAGCATCCTGATCCACTCTCCTAAGTTGGAGATTGAAACAACCTCCCTTCAGAACCCAGCTCAGTTTCTATATGGAGAGCCCGAGGAGAACTTAACCCATGACTGTATATGATGTATAGAGCAACAAACTAAAATTAGGGAAGATTTAGAAGACCAGGAACTTGAAGAGGGAGAAAAGATTTATGTGGATGGATCCTCCAGGGTACTTAATGGAAGCCAGAGGTCGGGGTATGCACTAATTAATGGAAAAACTTTGAAGGTAATCGAATCTGGCCCCCTTAGCCGGTCCTGGTCAGCACAAGCGTGTGAATTATATGCTGTACTCAGAGCACTGAAGTTATTAAAAGGAAAACAAGGAACAATCTACACTGACTCAAAATATGCTTTTGGGGTGGTCCACACCTTTGGAAAGATATGGGAGGAAAGAGGGTTAGTCAATTCACAAGGAAAAGGGTTAGTACATGAATCCCTAATAAAACAAACCCTTGAAGCTCTGAGAGAACCCCTCCAA
This sequence comes from Strix aluco, assembly GCF_031877795.1. Lineage (NCBI taxonomy): Eukaryota > Metazoa > Chordata > Aves > Strigiformes > Strigidae > Strix > Strix aluco. Next base: position 46,267,032 of record NC_133970.1, on the reverse strand, counting down.
ATTGCTGTAGTACACGTCAAAGGACATCAGCGGGGAACCTCCGAACAGATAAGAGGAAATAATTTAGCAGATGAGGAGGCTAAAAGGGCCGCGCTTTTACCTTTGTGCCAAAAGAATCCCCAGGATATAAAAGATCCAGAGGCAGGGATAGCTCCCTCTTTCACACAGCAGGAGGAAGAAAGATTAAAACAAGAAGGGGCTATCAAGGAAGGAAATAGATGGATCCTACCAGATGGGCGAGAGGTTCTCCCTAAAACTCTAGCCTGAAAAATCTTACAGGAGCTGCACACCAAGACGCACTCTCACTGGTCGGTAAAAGCATTAGTAGATCATTTTTCTAATAAATATATGTGCATAGGGGCTTATAACCTTGCTAAGCGACTGGTAGATGCCTGTTTAATTTGTCAGAAAGTAAACAAACAGCAATTACGAGAAAAGATACCTGGGGGATGAGAACTAGCGATCAGACCTTTTGCCAAAATTCAAGCTGACTTTACAGAATTGCCCAGAGTAGGGAGGTATCGCTATTTACTAGTGCTGGTAGATCACCTTACTCATTATGTGGAGGCAATTCCAACTGCCAGAGCTACAGCACAAGTGGTGATAAAGGCAATATTAGAGCATATTGTTCCTAGGTATGGGGTCATAGAAATAATCGATTCTGATAGGGGTCCACACTTTACATCAAGAGCTGTTAAAGAAGCATTAGCACCCATGGGAACAAAATGGGAATATCATACTCCCTATCACCCTCAGAGTTCGGGTAAGGTGGAAAGAATGAATGGGGAAATAAAGAAACAATTAACTAAACTGATGTTGGAGACTAATCTATCCTGGGTGAAATGTCTCCCACTGGCTCTGTTAAATATTCAAACTCAGCCTTGGAGCGACACGGGAATTTCGCCCTTTGAGATGCTGTTTGGGATGCCCTATGATTTGGAAATTCCCACCAATCACCCAGTAGTAGAAAATCAATACCTTTCTGAGTATGTTAGTCAGCTAATGAGAAGGCAAATGGAGCTCCGAGAAAGAGGATTAATCACCCAACGACCTCCGTTGCACATGGCAATACATAACATTAAACCTGGGGACTCGGTACTTGTAAAAACATGGAAAGAGACTTCACTAACTCCTAAATGGGAAGGTCCGTTTCTCGTTTTACTTACCACAGACTCTGCTATAAGAACTGCTGAACGGGGATGGACTCACGCCAGCCGAGTTAAAGGATCGCTTGCTGCGGACACCTGGGAATCTACTCCCCTCCCAGAAGGACTGAGACTCCGGATAAGGAGGAAATCTTACAAATCCCATGAGTGAGATTGTATTTTGCTTGAATCCCGGTTGTATATGCTATCTTTTTGTGTGTTTCAAGTATAAAGGGTGTAAGGACAGCTGGTGGGCTCATTGTAAATCCGGTTACCCTTCTAAAGATGTTTGCAGTGAATGTTATTGGGCAAAACAAAAATTAACTGAGCTATATCTTAATTGTGCTGTGAACATAGGACAAATTCTTTATCTTTGCTAAAGGAATTAATCCTGAGAAAGGGTGTGTGCACGCCAACGAAACCAAAGAAAATAATCCAGAAATCATAACAGTGGTTTGTCGAAAGCAGGTATCATACTTGAGTTGCTTAGCCCCGGAGGTAAAGAACCATAGTTGGGGAGCCTATAAGGTCCGGAAAAGGGAACGGGGAACCCCTGAAGACTGCGACTGCTGCCGAGAAGATGAAAAACCTTGCTGCTCCAAGCGAAGGAGTAGGCAAAGGAGGCAGAGGCGCGAGGAGACGGTGGGGAATTAGAAACCCCAAGCCCTCCGGTAAAAGGCCCCATAACCCCGGGTTGCGAGTAATTCCGACACCCACTCGGAACGTGACCAATGAAAAGCATCACACCCTTTTAAAAACCCACCATCAAGGAATAACTTTGAGCCCTCCAACTCTCCTAAGATATGTAATTGTATTTTGGTTTTGTTATCCTGTGCACACCGCTGCCAGTAATGTGCATCAACCTCACAAGTGGTCATTAATTCAGATGGAAGCCTCACAACTCGTAAACTCCACAATCACCGCAGGAAGCCCTTCCTTTAAGGTACACTTGAACTCCTTGATTCGAGCAGGAGAAGGAGATACCTGGAAGTGGCAAGCACAATATAAGGCCTTTTATATATGTCCCGCCTCCAACCCCGGGAAAGGATACTGTAATTATCCAGGGCATTATTACTGTGCATATTGGGGATGTGAAACATGGGCTTCTGATTGGACAGGATCGGGCGAAGCATATTTAGTTGTAGGGTGGGGACCTCCTGGGTGTAAAAAGCCACAACCTCACCACTATGGATGTGATGACGAGGATGGTGTACCGTGGTCCTCGTGCAACATAGAAGGCTGGTGTTCTTATATATACCTTAATGTATCCAAGCCTCAGGACCCTAGCTGGACCGTTGGGAGAACTTGGGGCATCCGATTTTGGGAACAAGGTACTGATCGGGGAGGGTTATTTTCAATTAAAAAGGAGCCGGTACCTCCAGTAACACCACAGGCTATTGGACCAAATAAGGTGATGAAAGAAACAAATAGGAATAAAGAAAAAGGAAAAACAAAAAAAGGCTCAAAAAGCGGGACTACCACCCTTCCCTCCCTAATTCAGGTAGAACCTATCTTAACACCAGAAACCAACCCCTTACTAGACCCTTTGTGGAAAATAGTGCAGGCCAGCTATACCTCCTTAAATCTTACCCACCCAGAGTTAACCACTCATTGTTGGTTATGTTATGATGTGCAACCTCCATACTATGAGGCAATAGGAACTCAAACCCCATTTAATCGAAGCAATGAAGCCAGCCCACCACAATGTAATTGGGGGGATAGGAAAAAGGGAATCACTATGCAACATGTAAAAGGGACTGGGACTTGCATTGGGACGGTACCTAAAAGAAAACGGAAACTGTGTAAAAATACCCTTGTAGCCCCCAACTCGATCCAGGGAAAATGGCTAATACCTTCTCCAGGGGCAAGATGGATTTGCTCTAAGACTGGTCTAACCCCTTGTATAACCCTAGACGTGTTTGATAGCTCCTCCGAATACTGTGTGCAAGTGATAGTACTTCCCAGAGTATTATATCATCGGGAAAATGATGTGTTTGAACAAGTCGAAAAAATAGGCCATAGAATTGTCAAACGAGAACCTTTATCAGCCATAACCATTGCCACTCTTTTGGGGATAGGAGCAGCGGGAGCTGGAACAGGAATTGCATCATTAGTACAACAACAACAAGGACTACACAGTCTAAGGGTAGCAGTAGATGAAGACCTAGAGAGAATTGAAAAATCAATATCAGCTTTAGAAAAATCCCTCACATCATTATCAGAAGTAGTCCTGCAAAACCGAAGGGGAATGGACTTACTGTTTTTCCAACAAGGCGGGTTATGTGTGGCTTTAGGAGAAGAATGTTGTGTATATGCTGATCATACAGGAGTAGTGAGAGACACCATGACAAAACTTCGAGAAGGATTAGAAAAACGCCGAAGAGAAAGGGAACAACAACAAAGCTGGTATGAATCCTGGTTTACTCATTCCCCATGGCTAAATACTCTGTTATCCACAATTGCAGGACCCCTGATATTACTTATAATTGGTTTAACCTTTGGTCCTTGTATCATGAACAAGGTAATTGCTATTGTAAAAGGGAGGTTAGAGGCAGCGCACCTACTGTTAGTCGGGCAACAATATCAACCAGTCGAGAATCAAGAGAACGCCCCCGTATTAAAGTCAGCAAGAGAAGCTGTAAGAAAATTTGATCAACAAAATGATAGAAAGAAAAAGGGGGGATTGTGATAAGACACATATGGTATTTGTTGATCAGATAAAGGGTGAGGTGATAAGAGACATATGGTATTTGTCAATCAGATAAAGGGTGGGAGCCTGGGTATGTGCATGTCTGTTTGATGTGATTTACGATTGCGATAAGAGGCAAATGGCATTTGTTGGTCAGATAGTTTACAAAGGGTGAAGGCCTGAGTGTGGGCATGTCTGTTTGATGTGATTTACGCCAAGTCTGCAATTAGCGATATCCTGTAAAGTAGGCATAGAGATGAGCTATGCCATATAAGGGAAAAACCCGAGAGGGTCAGCAGAAGATAACGCAGAGGAAGACTACGACCCCCCCTAGCAACAAAAGGCGCAGCCGCAGATGAAACCAAAAAGGCCCCGTCAGCCCAGAACCTGAAGATTATAAAAAGAGACTGCCAAAGAGGAGGGGCACACGCCGTTGGTGGAGCAGTGACTCCCCGGCCGCCCAGCGCTGCTTTACTTGCTCAGCCGCTTGCTGAATTAATAAATTTTATAAGTCACTTGATTTGGCTTCTGAAAGCTATTTTCCCCAATTTATAACATTGTCTATCATTGCAGAAACTGCTTTGGGTGACTGTTCTCCTCTCCCTCGGTTCCTGGGGAGGCTTTGGCTCTCCTAAGTGCTAACCGAGAATGGTGGGTCAGCAATTTGAGTACAGTCCATAATGGGACGAGATTCTGGACTGAGGATGCTGATCCCTGGCAACTCCATTTTCCTGGAAAAGGCATTTATTGCCTTAACTGGACAAAAGAGAGAGGAGTACGAGTCTGGGAAAGTGTTTGTGAATGGGCTTTATCCCCAGGCTTTGATTGTTATGACCCCTATTGCAGACCCTATGATTGTTCTAAATACCAAGGGAGATGGAACTGAACACATGTAAAACTCACAATAGTTGGGTAAAATGTTCATACCAAGAACCTACAGGGGAAGGTTGTAAAGCAGTAATGCGAGATCAGTTCTTTGATGCGCTGTTTGGAAATTGTCTACGTGCCAATAGTACAGATAAAAACCATATAGTGCATGTGTTTCAGTGGGCCTGCCACCTGGAACCCCAATGAAGTGATTAGCGGTGCTCGAGAACCTATTTATAATTTGAATCGCATTATTTGATTACAAGCTGTTTTAGAAATTATCCCCAATGAGACCGCTCATGCCCTGGATCTATTGGCAGACCAGGCCACGCAAATGCAAACTGCAATATTCCAACATCGTATGGTTCTCGATTACCTGTTAGCTGAAGAAGGGGGTGTTTGTGGTAAATAAATGATTCAAACTGTTGTTTAAAAATTGATTACAATGGTCAGGTGGTCCAACAAATAACTTCTGGGATTAGGAAACTAGCCCATGTCCCTGTTCAGACCTGGAAAGGTTGGGAATTTGATCCCTTCTCATGGCTTCCAGGTGCTCTGTGGGTTAAGCGTATCTTGTTTTATATGTTATGTGGCTTGGCTATGGTAGTGTTTTTACCTTGTTTGATTCCATGTTTTATACAACTGATTCAAAGCGTTGTATCGAACATGCAATTTGTCTCTACCACTTCGTCCGATGGCGTTAAACAGATTTGTGCCATACGTAAAAAGGCACCATCTATCATACAGGTTGTATAAATGCATGTGTTCTTTCTCACTTACAATGGCCACCATTCCAGTCACGGGGTGGTATAACAGCCCACTACCTTATTGGGGATAAGCATAGCAGTGAGCTACCCATGAAGGTGAAATGAAAGTACCCAGGTCTAAACTACACATGCGCTCTGGGCTGGGAGCGTGGAAACATTTTCCTGCTGCGTAGGCAGACCTCAGCTCCAGTGAGCCAGACCACCATCTTCAGCTCCACAACTGACAACAACAACCAGAAATGTATACCCTTTTGATACTTAATTCTGTGGCGGTTACTCTGGTAGCTCTTGTTATGCTTTCCCTTGTGATATGTATGTGTTGGTCTTGTAAGCGTCCATGTAACCCGTTTCACAGTTGTACTTGTTTTTGTGGACAACCACCTTCTCCCCCCAATCCCCAAGGGCCGGGAGCATGTCCTTAGGCCCAGCCTGGGACACATTTTGGTTAAACATGTGTCCTGGTTTAGCCAGGATAGGGTTAAGTTTCCCCAGCAGTGGGGGGGAAGCTCTAGCCGGGTTATTCATATGCCATGCTGACGTCACATCCTGGTGCAAGTGTGGGAAGAATTGGTGATCACGTGGGTGGCGCAGCTGGTTCTCTCACTGCTGTATCGGTATATACTTTGCTCTGTTCATTGTTATCACTGTTATTCTTATTGTTGCTGTTTGTTGTGTTGCTGTTGCACTGTTGTATTAAACCTCTCCTTATCTCAGCCCCGGGGCTTTGTATTTCACTCCCTTTGTGGGGGAGGGGCAGCGGCTGCGTGGTCTCAGACCCCGGCAGGGGCTAAACCATCACAACATGTTAGGTTAAAATACTGTTAATTGATACTGTTATTGTTACCTTTGTTATATGTTTGGTTAGAATATTGTTAACCATTGTTAGTATTAATATTGTTCTATTTGTTGCACGGTTTGGCCTTATTACTGGTTTTGCCATGTATTATTCTCTGCTTTATTCAATTAATTCAACACGTTGTGACCAACATGCAATTTATGGCCACCTCATCACTGGACAATGTTAAATATGTCCATGTGGTGTACCAGCCAAAACCTTCAATTGTGAAAGTTGTATGGACAGATGTTTTTCCCTGTTTTCTTTTGCTATGTGATTTTGTCATGTTAATGCTTCTTCTTCTGCTATGTATTGTTTCATATTTTATACAATTGATTGCTATTTCATTGGATGAATTATAAAATGCTCTTTTCTGGCCTTTTCTAAACAACTCTCCTTTCCTAAAGCCACCATGGCTCCTAAAGCAATCTTTGAGACACAGGGTGGTGTGAAAGACTGAAATGTCCTATGACTGCCTCAAAGCTTGCTTGTGTCTGTGCAAACCCCCAAGAGAAGCTGCTGCGGCCTGTGAATTGGTCTGGGGGATGTTGCCCAGAGAAGCGGGTGTGTATTGAAGGATGCACACCCCCCCCTCAAAGACAAGCCTCAAAGGGGCAGAGGTGTGCTGAGCTGGCCCCATCCTGTAGCCATTTGTGGCTCTATTGTGTAGGCCAGACCCCATGCATGCATGGCTAATGAACTGACAAGAGGCAAAGGTTCCTGCCCTGAAGCCAGATGCAACAAAACCTGTTGGACCAGAGAAAAAAAAACCTAAAGGCGAGCATATGCTAATCAGCGGATACAATGAATTTAAAGAGGCAGCAGAAAATTTTGCTCAGTGTGCATCTACCATCGAAGCCAGATCCGTGTGCACCCACCACCGAAGAACTGAAGACTGAGGACCAACGGGACGCCGCTGGATCCATGGTGGTGACTATTCTTGCAGCCCTATCCCACGTCCTTGCTTTATTTCTGTCTTTTCCTTCCATTCTGTCCTATCACTACCCCTCTTCACTTCTTTAATAATAAAAATGTGTTTTGGGTATATGGCATTTGACCTCGTTTGTGTCTTAATCTCGCTCTTGGGATCATATCAAAACCTCCCCCAACATTGGATCGGGACACTATGTTACTGGCTGTTACTGATTTGTTATTAATTTAAGTTGTTGATTTTTGGTGATTTTGATAAGGAATGATTAGGACTAATCAATTAAACGGAATCTCACAGAAATATCATTTTTTGTAGAAGATAGTGGTGTAATGTTTTAAGTAGTCATAGAGATGTTGTGTTTAGTTAAAAGTAACCATACAACCAGTTACGCTGCTAGACGAGGTACCATTGTTAGACTGTTTAGTAAGGATGATTTATAGTCCTGGAGACCAGGTGTTTTAAAATTTGTATTGTGAAAGGCCCTCGAAGCATGTTAAAACTGCAATGTGAGCCAAAGTCCTTGAGTCAAGGGTGTTGGAGGGTCTTTCTTTTAGGTCAGTAGTCCGTGGTGGTTGCAAAAGCAGCCCCCCGACTCATTTCAGGGCTCAAGTGCGCATGACCGGAAAGGGGTGGGAATATGAAAATGAGTTACAGGAATTATCATGTTTATGTATGAGAACTTGATTATTATGTATTACTGTATCCTATATAATCAGCACGCTACATGGGTTCGGTGTGCATTGTTGGTGAGACGACTCCCCTACGCACCCGGCCATTAATAAAGGAGTGTCTGCTTATCTACATCACATTGGTGTCAATAAGTCCTTTTATCCCATTTTGGTGACAACTAGACTGTATCAATGGTTTACTTTTATTCTTTCTAACAAATTACAAACACTCTTTGCATATTTAGACTTACAGTGAAGTGAGAAACCTTAACGAAATAGACGCAGGCCTCTCAGCAGGGTGGGCTCTCAGCAGGATGGGCTCTTGAGATAAGGGAGGAGCTGCAACTACTGAGTCCCAAGATAAGGAAGGGGAATTCAAAGAATGCTAAATTGACATGCTGAAGAGACCTAATTGGGTGAAATGTCATAAGAGGAAGAAGAGAAATCTTCAATCTTCATCCTGAAGACCCCCGCCCAAGACCACCAGGAGCCACTGTGCAGGCGCAATGGGGAGGGACTTGGGGCGGGATTTATGATAATGATTTCTCAAAACTAATTGTAATATCTCTCCCTATTCTCGGGATTATCATGAATATGTAAACACTTACGCTATAGGAAGGAGCTGCTTTTCGCTCCAAAATGTGCATGTTTGTGGAGGAGCGATCCCCCGTGCACCCAGCGCTGAATAAACATACCTTCTTTATAACCTTACTGGTTGTAAAGTCGTGACTCCGCATGTCATTTTGGCACCCCAGATGGGACTCTCTCTGCTCGGCTGCCGGAACGACTGAGGAACGGACGTCCTAGCCGCGGCCCGGGAATTCTCGGAGGAACACCGCTCTCAGCCGTTCACTGCGGGGGCAGACAAGAGCCATCTAAACTACGGACAAAGGTATGTTTAAAGGGTAACGGGAGGCTGGTAAGGCGCGCAGAGACGTCTGGCGCACAGCATAAGTAGCGTGGTCCCACGGGTGACTGGTAAGGCGCGCAGAGACGTCTGGCGCACAGCCTAGAGGGGTACCCAGTCTGGTTAAGGCGCCTCGGAAAGAGCTCTGTTTAAGGTGTTAAACGGGATAGCTGTCGTTCATATCATCTGTTGTAACCCATGGGAAATCGAAATATTGAAATTATATGTGTTACATTTAAGTTAACTGGCTTTATACCTGTGATAAACGATGAATGGTTTACGATTTATGTGATATGCGAATTTGGCTCTTATCTTAATTGGTACATTTTGTAGCATGAGTGTGAGTAAAAAGCAAGACGGGCCCTTTAAGTAACTGTGTGACTGAGTGCTTGCAGAGTGTGAGTGAGACGCAGCACAGCTGCGAAGCGAGTGTGGAGTTCTAATCCGAGTTTCCGTATTCTCCGCGAGGAGAACGGCCGGAGACGAACGAAGCGAATTCAGCTGCCAGGCGAGCAAAGTGGTTGTAGGGGGATATCCAACTTAACATATTAAGAGTGTATGAGGCTGGTATGATGGGTTGTATGTCCCTGACGACTGTTGGTGGGATAATAGCTGGAATAATAATCGTTATAATCCTTTGTTGTTTGTTGCCATATTCTGTGGTAACACATCGACTCTGTGTATGGTGTAAAAGCCGCTGGGTTCGGCTTGTTTTAATTGAAGTAATTGCCTGTACCAATATTACGGTTGTCGCAGTTGAGATAGGTTGTACTTCGGAATAAAATTGGGAAATTACAAGCGTAAAGAGAAAGTATAGGAGTGTTCCCCATTTGTTCCCACTTTAATCTGAAACAAACTCTTTAGGATAGGGGTGGGAGCAGGATGGGAAATACCCACAGTAAAAAAGTCCTAAAAAGAAGCCCCTTATGATGTATACTAATGCATTGGAAAGATATCATTAAGTCTGGGGGTACAGAAAATAAAAAGACTCTCATAAAATATTGCAATCAGTGGTGGCCACTTTATAAACTGGAAAATGGGGCACAATGGCCACTAAATGGAACTTTGGACTATAATACCCTCCTACAGTTAATGTTGTTCTTAAGAAGGGAGGGGAAGTGGGATGAAGTATCATATGCGGACGTGTTTTTCACTATCCATAATCATCCTGATTGCCAAAGGGCAAATGCAACTACCAGCCAAAACCACAAAAGAAGAAACTGCCAAATTATTTAAAACAAAAATCACTGTTTAGATATAAATATATGCTCTGGCAGACCAGTGTGGTATACATGAAGTGAGAAGAATTATCACCACCCCCCAAAACGTTAAATATTAAATTTCACATTAGCTGCTTGACAAAGTTACCCAAGTCAGTTTTTTCCTCCCCAGAGCAGTATTTGTTAGGCTTCACTGGGGGCTGGGGGGGCAGAAGAAGAACTTTTTAATAGATTATGGTTTGCAGCAAAAAACACAGACACGTAAATAAACTATCAGCAACCATAAAAAGAGTAAAGGCCTTTAAGTATTTAACTCTATGCAAGTCCACACTTACATTAGATACTTATAATTGAAGTAGATGTATATGTATTTTTATTCACAAACAGTTTTCTGTTTTGAATACTTTATTGAAAAAATGTAATTTTGAAATAATTCTAGAATATTATTTTTATACCTTAAACACCTTCTACACTGGAAACTAATACCACTCAAGTGTCAAACATTATAACTGCAGACGACCAAATGCAAACTAAACACTAAGTATCAAGAACAAGACACACTGTATTAAAGATTTTATAAACCACCAGCAAGCAACTTTTCATTTATCTTGAACCCAGAGTACAACATATAGTTCAAACAACTTGGCCACCTGCTTACTTGACACAACTGTGATGGAAGAAAGTACTTCTCCAAGCCACAGGTCTCATATCAGAGGCCATTTTGGCCAAATCTAGAAGTTGTTTCTCAAAACATATCTGCAAAGAAAAGGGTTGAACAAACACTTTTATTAACCTCATTTTATATAACAGGTTTCACCATACATTTTAATTCATTTTTCATTATTCTGAAGTAAAATTCAAGCTGCTCATCTAATTGAGAAAAAAAAAAAAAAAAAGAAATACAACCTACAAGAGAGGAGTATGGGACTAGGGGGAGGGAACTGGTGGTGGTGGTGGTAATTCTATCTGAACCCCCAAGCAGATTTCCATCCTGGGACCTTGTACCCTTTGAATATAACAACTCCCTATCACAGAGCCATACATATAAGGCACACAAAACTCTGTAAGTTATATTCCTCATCTAAAGAAGAATGCTGTCCTGAACTGAATCCTTTATGGTAAGCAGTTGAATAAATACTGCAACTAGAGTGAATTAAACAAAGAAAAGATTCTAAATTCTTTTATCCCATTAAGTTACTTTAGGAACAGCTTGAACTCACCCTCAAGGAATAACCAACAGGGGGTTAACAGCATTTTGAAAAACCAAAACACAGAACATCCACTATATCCTTATTATCTAACACAGTGGTAATGCTTGGAGAATTCTTAGCTGAATAGTAGTTTCAAGAAAAGGAAATGTAGTAAGCCTGTCTTTAATAAATGCATACTTTGTCAAGTGTTTCTCTTCACCAAGTTGCAAAAACAGCTTCTATATGCAGTCTTCAAATGCAACATCACACTGTCTTGCACGTAATTTTATGACACATTACTGCTTTGTTTTTCAGAATAAAGTATATTACATACTCTTGGTTCTTGGGAAAGGCTGCTAGCAATGATCACACTTTGAAAAGCACATTAAAGCTTGATTTGCTGTCCTTTGTTTCACAGCACTGCAGACTATCAGATTGAGATCTGAAGAAGGTACATCGTTTCAGGCTATTTTTCACTAGTTTGTATAATGTATTTTGAGCTACAGTATTATCGCTGTTTATTATAGTAAAGTCTATGCTTCTCTAATCAAACCAAGATTATACAATTTCCCTACTTTTCAAGCCTAGCCAAAATTGGGATTTGGATGAAGGTGAACAAACTATGATTCAAACCTGAAAACATGGTGTGATGCAGTCTTCTAGAAAAAATGGACTGGAGTGTTTCTGCAACTTTTTTGCTGAAGAGGTTCATGTTCCAAGAATCCTATTAATACACTGCTACTCCAGGATTATCCATCAGTTAACATAACAGACACTAACTGCTACTGTGGCAGGTGCATCTGCCCAATGAAAGCAGAGCTTCTTGGCTGCTGAAGTGCAGCAGCTCCTGACTGCTTTTGCTCTCAGGGCTTCGTGGTAATTGGGGCCTTTGACCAATGGGAGCCGCTATTGCCTACAGGTCAGATTTAACCTGGGTATAAATGGAGTCCCCTGGGGGAGCCATTTTGAGCTTGTCCCCTGGAGCAGCATGCTGTGGTTGAGGACTCTTCCCTTGGGTTGGGATGCTGCCCAAGGAAAATCCTTGAGGTGACTTGGGTTGGACGCTGCCCTGAGCAGCTCCTTGAGGTTGAGAGCCCTCACAGTTAGGTGAGTGATAGAGCTGAGTGATAGAGGGTTTTGGGTTGCCGTTAAACCCTAGGGAGTGGGGCTTTGTTCTGTGTTTTGGGTTGTTAAACCCTAGGAAGTTGTTCTGTTCTCCTCTCACAGACATTGGAACCTGTAAATTATGGAGAGCTAGTTAATTGTGTTAATAATTAATTTTTAATTTTTTGGTGATTGGTTGTTTATTTGAGAGCCTCCATAACAGCTACCTCTGGACAGCCAAGAGGAAGCTGCTAAGACTCTTGATACTGATTTCATAGTAGTTATTAATCAGTTTTGTCCTAAGATGTTGCAGTATGCAGCATTTACTGCTACTCTTGAACTTCATCTGAAAAGTATGAACTGCTCATCCCCAAAGAGGGGTTCAGATTTTCTGCACCAAATTCAAAGTATACTAGAGCAAAAGTTATCTTTAATGAGGTATGTAGAAGTTTGTCTAAAATCAGATCGAAACTGGCCCTCTACTGAGTTTCAATACTGAGACTTCTGAACCATTACTGAAAAAACTTAATTAATAGTATGGACAAAACAAAACAATTTCAGGACAGCAGCTGAAATGTCAATAGCATCATTGTACTAGCCTATTGTGCTTGTAATAGAGTCCATCCCTACATGGTCTCACACTGCTGCAAAAACTACTTTAGTACCATTTCAATTGCACTTGATAGCACTTCTCTTTGATGCTTGACTCTGTGTAGCAACTCATCATATTTTATCTTGGCCTGATACAGAATAAAAACATATGAGATGGCTCCAACTAATAGCTGATTGTGGTGGTGCAGTTGTCACCCCTCCCCGCCCCTCCTTGTTCGGCTGCTTGGTGCTAGATGTGATTCCACCCACATCCCCCCGAGCTATACACCAATCTGTGGAGATAAGGACTGATAACGTTAACGAGCCTGGCTCCTGCCCCTCCCGATTGCTCGGAAATGGTTAAAATGGCCCATCAACTCCTAAGGGCCTGGCACACCTGTGCCTGGGATGGGGTCAAATGGGAACAATAACAGAGTCGCACATTAATCAAATTCTTGTGTAACTGCTGGAAGGCACCAGAAGGTATCTGACAAAAGTCAATTATCTTGGACCCTATAAATGGCGACCACAGTGGGAGACCCTTTGAGCTCTCCTGGATCGCAGCGGGCCTGTGACCAGCATCTCCCCTGAGCTGGGACGCCTCTCAGGTACCAAACCCTTAAGGTGTCATCTGCTGCCAGAGCTGACGGAAGTCCAGGGCGAAGTCAACCCGCTCGAGTCTCAATTATCGCCCGTTGAGGAATGCCAAGGCATTGGGAGTATTTGCTCTAAACTCGAGAAGAGGGAGCTTTTCTTTGAGCTAGCTTCTCTTTCACCTGTTCTTTCTCTGTTTATTGGTGTGTGGGTACGTACTTCATTCTACTGGATCCAAATACTTTTGTTTCTGTGTGTGTGTTTGTACATTTTGTGTATGCGCATGTATGACGTGTGGAGTAATGACTTTACAACCAGTAAGGTTATAAAGAAGGTATGTTTATTCAGCGCTGGGTGCACGGGGGATCGCTCCTCCACAAACGTGCACCCCTTGGAGCGAAAAGCAGCTCCTTTCTATAGCGTAAAGCATTTACATATTCATTATAATTCCGAGAATAGGGAGAGATATTACAATTAGTTTTGAGAAATCATTAACATAAATCCCGCCCCAAGTCCCTCTCCGTTGCGCCTGTGCAGTGGCTTCTGGTGGTCTTGGGTGGGGGTCTTCAGGATGAAGATTGAAGATGCCTCCTCTTCCTCTCGTGACTTTTCACCCAATTAGGTCTTTTTCAGCATTTCTATAGTCATGACAACTCAGCATTCGTTGAGTCCCCGTTCCTTAGCTTGGGACTCAGTAGTTGCAGCTCCTTCCTTATCTCAAGAGCCCATCCTGCTGAGAGCCCACCCTGCTGAGAGCCCACCCTGCTGTAACTCATCCTTTTATTGCATCATCCTGCCTGTCCAGTGTCCCTCTTAGTTGTCCTGCATACATTTTGTTAGGGTTCCTCACTTCAATTCCCCCTTTCTTTTCCTAGTAATTAATTCTTTTACTTCTTTCGTGAGCTAAAATTCACTCATAATCCTTATACTAACTAATAGTTTTACCTACTGAAATTCACTCCCAATTCTAATACTTATACTTATGCCTACTTTCTTATATTTTAAATCTAGTTTTCAGGGCCCTATTTTTTTAGATATTGGAATAAAGTGAAGAGCCTCGTATATAGCCTGTATGCGTCTGGTAAGTCTCCAATTCCAGACATATATGGCTATAGTGAGAATTAGTAGGATCGCTACTGCTATCAGCAATGCTATAATTGGGTGGAGAGCTATAGTAAGTATTCCGGTAGCTGTAGGTGACCACCCAAGGAGAGTATCCCACCAGTGGTGATCAGTGGTTTTCTGTACTTGTGTTAGAATCTCATGAATTTGTTCTGTATCATGTTTTACTACAACCAACGTTTCTTTTCCTTTCCTTTTTACATCTTCTAGGATGGAGAGTAAGTCTTTATGTTGTAACATTTCTTTAATCCTATTCAAATTCATTCCTATAGAGACAGGATCTATTTTTCTAATCAAGGTATAATCTGATTCTATTACCTGAGAGGTTAGTACTGGGATAGTATAGGCAAAATCACACCCTTCAATTTTTGTGAAATTGCATACACAATGATTGGAATAGATTCCTATCTTTACCCTATGATAGCCATCTATGAGCACACTTGTGCAAAGGGTACGAAGACATATGCACCCTTCTCCTATATATATCATGACTGTATCATTGTTTATGGATGACTGTATCTCAAAATGACACACTTTCTGATGTGTGTCTAAGCACATGTCTTCGGCCTGTATGCCGTTCCCTTCACAAACGTATCCCTGCTGGCCCATATTAATGCATAGTTCTGTGTTGACGGTTTGCCATTTATCCCCTTGCTTCCATGCCCATCTCCTATGCCCTACTGGACTGATTATCATTCCCCCATGGTGTAGTCCTATAGAGGTAACAGGGTATATGCTATGTTGGGCAGCATCTACAACTGTTAATGCAAAGGCAATTATTTTGTCATCCTGACTTTCATATGTAAAATTCACCAGTTTCCACCAGGACTGCAACTCCCTCTCTTGAGGTTTTGCCTTATCCCAAATTATCTTTCTAATCTCTGTTGGGAGGATTCCTTCTTCGCCTTCTCTTAAGATATCGGAAATGACAATTTGCATCCACATTTGTGCCTGGATGCAACTAAGGGCCCAGGATATGTCTTTTGGTATCATTTCCAATCCTTCTACTATCATCAAATGGTCCTTAATATTGTTTTTTTCCCAATCAGGGAGTAGTTTAGACGTCAGCCATTCATGATTCCCTAAGGCTAACAAGGATGATATCAAAGGTTGTTTTAGTTTGACCAGCTCTCCGGTTGTGGATGCCCGCTTGTTCATTATTACTTCTGGGTCTATGCTGTTTAGTACTCCTAGTCCTGTTCCTAAGACCCCTGTCACATCCCTTTTTGACCTCATAGTGCGAGATTTTAACCACTCTCTCCATCCCTCCTGTGTTGCTTTTATAAATGGGAGGCATTTTTGGTGGATGCCTGACATATCTAGTTGCAAATGTAATTCTATTTGCTTCAATGACCATTTAGGATTGTACAATACAATCTGCTGACCTGTTTTCCAAATTATGTGTGGGCCTGTTTCATAAATGTGGTATCCAGGGTATGGGGGAGCCATTAACTTGACCATTGTTGTCATTGTTGTCTTAACTGTCGTCGTCATTGGCTTTATTGGCCTTGTTCCATTTTTAATTCTAAAAATTATGTTTTCATCTGGACGTTTCCATATACAGCTGACTTCTGCTGTCTCAGTTAATGAAAAACTCAGCCAAGTTGGTTCAGCTTGGACTTGGATTTGAAATTTAAATTTTAACCCATTTCCCTGTCGTTTCCATAGACATTCCACCATAACATTTTGTTCTAAAATGTGGTCGTGCCAACACTCAGGCTTACTACCATCACAGTCTGTAACGCTTTTACCCTGTGAGGTTGAAATTGATATCTGGGTGGACCCACTATACTTGGTTCCATCCACCATTCGACATCCTATGCTAATTTCTTCCCCGGATATCCCCCATATCTGAGGGATTCCTTCACCTTCATTCCATATTCCCTCTTTATATACATAACCTCCAGAGCCCTCTTTGTACATGACCACAGTAGCTAAAGTTAGCCCTTGTATATCTGATTTTTTCTCCATTGTCTCTGTGTGTGCCAAATGAGCCCGTGACCATGGCCACTTGTCATTGCCAACACCCGGGGTGCTACAGCATCCCAGTTCACAGCATTTCCATAGATCAAACAATCGTTTAGAAAACCTTGCGATTTGTTTCCGACTAGGGGGCGGATTAACAACACTTATATTACTTGCTAGTTCAAAACCGTTCCTTGCACAACCTATTAACATTCCCCCTTTTTTTGCCATGATTTCATAATTTCCTGCTTCCTCATCCCAGACCCATGAGTCATTCAGATACAGAGACACTTGTATTGCTACTACCGCTAAATGTTGGTTTTGCTTATTTCACTGAAACATATACATTGGTGACAAAGAAGAACTGCTTCCCACTGCCATATCCTGACTCAATATTATGACCGAGATAAGAATAATTTCCCTGGTTGGACTTGTGTGATTCTCCATTGGGACTTAGGTGCCTTCTTCACTCGTGAGTGATGAATCCAGGCGTTCTGTTCCTTGATTTTGATAGCCGTGTAAGAGGTCAGCAGTACTTGAAACGGTCCTTCCCACTGTGGTTCCAGGGTCTTATCTGCAAAAGACTTCACATATACAAAATCGCCAGGCGATATCTTATGTACGGGTCCATCAAGCCCCCTGCCTCTAGTACTATATACATGTTTCTCAATCTTTCTGAGTTGTTTGCTCAACTCTATGAGGTACCCATTCATTATTTCCTCCCCTACTTGTGATGATATCCCCATCTTTACAGAATACGGTCTTCCATATAGAATTTCAAAAGAACTTATCCCCTCCTTGGCTCTGGGCCTTGTCCTGATTCGTAAGAGTGCCAGAGGCAAAGACTGTGGCCAAGCCAAATTTGCTTCTTGTCCCAATTTCACAATCTGTTGTTTAATCAAGTGCTTCATTTTCTCTACCTGGCCACTCGATTGCGGTCGATAAGGTGTATGCAGCTGCCAATCAATTCCTAACAGCAAACTCACTTGTTGAACTATTTTTGATATAAAGTGTGATCCCCTATCTGAGGACATTGCTGATGGTACACCAAACCTTGGAATGATCTCTTGTAGCAAGACTTTGGTGACCTCTCGGGCTTTTGCCGTTCTACAAGGAAACGCTTCTGGCCATCCTGAAAAAATATCCGTTAATACCAACAAATACCGGTACCCCCCTTTCCTTGGGAGTTCCGAGAAATCAATTTGCCACTGTTGCCCAGGCAGGTTACCTCTGCCTATCTGTCCTACTTCGAATTTTGGGCCTCCTTTGGGGTTAGTCTGAAGGCGAAGATCACACTGTTGAGTTACTTGCCTCACTGTCGTATACAGATTTCTTGCAACAATCTTCCCAATTAAGTATTTATATAATGCTTCCATCCCCCAATGACCCTTTCTATGTTCTTCCCGAACTACCGCCCATATCATGTGTGAGGGGACTATGATTTTCTTCTGTGAGGTACTAGCCCATCCATCCTGATTATATTTTCCATCTAAATCCCCTATAAGTTTAAGGTCTTCCTTATTGTAGCGGGGTTTTTCCCCTAGTGTGACCTTACCATCTGGGATTAGTGCTCCCTCGGTTACCTGTTCCATCTGTGCCACTCGTTTTGCCTTTCTGTCCGCGAGCTCATTGCCTCTTTCTATGTCTGATTGTACTTTCTGGTGTGCCTTTATATGCATGATAGCCACCCTTTCTGGTAATTGAACGGCTTCTAAGAGTTTCAGAATCTCTGTGGCATGTTTGATGGCTTTTCCTTGAGAGTTCAAAAGTCCTCTTTCCTTCCAGATGGCCCCATGAGCATGCACCACTCCAAATGCATATTTCGAATCAGTCCATATGTTGATTTTCAGCCCTTTAGCCCTCTCAAGGGCCTTTGTTAAGGCAATTATTTCGGCTTTCTGGGCTGAAGTCGAAGCAGGTAATGGCCCAGAATCCAGGACTTCGCTGGTTGTTGTGACCGCATACCCCGAGTGTCGGGTACCGCTTACCATATAACTGCTTCCATTGGTAAACCAATCATCGGCTCCCTCCAACGGAGTGTCTTTCAGATCTGGTCGGCTGGAGTACACGGCTTCAATAGTTTCTAGGCAGTCATGTTCCAAAAGTTCCCCGTTCCTGCCATCTAGGAAAGAAGCTGGGTTGACAATGTTAGTCACCACTATTTCTACATCATCTAGTTCTACCATGATAGCCTGGTACCTCAGGTATCTCTGTGGTGACAGCCAGTGACCACCTTTAGCTTTTAAGACCGCTGATACAGTGTGGGAGACAAACACAGTCATTTTCTGACCCAGGGTAAATTTACGAGCTTCCTGGATATTCAAGATTATGGCTGCCACTGCTCTGAGACATCCTGGCCATCCTTTCGCAGCCTTGTCTAATTGCTTGGAGAAATAGGCCACAGTCCTTCGATAGGGCCCAAGGTCTTGGGTTAGGATTCCCAAAGCTATTCCCTGTTTTTCGTGCGAGAATAGAGAGAAAGGTTTACTCACATCCGGGAGTCCAAGTGCAGGTGCTGACATCAGGGCCTTTTTCAAGTCCATATAGGCCCTGTCTGCATCTGGGGTCCATTCCAATCTGTTTCCGCTTGTGCCTGCCTTAATAAGGTCATACAGAGGTTTGACCAGGAGCCCGTAGTTGTATATCCAAAGCCTACACCACCCAGTCACGCCTAAAAAGGTGCGCAGTTCTTTCACAGTTCTGGGTTGTGGTGTTTGGCAAATTGCCTCTTTTCGGGATTGCCCCAGGGTACGGACTCCCGCGCTTATCTCATAGCCCATATAGACAACCTGTTGTTGTACCACTTGCGCCTTCTTCTGGGAGACTCTATACCCCTGTAGACCCAAAAAGTTTAGGAGGCTCACCGTCCAGGCGATACATCCTTCTCTGGTTTCCGTAGCGACAAGCAGGTCATCCACGTATTGGAGAATCTTGCCTTTGTCAGGTGGCTGGTCCCAGCTTTCAAGATCTTTAGCTAATTGATTACCAAATATCGTGGGGCTGTTCTTAAATCCTTGAGGCAGCACCGTCCAGGGTAGTTGAATTTTGCGGCCTGTTTTGTGATTTTCCCATTCAAAAGCAAATAATTTCTGGCTAGACTCGTGGAGAGGGAGGCAAAAGAAGGCATCTTTTAAATCTAGAACGGTAAACCAGGCTAGTTCCTGGGTTAAGGTGGTGAGCAAGGTATAAGGGTTAGCCACTACAGGATATAGATCTTCGGTTATTTTATTAATTGCCCTTAGATCCTGCACCACCCAGTAGGACCCATCTGGTTTCTTTACTGGAAGGATAGGGGTACTGAAATCAGATTCGCATTCCCTCAGCAATCCCTGATCTAAAAATCTCTCAATGATGGGCTGAATGCCTTCCCAATCCTCCCTTTTTAGAGGATATTGTTTTATCCTTACTGGTTTTTGCCCTTCTTTTAATTTTACTATAACTGGCATAGCATTTTTAGCCTGCCCTGGTATATCCGTTGCCCATACTCCGGGGTATACCTGGTCCATAATTTCTTTACTAATTACTTCTTCTTTTATTGGAAGATTTGTTAAAAGTAAGCTCATCATTTGTATATATTGTTGATTATTTACCTTCAGAGTAACTTCTCCTTTTTTGAATGTAATTATGGCTTTCAATTGTTCCAAAAGATCTCTTCCCAGAAGAGCTTTGGGTGAATTTGGTAGATACAAGAATTTATGTATACCCATTTGCTTTCCCAATTTATATTTTAATGGCTTACAAAAATAAGCTTTTTCAGTTTGTCCAGTAGCTCCTTTTACCATCACATATTCTTCTCCCAGGGGCATCAGAGCTTGATTAAGTACTGAATAAGTTGCTCCGGTATCTACTAAAAATTCTATTTCTCTTTGTTCTTTCCCTAGCTTTATTGTAACCAGTGGATCCGCTAGGGTGGACTCCTCCGGTCCCTGTCAATCTGTATTTATTGATGCAAGTACTTTCCGCTTTTGTTTCGGACAGGCAGCCTTCCAGTGTCCTCTTTCTTTACAAAATGCACACTGGTCTTTATCCAGAAACCCCTTCTTAAATTTTCTCCCCTGTAGTTCATCTATTACTGCCACCACTCTTTCTTGCCCCTTCCTATATTCGTCCTCCCTGTTGCTAAACACCCTCCATGCTTCATCCAGTAATACTTCTAGGTTCCTGCTTTCCGTGGTGCGTAGTTTCTGCAACTTACGCCTGATATCCCCTGTGGATTGCCCCAAAAATAATGATACCAGCTGTTGTATTCCCACTTCGGATCCTGGGTCTAGTGGCGTATTTCGACGCATCACTTCCCTTAGCCGATCCAGGAATTCAGAAGGTGATTCCGAAGGACCCTGCTTAATTGCATATAATGCTGACCAATTTATATTTTTGGGCATGGCCCTTTCCAATCCCTTTAAGATTAAATCCTGGTATCCTTTTAACCTGTCCATTTGAGCAGAACTGTTCGGATTCCACCTTGGGTCCTGAAGGGGAAAGAAATCCTTACCCTCGTTCCCCGTGGTTCTGCAATAGTCTGAGGCCAAATCACCTGCTGCTTTCAAAACCAATTGTTTCTCGGTCTCTGTTAGGTAATCCAGTAGTAACTGTATATCATTCCAATCAGGATTATGTTGTTTCAGTATAAACTGAAATTGTCTGGTCACGCTTATTGGGTCACTCCAGAACTCCTTTACAGCTCTTTTCCAATTTTCTAAGTCTGTGCTGGAAAAGGGTATTTTTATTAGCATGGCTCCCCCATCTGGACCGACTGCCTCCCTGAGGGGTGCCTGAAGAATTGTTTGGGCAGATTTTCCCTGTGTGCGGGAAGACACCGGGCTACCTGGGGGAGAGGGGGCAGGAGTAGGGTCTGAATCTGAGTCTTGTTCTTGTTTTTGTGGCTGTGGAGGAGACTGCTTTTGTGGGGGAGGCTTAAATAAGTCTGTCAGGTCGGGGTCTGATCCTTGGTGCACCTTTCCAATTTTTGTACATCTCTGGCCAATACTACATGCTGAGCAACATTGTCTCAGTTTTGCTTTTAATCCTTTATTGTTTTCTCGCTCCAAAGCGAGCACCAGGGGATCTTGTGGTACGATTAGACCGCAATCCCTTTGGCAATCAGGATGATTATGGATAGTGAAAAACACGTCCGCATATGATACTTCATCCCACTTCCCCTCCCTTCTTAAGAACAACATTAACTGTAGGAGGGTATTATAGTCCAAAGTGCCATTTAGTGGCCATTGTGCCTCATTGTCCAGTTTATAAAGTGGCCACCACTGATTGCAATATTTTATAAGAGTCTTTTTATTTTCTGTGCCCCCAGACCTAATGATAGCTTTCCAATGCATTAGTATACATCATAAGGGGCTTTTCTTTAGGACTCCTTTGCTGTGGGTATTTCCCATCCTGCTCCCACCCAAATCCCAAAGAGTTTGCTTCAGATTAAAGTGGGAACAAATGGGGGACACTCCTATACTTTCTCTTTACGCTTTAAATTTCCCAGTCGTATCCCAAAGCACAACCTATCTCTACTGCAATAACCGTAATATTGGTACAGGCAATTATTACAATTAAAACAAGCCGAATCCTGGCAGATTTTACACTATACACAGAGTCGATGTGTTACCACAGAATACGGCAACAAAAGCAACAAAGGATCACAACAATTATTATTCCGGCTGCTATCCCACCAACGGTCATCAGGGACATCCAACCCAACATACCAGCCTCATTCGCTCCTAATATGTTAAGTTGGATATCCCCCAACAACCACTTTGCTCGCCTGGCAGCTGAATTTGCTTCGTTTGTCTCCGGCCGCTCTCCTCGCGGAGAACATGGAACCGCGGATCAGAACTCTGCACTCGCTTCGCAGCTGTGCTGTGTCTCACTCACACTCTGATATCAGTTTTATTCGCTTTTCACTCACACTCTGCAAGCACTCAGTCACACAGTTACTTAAAAGGCCCATCACGCTTTTTACTCACACTCATACTACAAAGTGTACCAGTTAAGACAATAGCCAAGTTCATGTACCACATAAATCGTAAACCGTTAATCATTTACCACAGGTATAAAGCCAGTTAACGTAAATTAACACATAGTATAATAGTCGTTACAAGCTCCCAAAGACGTTATCGGATGAAAAAATCTTTAGGAGCCCACAACGACAATTGCACTGATGTGAATTTCAATATTTCGATTTCCCATGGGTTACAACAGATGACATGAACGACAGCTATCCCGTTTAACACCCTAAACAGAGCTCTTCCCGAGGCGCCTTAACCAGACTGGGTACCCCTCTAGGCTGTGCGCCAGACGTCTCTGCGCGCCTTACCAGCAGCCCATTACCCCGTAAACATACCTTTGTCCATAGTTTAGATGGCTCTTGTCTGCCCCCGCAGTGAACGGCTGAGAGCGGAGTTCCTCCGAGAATTCCCGGGCTGCAGCTAGGATGTCTGTTCCTCAGTCATTCTGGCAGTCAAGTAGAGAGAGTCCCATCTGGGGTGCCAAAATGACATGCGGAGTCACGACTTTACAACCAGTAAGGTTATAAAGAAGGTATGTTTATTCAGCGCTGGGTGCACGGGGGATCGCTCCTCCACAAACATGCACATTTTGGAGCGAAAAGCAGCTCCTTCCTATAGCGTAAGTGTTTACATATTCATGATAATCCCGAGAATAGGGAGAGATATTACAATTAGATTTGAGAAATCATTATCATAAATCCCGCCCCAAGTCCCTCCCCATTGCGCCTGCGCAGTGGCTCCTGGTGGTCTTGGGCGGGGGTCTTCAGGATGAAGATTGAAGATGCCTCCTCTTCCTCTCGTGACTTTTCACCTAGTTAGGTCTTTTTCAGCATTTCCATAGTCATGACAACTCAGCATTTGTTGAGTCCCCGTTCCTTAGCTTGGGACTCAGTAGTTGCAGCTCCTTCCTTATCTCAAGAGCCCATCCTGCTGAGAGCCCACCCTGCTGAGAGCCCACCCTGCTGTAACTCATCCTTTTATTGCATCATCCTGCCTGTCCAGTGTCCCTCTTAGTTGTCCTGCATACATTTTGTTAGGGTTCCTCACTTCATGTATGCGCATGTATAAATTAAGGTACCGCTAAGTAAGTTAGTGTGAATCTTGTCATTTTAGAATCTGTAAATAAGTCACTTTTCTTTCTGTCAACATTTCTGAATTATTTTGTAATGATAAATTGCTGTTAGTTATTAATAAATCTAGATTTCCTGCTAAACCATCACCATGTTAATACTTTCATCCGCGACACTGATCCTTAACCACAGTTCCACAGTGTTTCTAGCGTCTCCCCAGTGACCAAACTACAACTGGTCTTGCATTAATTGTTGCTTTGAGCTACAGCATATACATTATCAGTGGAATATTCTGCTTTAGATATACAAAGGATATTTTCTGGCAGTTGTTCTAAGTTAGAAACATTCTTGAAATATTGGTATCTTTTAACCACTACAAAAAGTCCTTTTATTGGCAAATATTTGGGGGTAATTTGGTATAGCATCTTCCAATTTCAGACAGCAACTTTCACAAGTGTCTAGCCTGTAGAAACTAGTGTCTAGCCTGTAGAAGCACTAGATGCACAATATTGCAGCAAAATACTATTCAGTTTGACATTTAACCTAATACTTGAAAGAACTAAGGATAAAATAATCATTTAGTTTACATGTATCAAAAACTGACAAGCAAACAATGGAATTAGACAAAATGATTCAATGGCTGCTAGCATCAGATCTCAAAAAAAAACCAACGATGATATGAGCATCTTCAACTTGATGAGAATACATAATGACATTATAAATAACCACTTCACTTACAATTCATTTACACTAGTACCAAGAGAACAGAACAGTTGTATTTCAAATTAGCATCACTTTAACTTAACTGTAAGTATAAACTCTCATAGCTAGACAGGGTAATGTAAAACCCTAACTTAGGATAATGTACATTTAAATACAATATGAAAGATAGAAGAGTATTTATTTTGTGGGTCTGTCTTTGCACTGTAGTCTCTTTCAGATCTATGTATTCATCACCAGAGGTCACAATAGGAAAATGTGATACTGTAAATTCAGGCATTATAAAAACTCTATTTGGATGATTTTTTAAAAAAATGTTAAAGAACAGTGCTACAATAATCAAATGCAATTCATAATATTCTTAGGGAAATGTAGGTCTATTGACTTGGTGAATCTTATTTACATAGTGACTCATGAACTTTTGTACATTAAATGAAATTTCCTGAATCCAAAGTTATACGATTAGATTAGCAAGATAATCATGTTCACTAAAATACAGTATTAATTTTCTACCTAATTTTTAACTAACCTAGAACTATGCTATTACTTTTTAAATTCAGAAAAAAGTTTACAAAAATCTGAATCTACTGACACGTAAAAAAAATTATTATTGCTGCATTTATATTACAAAGCATGAGAAATAAAAACTCTTTAGTTGTTAAAGTAGGTATGTTTTTTTCCAATAGCCTATTAAACTTCAGCTGTCTCAACTTGTAGTTATCATTACAAATGTTCAATTTATAAATACAATTTTCAAATATTTCTTAAGTAGCTTCAGGGATACAAGAAAGTACATACAATATGAACTGCCCGGTACATATGATGGGAATTTTTTTTTCATGAAGATTTAAAAAGTGATATGAAAACCAATGAAAAGTATGCTTCTGCTGTGATGCATTCCCCTCAGAAGTCTTACAACAATTATACTATTGAATAATGCAAATATAAGTGTCAGGTTGCAACTAGAGTAACAGACCACACATTATGGAAGAACTTATCAGAAAAGATTGCCAAATTTCTGATCTACTACTGATTATCAGAAGAATGTTATGCATTTGTTCCTAGTTGTAATCTAACTTTCATGTATATTCAAAAGCTAGAGTATATGTGCATAGTAACAATAACCTTGCATGATGCTTCCTTATGTGCTTTCTTTAATATTATGGGTCCTAATGAAGATAATTTCAGGAAGCTGGCAAATTCTGTACAATTTCACTACACAGAAATATACCCAGATTTCAAAAAGTACAAACTTGTTATAAATTACAGCTCAGGTCCTTGACCACAATATAATAATAATAATCAAGGTACTCATCATTTTATATTAATAATACTTTGAATACCATATTTCTTTCACATACTTATGTTTGACTAATGTTCCCCTTTTAAAAACATATGAAGGATCATTGCTTTGTAGTTCACATTTATAGAAGAATGCAGAATACCATACTGAATGCCTATTGTGCAGAAATAACCCTGAAAGCTGTATCATAGCAGTATGCAGTAGAAAACCCTTACCAGTTTTTCATCAGCTGCGATGAGTTGCGTGTCTTGAATTTGGTCCTGTGCCAGCCACCATGTGGAAGTGCTCAGTGACCTGCAGTGCAAGACTTGAAGTTAAAAAATGATTAATGCAATGAGAAGATAGAGGCAGACAAATCTTACATAAACAAGTTACTTTAACAATATTCATCTTGTAAAAAAAAATAAAATTGAAGAGGGACAGATGAGGGCACAAAAATCCTTTTTTTTCCCCAATTAGTTCTGTCTGCTGAGTTTTTGGCAGACTCCCACTTAGCAGTTCACAACAGGCTGCACTTATGTCAGCCTACAGGCTCTCTGTCAGAAACTGCCAGTGGCAAGGACTGCACTGCTCTATATGAATGTACAGTAGCTGGTTTGTCACAAACAGACAGAAAAATACAAGGCTGCTGCAAGCATTCTGTAACTCTGATCCTTAAAATGATTAGAGGAAAAATATCCTAAATCTATTTGTAATGGTAAAGCTCCAGTTCTACACTTTAACAACAGAATATTAACAAATTTTTAAAACAAACAAAGCAAACCCTAAGATGATAATTCAAACAAAATTTTCTGTCTTTGAGGGGGCAAAGCTCACAACTATTTTGCTTCATTTCTAAATCAGTATGGGTCAGCTTATTAGCTTCCAAGAAATACGATTAATCTTCTTGCATAATTACTAAACCTGTAAGGTACAGATGGAAACATGGAACCCAATCCCACATCACTGAACTGAGAAGTAATTTGCATTTTGTCACTAATGTCAGGATTAGGCCCTTTGAGTGCAAATCATGTTTTGACAAAAAAACCCCACAACAGCAAGTGAAACAAGCCAAAAAGCCCAATTCTCTAAACTAATAGTGTGCTTCATGTTTAATTAAGGTCATTTTAGACAAATGAGGCACAAACGTTCAAGAATATATACAGCTAAACAGTAAAAGGGACTAAGTCACTTTCATTTCAACTCTTCTTTGGAAGATTACCTAATTTGGGAAGCCAGACATACTTGCAGAAGCAAATGAACTTTGAGATTTTGCCTATGGGATGCTTACAACCATACTTCTAGTAATTTAACACTATTGGTAACGTTTACTTAATTTTTGAGGAAACCATCCATAAGCACCTTCAAAAAGCACCACAGCTTTTAAAGCAGAATTCCAAGACTTTTAGAAAATCTGCAATACTATCTAAACTAACCCCCCCCCCATAATTCTAATTCATAACTCATAATTCTAATTAATATCAGATTAGCTGTAGTGGATTCAACACATTAACTAAACAAGCATTCAATATTCAAACAGTATTAGCATGGTAAAATTTTTAGGAGGTAAAACCTACACTAGAAAGGAATTTTAAATTAGTGACTATAAAGCAAGCCACAAGAATTTTATAAAACTAAGCAACTGGAACAAAGTTCAGTTCAGTAATATTTCAAATGCAGATTCCCACAAATCTATACTTTAACACAGATTGCACTCTACTAAATTACCTTCCATTTGCCAATAACAACTACAAAAAATCTCCACATAATGAAAACCAAACTCAAAGCACAAAGTTTATAGAATCACCCAACTTTGTGACATGGACAGACACATCTATTCCTATCTGAAATGACAAAATTTGTCTGCAGGGGTACTTTGAAGAACAAGATGAAGTTTTCAGGGAAGCAAGGGAGCACAAGAATTTCACAAACATCTAGATGATACCAACTCTATTTCCTCAAAATCTCTGTCCCAGAGAGTTTCTGGCTCAACACAGCTGTCAATTTTTAATTGTAAATATAAAAAAAAAAATCATAAAAACAGGATAGACTGATACTGCAATAAGCTATAAAGAAATGGCTCTTAGATGGTCCTTCTTCAAAAACACACTGAAGGAGAAGTTATCCTAAAAGTCTCCTGAACAGCAGCATAACACGAGTTCCAATGGCAAGTAGCTGAAGCCACACAATTTCCAACCTTAAACAAGGCAAAACACTGTAAAAGGAAAATGAGTTTCCCCCCTATCCCAGGAATTTTAGTATCAAAGTAGTATTCTGCAGGTATTCTAGAACTTCATGTGATATGGTGTTCACTACACTACTTAATATATGGCCAAAGAAGGATATTGGATTATACAATCAAATTGTTCCTTTCTGGATAGAAATAGTCTAAGAGATAAATCAAGAAGTTCTCTGAACCTTGCTCTGTGGAGAGGTCTGATGAATATCTAAAATTTGAGCATGCCAGGTTTTGAGTAATTAGGCAAATCAGAATCATACTTTTTCTTCTAATATAAATAAAAGTCGGAAACAAAATTTAGCACAATTCAGTTTGAGTTTGGGTTGTGTCTTTTTTAATTTGGAAAAGAATTAATTAGCTTTGAAAAGTATAAATGCCATGCCCTTCCAAAATTATTTTCACTCAGCATTATGTCATCTGATATAATTTTCACTCAGATGATTGCTCATTTTGGAAATTTCTGTCTTTGCCAGAAAAAATATAATTCAAGAGATCTCACATTATAGTTAATAGGGAAGAGCAGGGTAAAAATTCCACCAGATAAAAGGTGGGCAGAATCTCTGAGATGCTGCGTTGGGTTTGTGTGTGTGGCAGGGTTTTGGTGGCAGGGGAGGGGGCTACAGCAGTGGCCACTGTGAGAAGCTTCTTGAAGCTCATCAGGCTCCAAGTCGGACCCACCTCTGGCCAAGGCTGAGCCAATTAGCGACGGTGGCTGCGCATCTACAATAACATATTTAAGAAGGGGAACTGGAGAGGAGGAGGGGGAGTTGTGAGGGAGATACCTCTGGAAATACCGAGGTCAGTGGAAGAAAAAAGGAGAAGAGGGCAGGTACACTGGAGCAGAGACTCCCCTGCAGCCCATGGTGAGAGGGCAGGCTGTGCCCTGCAGCCCACAGAGGTCACTGGTGGAGCAGATGCCCACCTGCAGCCTGTGGAGGACCCCACGCTGGAGCAGGGGGCTGTGCCCAAAGAAGGCTGGGACTCTGAGGGCAGTGCTCACTGTAGCAGTTCGGCACTGGGAGGACTGCAACACATGGGAGGGACACATGCTGGAGCAGTTCACGAAGAGCTGCAGCCCATGGGAGGGACCCACGTTGGAGGAGTTTGTAGAGGACTATCTCCTGTGAGAGGGACTCCACGCTGGAGCAGGGGTGAAGAGTCCTCTCCCTGAGGAGGAAGGAGCAGCAGAAACAACGGGTTATGAACTGACCACAACCCACATGCCCTGCACCACTTGGAGAGGAGGAGGTAGAGAAATCGGGATCAAAACTGAGGCCAGGAAGAAGGGAGGGGTGGGGGAAGGTGTTTTTAAGATGTGGTTATATTTCTCATTGTTTTATTCTGATTGGAAAATTAAGTGGTGGTGGTGCCAGTGTTTAAATTAAATTGATGTTATTTTTCTTCCCCTAAGGAGTCTGTCTTTTCCCTGTGATCATAATGGGTGAGTCATCCCTCCTTGTCCTTGTCTCAATTCCCAAGCCTTTTGTTTTATTTTCTCCTTCCCATCCCTGAGGGGGAAGCAAGCAGCTTCCTGGTGCTCAGTTGCTCTCTGGGCTCAAACCAGGACAGATGTCTCTACACTGCATACAGAGGGAGCTGGTTTTTTGGCACAAGGTGTCTCTGTCAACCAGGATAAATCAAAAGGCATCACACCTTACAGCTCTCCATGATGATGTTTTAGCTATTCTGTAAAAGCAGACAGATGGTTTACTAACCTAAATCAGTTTCTGCTCCTCTTCATCATTTTTCAAAGCCACTTCTCTTGACTACACCATTCTGGTAAAAGCTCAACTGTTACTGTAATGTGCAACCTTGTATGTTTTTTAAATGCCCAGTCTTCTGCCCATCCCTGGACTACAATGAGTTGGAAAGAATAATCTTTCCTTAAGAACTTCCTATTTAAAAAGTGGTTGAAAACTGGCATTTAGACTAGACTAGGAATGTGAACCAAAAGTCCATGGAGGTGTCTCTGTGTAAGAATACATAAAACACCAGTTTTGCTTTAAAGATGACAAGCTGTTGATATTTCTATTTGTTGCATCTCTCATAGGAAAGTAACCCGGAGCTTAGAAATACCAGCAACTCTGAAATATGACGTGTTCTGAAATATTACTATTTAAAAGTTAATAAAAAGTGTTACTTGGATCCCAGAGCAGTTGTTGAATTTTCAACAGGTTTCACTGCAAGTTTGTCCCTAATGTCAGGCACTTAACTGAGAATATAACCAGGAAACAGACCTCTTTCACACAGTCCTCTCTTCAAAATCCCACAATGACAAGTATCATTTTGCAGGAGATATGGACATGCGAACAACCAGATTCATTAAGCAATGCCAATTTTATTATGGTGGACAAGCCTTTTATAATGCAGGTGAAAATCACATGATACAATCACATGGTACAATTCTTTCTGATTGGACAGTTAGCTTTGCACATGCTCCTTAAGCTCTCTTCTGATTGGATGGAAGCTGCCACATCGACATTGTACAAACTTCTTCTCTGCCCAGACCCACACCCTGAAGTTGTTTAACTTCCTGGGTTCTTCCTCATTCTTCCAGGGTCATTCCCTCATCACATCCTCGCCGAAGCTGAGGCTTTGCCAGTCTTGCTCATATGCAGGATTGCTCACACGCCCATTTCCCCGCAAGAAATCCATCCGAATCCCCACAGATCCCTCTTTTTGTTTTTGAGCAATCCAAACTCCTTGCAAGCTTTTCTGCAGCGATTGTCTAATACAAGAGATTAAGCACGGCAAAATAATAGCAAGCACAATAATCACAATAATTACAATGATTCCACCTTTTAACAATTCTTTGCTCATGATAAGTTGACCTTGCCAAAAGGTTGTGGTGTTGGTGCCTGCCTGGGTAATTTGAGCAATGTCATTGGCCTGTGAAAATTTCATTTTTGCCCAACTATCGTCTGACACAAACCCAATGAATTCTTGTGGGTCAGAGTGAGGGATTCTCAATAAACATGTTCTGAATGGGTCCGACGGAGTAGCCATCGAAAGGCAGAAGGATTCTTGACCTGTCTCATTAGCTATAGTTACCCATATATTTGGTCGGGGAAACACTACTTTTGCTGGATGAGTATTAATCGCTGTTAGAACCATTACAAGGCTTGGAATCACAAACTTGATCTCTTTTCCAAGGCCGCACCCAGCGAGATGGATCCCATCTAGTGCCGGTATCGGTAATAACGCAGGCATAGCCTCGACCCGCCATTGTTAGTTCCACAGGTCCTTTCCACTCTCCTATAGCAACATCTTTGTACTGAGCAAAAGCACTATCTCCACACCGGCTTATACCGGATTTCAGACATACACTGCTTTTGCAAGTAGTTCTGCAACGATTTCAGACATACACCGCTTTTGCAAGTGGTTCTGCAACAGCCAAGCTCTCTCCCCCTTTTTGTTTTTGCAAAAGCACCTTTAAAGTTTTGATGCTCTCTCTCCACCGTGGCTTGCCCCGTGGGGGAATGTGGTATACCTGTGATGTGACGTATACCCCAGAGTTGACAAAAAAGAGCAAATTTTTGAGAGGTATAGGCTGGTCCATTATTAGTTTCATGGGTCAATTGAACTAATTTCCCATATTCTCTGGCACATTCCGCCCTACCGCGATGGTAACTTCTCACAGCTTAGTGCTTTTTCACAGTTCAGTGTTACAGCTGTCTGCTGTTTTTGCCCGCTACCTTGGCACAACTCAGCAGTTTCTTATCTATCTTCCAAGGCCTGTTCTTCATCAAAGCCTAGCTATTGCTCAGAGGCTGTGTAAGGCTGACAGGCCAATGCCTCCCACATGTGCACCTGCAGGACTTATTTTGAGACTTTATCAATTAAGGGTTAGGCAAACTTCAAAAAACACAGCATACTTAAAAAAGTTTCACAGAATGCTAGAAACAATACAGCAGTTACAGTTACTAGAGTAAGCTAATTTCAGTACCCATAATTAGGGGATATGACTAAATACTACAAAAATAAACAGTAAGGAAAATACGGAATAGCACACTTACTTAATGGGGTACTAACATTCAGATCCGCAATTGCTGGGGAACCCTGGATGCAGCGAGAATTTAGAGTGCCCTTCCTCGCAAACCGGAAATCCTACGCGATGCGTCCATCCGTAGGTGAGGCATCCAACATCGCTGCAAGCAGGTCCAGCCTCATATATCTAAATCAGCAGGCCAAAATAACTGGCAACTTTCTTTGAGCGGAAACATCTGATTTCATCCTCCTGTTGGGTTCCACCCAGAGCCTGGCCACCACTCAAGGGGGAAAACCAAGGGAGTTTCTAATAAGGTTAAACACTTGAGGTCTTGCTTCTTAATATTGCTAAAGAAAGAAAGTTGAATACACACATCTTATAGCATTTGGACAAGGGACTCCGCATCCCAGTGTCAGCACCTTCTGTAAAAACTGCCGCTTTTGGTGTTCGGGGGAGGCGGGACGGACGATCGCGCGGTGCCAGATGGCCGCAGGCAGTCGCTCCGCGGCGGGGGGGCTCGTGGAGGCCCGGAGCCGCCGCTGCCAACTCCGCGCTTTAAGAGTGTCCGAAACCAACTTCCAAGTGGTCGCTGATAGCCGTGGTTTCTGCACCATTTAAGTAACCTTCGTACAGAAGTGTCATTATGAGTTATCCCTCTCATAGAGAGTATATGCAGCAGGAGTCTGACAGTGGCCGTCTCCTCTGCGGACTTGCTCTGCCCCATGCTCTTATCTGCGTCCCGCCCACTACTGGAGTCCTTTGACTCTTTCGGTCTCTCAGTCCCTTTCCGGTTGGCATCAGATACACTTCCGCTGTTTCCAGCCCCTGATTGCACAGTTTTGGGTTTAGCCCCCGCTGCTCACCGCGGTCCCGGCGGCACAATCGATAAGGCAAACGGATTTTTCGGCTGACCCAACGTGGCGGGAGCCGCAAGCAGCGTAGAGCCCCCCCTCCCTCGTCTCTCTGGGGCGAGGGGACCGAGGGGGGGGGAAAGGGCCCCTCTGGCCGTGGCTGGGGCAGGGCGGTAGCGGTGGCAGTGGTGGCATGGCTGATATATCACAGTTAGAAACCGCTCCGAGAACTGCAAAGGCAGAAGCCGCAGCCGCACGCTCACTACTCCTCTCCTGCAATGTTTCTTGGATTAATTTCCATAGCGTGGTGTAACCGCTCACTTCTTTTGCCGACTTTCCTCCATCACTAACCGAGTCCCATAGCTGTTTCCCTATGGCTTCCCAGGTAGCTGCTTCAAATACAAGCCCTACACTGGGGATAAGTCCCTTCTCTCGGCTCCACTTTAATAAGCCTTCTAAATTGGACTTGTCATATTTTATCCCTCTCACGGAGAGGATCAGTTGGAGGAGTTTCACTACTGCTTGCTCATCTCTAGTAAGCGTGGACCCCATTCTTCCCCGGCTGGCGCCAGAGGCGGATCCCTGGCCACCGCCTGTCGCGGAGCCTTAAAGTTACAGCGCACTGATTCTCACCTTCAGACACCGGGGCAGCGTCTGGAACAGTTTCGACCGGCTTTCCACCCGTGACTGCACCTCACCGAGTCCTCATCAGACTTGTGCTAATCTTCGAGTCCCTGTATCGGACGCCATATGCGGGAGACATGGACATGCAGACAACCAGATTCATTAAGCAATGCCAATTTTATTGTGGTGAAGCAAGCCTTTTATAATGCAGGTGAGAATCACATGATACAATCACATGGTACAATTCTTTCTGATTGGACAGTTAGCTTTGCACATGCTCCTTAAGCTCTCTTCTGATTGGATGAAAACTGCCACATCGACATTGTACAAACTTCCTTCTCCGCCCAGACCCACACCCTGAAGTTGCTTAACATCCTGGGTTCTTCCTCATTCTTCCAGGGTCATTTTGTCACATCCTTGCCGACGCTGAGGCTTTACCAGCATTGCTCATATGCAGGATTGCTCACATGCCCATTTCCCCGCAGGAAATCCTTACAAATCCTCACATCATTTCATTGCTCAAATTTCCCCTTAGAAATCGTATAAACTTGACAACACTTACTTTACCTTCAAATTAAATGAATATGCAATCTAAATCACTTAAGTCACAACTCCATTTAAACCTTTTATTTTATCCCCATGTACTGGGTGTGGCTGAGCCGGAATTGGTTTTCCCCTGTAGCAGCCCCCATGGTGCTGTGTTTGATGCTGGGAGCTGGCAGGGTGTTGATAGCACCCTGGTGGTGTGGCTACTGCTGAGTGGTGCTTACACAGCACCAAGGCTCTTTCTGACATTTCCCCCCCACAGTGGGACGGGGTGGGCAAGATCTTGGGAGGGGACACAGCCAGGACAGCTGACCCCAACTGACCAAAGGGATATTCCAGACCATCTGACGGCTGCTCAGTATAAAGCTGGGAGAGAGGAGGAAGGGGTGGGGTCACCCTTGGTCCTCCGAGGCAACCCCTCCGCGTATGGGAGCCCTGCTTCCTGAGAAGGCCCGACATCGCCTGTTCATGGGAAGTAGAGAATAAATCTGTTTGCTTTTTTTTGCTTCTGTGCGCAGACCTTTGCTTCGCTTTGCTTATATTACAACTGCTTTTGTTTTACCCACAAGGGTTGATTTTTTTTCCCTATCTTATTTTCTTCCCCCTCTTTGCCCTGTTGAGAAAAAAAGGGGGAAGGGGGGGGGGGAGGTGATAGAGCGACTTAGTGGGTACCTGGCATTTAGCCAAGGTCAAACCACCACACCCCAACAGTAAAGTAATTCTCACAAAATTCCCAATTAATACTTGCCTCTGCCCACATCCACCTTGACTTTTAGGTAGCTTTTTTGACAGATAAACTTGCAGAAGTCTAAAGCGTACTTTTTACAGTTCCACTCTCATACAGTTCTCCTTTCTTCTACTACTGACCTCTGGAAGGGCAATATGCTTTCTTCCTTTCTCTTTGTAAGCAATATGGGTCCACATTATCCCATTTTGCCTTTTTTTGACTGCTTATGCATTTTTTTCCCGTGAAAACATCTTGGGATGAGGCCTTAAGAGCAGGAAGTTCCATTTCTTACACTGTTCCAAGACTTATTGAGCTCTGATTTAAAATTACTGTATGCAGAATACTTTAATAATAGACTAGCAATATAATTCTCAAGTTCAGAAACTATACAGAAATTTTTATATGAATAACTAGCAACAATAAACCCTGATATCTTCTAGGCTCATTAATGTCCAATTCAAAACACAGATCAAACAAACCTCCTTACTACCTAATAAACAAAGTGTGACAAGACTCCAAGCTGCCCAAAGCTCCATTGTGGATCTGCCCAAACATTTTTCTTATAGCGAGCTCCGTAGTGATGAACAAACAAGCTTTTAAATGTAAAAGCCTGGGTTTATTAGAATAGTTAGCCTTTTAAACAGAAATCCCTCAAAATTACTTAGACAAAAGTAAAATTAAGGTTTATAAAAGAAGTCACCCATGTCCTTCATGATCTTGCAGATACTTTCCCACAGTATCCCACACTACTATATGTGGCTAATCAACTCTGCAGCTTCTTGGATTATAACCTACCCTTCCCAAGATCTTCTAGTCCCTAAAAAGTTTTTCTTTCTGCCATCAAGGAGGCTTGGCTGTATGGCTGGTGAAGACACCACGCTTAGCACAGCAGGGACTCAGACAGCTAAGTTCTAGCTGAAGTCTGTCTTTCTGTGCCTCTTCCTTCAAATGCATCTGGCATCACACTCCTCCTGAAGTATACTCCCTCTCCAAATCTCCTAGTCACTCTCTTAATGGAAGATATGTTTTTTGTTCTTTATGTTAAGTCTGTCACACAAATAAGGAGGTGTCTTTGTGCTTCCACAAGCATGGCTAACTTGGCATGAACCTACAGCAGTTCCTTTGGCTACAAAGAGACCACCACTCAAAATGTCATTTGGTTTGCAATTATGAAAGTGATATTTTCTCCCCACCCCATGCCACTGTGTTGGGCATTTAAACTCCTTAAACTTGATCTATATGAACCTGTATCAATCATCATTTTACAATATTATCATTTAATCATTTCTATCATTTATTATAATTTCATTATACTCATTTCTACAGTTCACTTAAAATATAGCTTTGTATAATACAATTTTGTCTGTAACATCAGTCTGATCATGGTCCAGCTTCAGCATGAACTTTGCTTTAAGATCTGCAATAAAATAATACACTTTAATGACATTTCTGGGTTTCAGTATTAGGAATTTTAAAAAGGTTAAGGTCACTTTTTCTTCCACAGTGCACAGCTCTTGAGAGAGGCATTATAGACCTGAACATTGCATCCAGACTGGGTTATGGCTGCAACTTGTTATTTTAGAGTCTTGCAGTAAATCTAAATTTCTTTTATACTGAGTAGAGACAAGAGTAGAATACTTGGCAAAAACTACAGTACATGGTGGTCTTGTTAAATACTTCTAAAAAATACTTACATTAGCTCAGTAACACAGAATGAATTAATGATAATTACTAGTGAAAATGTGAATTTGTAGAGTTCAAAAATTTCTATAGGTTTCACATATCTTGGAAAAACAAATCCTGTGATCATCTAACCACGCGTCTTCCATGAGAAGCACGTACTCCCCTTCCAGCAAAGTCACAAATGGGTTCCACATCTCTGCTATGCAAACAGAGGAGTCTATTGAGAAGCCATTTTAAGTTCTCCAGTCCTCGCTACAATATTTACACCAGTGTCAGGTCTCTCAACCATCTTATCCCACTGTGGGATAAGGATGTAGCAGAGTGTGGTGGTGCAATTCTAACCCCCACACACTCTCTACTTGCTGTGCTGCTCGGTGCTTGGTGTGATTCCAACCCTCTTCTGGGTCATACCAAATCTGAGGAGGTAAAGACTACTAATGGTCGGGAACCAGAGGGTTAAGGCACCCCTTTGACGAGTCTGGCTCCTGCTCTCCTTTGAAGTGGTTATAACAGTCCATCACCTCCTGACAGCTTGGTACATCTATACCCGGGATGAGGTTGAAGGAAAACAATAACAGGATTGCACATCCATCAAGCTCTTGTGTACCTGGTGAGAACACCAGAACACCTCATTGCCCAAGCTAGGCTGGAGTGATAAGTATCTGACAAAGACAATTATCTTGGACCCTATAAATTTCAACCCCAAGTGAGACCCTTTGAGCTCTCCTGGACTGCAGGGGCCTGTGACCAGCATCTCCCCTGAGCTGGGATGCTTCTCAGGTATCAACTCCTCGAGGTACCATCTGCTGTTAGAGCTGACAGGAGGCCAGGGCGAAGTCGATCCCCTCAAGTCTCAATTATCGCCCACTGAGGAATGCCGATGCATTGTATTTACTCTAAACTCGAGAAAAGGGAAATTTTAACTTTGAGCTAGCTTCTCTTTCACCCGCCTCTCTACCTAAAACTGTGTTTAGGTATACAGTTATTTTCACGGGTGCAGGTACATACATATTTCACTGGATCCAAATACTTCTGTCTGTGTGTTTGTACATCTTGTGTTTATGAATATACATATATATATTGATTTAGGATACTTTATAGTAAATTAGTGTGAATCTTGTCATCTTCGAATCTGTAGTTAAGTCGCTATTTTAATTATAACATATTTTACTGAATTATTTTGTAAATCTTTAAATTGGTTAATGATTAAGTGCTGCTAGTCATTAATAAATCTTGATTTGCTGCTAAAACCATTACCGTGTTAATACTTTCATCCGCAACACAGAATTCCTTGTTTCAGGGGACATTCTTATGTCTCCTCTTCCCTTCTTACAGCTTTGTTGACACCATTAACCAGTTCTGTTGAACTGTAGAAACCAAACGGTAAACAACTGGACAGCAAAAGTCTTTTGTGATATCTGGATGAAGGAAATTAAGGCATCTGACAAACATTTATCTTGGTAAATTTTGAATATCTGTATTCAATCTCTAAACCTCACATGCCTCATGAAAAAAGAAGGCACTCATTAAGAAGTGAGTCTAAATGGAGTTTTAAATATTCTGATACTGAATGACCAGAGCACCAGTAAGTGTGTATATACATATATGCAGAAGCTTTACTGAACACTTCAATACACTGAATAAACAATCATTCTTAGAAACCCAACTTTTTTAATATTGTGGCATTGATCAGGAATAATATAAGTTTCACAGTGTATAGCCATCATAAATACGTTGAAATTCTGATCACAAAGAACATGGAAAAACTGCCAGCTCAGAACTTCCACAACTTCCAACCTAGTCACGTGCTGCAATTAAGCAGACTAAAACCAAATTAGTATAATGGTCTTTCATATAAGATACAGACATTAATGACAGTCTGTTATACCATGTCACATACAGTACAGAACATGGTATTCAGACCCAATATAATGCATTTTTATAAAGACAGCTTGTAAAGTTGAATTTGTGAGAGATGAACTTAAATACAATAGGATAATACTTCCTTGGTAGTAGATTTACTATTGTAATTAAAGTGACAATGACTTATCAGAGTCAATTTTTACCAGGATACATTTATTATTCTTACAACATCCCAAAATAAACAAAATATGGAATATAATGCCAAACACTGCCTGTGGAGACCATGTAGTTCTATTCTGTAGGATAAACTGCATGAGTAACTTTTTGGTTTGGAGGAGAAGCAAGTTGCCCATTTATAAATAGTTACATTCTCAGACGATACTGGCACATCATAATTTTTCCTTTGCCTACAAAATGATGTTAAATTATAAACACAGTAAATTATGTTTCTGAATGGATGAAAGGAATACCGAACTATTTAAACTACTGAAATTTCTGTATTAAGTGGGAAAAAAAAAATCAAAATTTAAATAGAAATATATAAACACTGCTTCTACTTGCTAAAAAATTCATATACAAATATATATATATATTCCAGGTGTGGGTTTGGAAAACAGGGCAGGAACTGATTATGCTTTTGTTAGGCAAATCTGCATTATGAAAAGAAGCAATGGTCATTTAAATGTACTGCATAAACAAGAAAATTACTTTTAGCATTTGACTTGTGGCTTGTAACAGTATGTATCTTCAAAGCTAAATATCAAGTTCATCTGCCTTTAAAAACATTAAATTAGTTAAATTTCCAAGTAGTAAATACTTTGTTAAGTAGGAAACAGTTGAATTTTAGTTACTTTAGGTTCTACTTTAATTATCCCATGGATAAGGAAATGCTATTGACATATCTAAAGACAGCCAAGCTATCAACTGAACCACAGCACTATGCAAATATAGCTGTAGCCCTTCTAGAACTACTGTAGGACCAGAGCACTATAGCCACTCCTGGCACCCCAGTTAAGTTCCCAGGACAAAAGTCAGCCCCGTTAACACGTGGCTTGAGTTGCCTACCATCAAGTTTCCCTCATTAAAACAGCTTTCACAGGGTCAACAAGGAATGAGGAAAGTTAGCTCTGACTTGGTGCCAGGCCTGAACTGCCCCTGACCCAAACAAGGCCCATTTGAGCTGCCCTCTGGCCATTTATTTGGGCTAACATCACCACATGACTTCAGAGCAGCACAGCCCTTCAGAAGGCTCCACAGTGGTCAGACAGTAAGCACAGGTAAGGCTCAACCTACTCCTGCAGAGCTATGCAGGTGTCTCCACCATGCTTTTGAGTGCTATGCCTTGTAGGAGCATTAATTAGGTGGGTACATACATGGTGCAAGCATACGCACAATGAAGACAGCTTGAGCTGAGGAATAGTTTTGGCAAAAATCCACAGAGCTAGCTTGAGTTCAAGTCAGTACCCCGGCAAGCGAGGGCTGCACATCCTGGAACAGTTCTGAGCAAGGCCCATGCTGATACCAAACTGTTTCTTGATCTGCTTGGACATAAACTCAGTCATTATTTGCAACTACTGAACAAAGTCATGCCAGTGCTTCTAGACTCCCATATGCACGTGACTCCAAATATGTCAGTGGCCTATCCCAGACAGCAGTGAACAGACTAGAAACACTTTCGAGAAAGCGGCTTAACACGTTAAGAATAAAATGACCCCAAATTACTTAAATATTTTTGTAGTAGAAAACATAAAACTCATTATGAAAGGAGATCTGGTATATTACTTTTACAGCAATAGAATACATAATTTATAAGATGCTGCTGTCAGGTGACAGAGAAACTCTGAACTACTGCCATCTCTACAGTTGCTGATCAGCAATTTCATTACATACTACTCTCCAAACCAGAAGACCTAATCTTAGAAATTAACCTCAAATCACAATTAGAGACTAACAGTTCACGATTGGATGACCTCTTCTCTGTTGCAACCTCGATAACCTTCCTTTCCTTGTGGTCAGGCAGTTCTGGTCTGGTAGTTCCTTACTCTTGTTTACTCAGCTCTTCTCAGGGTACACCCTCTTCTCTTAAGGGTACACGGTTATCTGCTCAAGGTCAATACCAAACTTACATTCTGATCCCTCGGACCAGCCGAGGTCTCCCATACCTGGATGGACTTCAGACACACGCTGCACTTTGTCTCCACACCTGTCTCTGCTTCCTTTTGCTCCTGACTGGGCTCCCCAGATGGACCCTGGACCTGGCTCATAGCTTTGCCATGTCTGGAACTGTCAATGGACCCCATTACCATCACCGAGCTTT
Organism: Strix aluco; assembly: GCF_031877795.1. Taxonomy (NCBI): domain Eukaryota; kingdom Metazoa; phylum Chordata; class Aves; order Strigiformes; family Strigidae; genus Strix; species Strix aluco. Next base: position 46,226,516 of record NC_133970.1, on the reverse strand, counting down.
CCTTAGGTATAGATGCTGAGCGGGACAACCAGATGATCAGGCCCAGTCAGCATGGGTTTATGAAAGGCAGGTCCTGCTTCACAAACCTGATCTCCTTCTACGACAGGGCCACCTGCTTATTGGATGAGGGAAAGGCTGTGGATGTTGTTTACCTTGACTTCAGTAAGGCCTTTGACACCGTTTCCCACAGCATTCTCCTGGTGAAACTGGCTGCTCGAGGCTTGGATGGGCACACGCTTTGCTGGGTAAAAAACTGGCTGGATGGCCGGGCCCAAAGAGTTGTGGTGAATGGAGTTAAATCCAGTTGGCAGCCGGTCACGAGTGGTGTCCCCCAGGGCTCGGTTTTGGGGCCACTCCTCTTTAATATCTTTATTGATGATCTAGACGAGGGGATCGAGTGCACCCTCAGTAAGTTTGCAGACGACACCAAGTTGGGTGGGAGTGTTGATCTGCTCGAGGGTAGGGAGGCTCTGCAGAGAGACCTGGCCAGGCTGGAGCGATGGGCCGAGGCCAACTGGAGGAGTTTCACTAAGGCCAAATGCCGGGTGCTGCACTTGGGCCACAACAACCCCCAGCAGCGCTACAGGCTTGGGGAGGAGTGGCTGGAGAGCTGCCAGTCAGAGAGGGACCTGGGGGGGTTGATCGCCAGCCGGCTGAACATGAGCCAGTAGTGTGCCCAGGTGGCCAAGAAGGCCAATGGCATCCTGGCTTGCATCAGAAATAGCGTGGCCAGCAGGGACAGGGAAGTGATCTTACCCCTGTACTCGGCACTGGTGAGGCCGCACCTCGATGACTGTGTTCAGTTTTGGGCCCCTCACTACAAAAAGGCCATTGAATGACTCGAGCGTGTCCAGAGAAGGGCAACGAAGCTGGTGCAGGGTCTGGAGCACATGTCGTACGAGGAACGGCTGAGGGAACTGGGGGGGTTTAGTCTGGAGAAGAGGAGGCTGAGGGGAGACCTCATCGCCCTCTACAACTCCCTGAAAGGAGGTTGCAGAGAGCTGGGGATGAGCCTCTTTAACCAAGTAACAAGCAATAGGACAAGAGGGAATGGCCTCAAGTTTCGCCAGGGAAGGTTTAGACTGGATATTAGGAAGTATTTCTTTCCAGAAGGGGTTGTTAGGCATTGGAATGGGCTGCCCAGGGCAGTGGTGGAGTCCCCATCCCTGGAGGTGTTTAAGAGTAGAGTCAACGTAGCGCTGAGGGATATGGTGTAGTTGGGAACTGTCAGTGTTAGGTTAATGGTTGGACTGGATGATCTTCAAGGTCTTTTTCAACCTAGATGATTCTGTGATTCTGGGACTGTTCCCTGGTCAGTGAGGGCACTGTCCCTGCTGGAATCACCCTCAGCTTCCAGCTTACCTTTGCTTCAGGAGCAGCCAGCCCTTGCTGTTCCCTTACACTTTGCTAGTCATTAATTCCTATCAAATTTAGTTTCATCAAGTGCATGAAATATATTTGCACTTGGTTTTCAAGCCTCATTACTTTGCAACCAAAGCAGAGGACTTATTTTTTATGTAGTCTATCTATAATGGCTAATTTTAAATTTTATCTCTTTTTAAAAAGATACTAACCACACAGGTTTTTTGTTGTGGGGACCAGTGTAATTAATTAGCTTCTACAATACACATGTGTCTTGAGGTTAAAACAAATGGTTGGCTGCAATGTAAGCAACCTATGTGTCTCCAATTGAAGTTTTAAAAAAAAAATTATCACATCAAAAATTTAAATGCTATTCTACATGCAAGTGCAAATAACAATTACTTTTTTTTTTTCCTAAACTAGTGCCATGTAGTTTCTTCTAGAGAGTACTGTATAATCATCTGCAATATAGGGATAACTCTTTAAACTGACAAGGGAAAAATTATTGTGTGTTACAAGAGTAATATAATGAAGCTGCCAAGCTACTTAAATGAAGTCTATTTTAAAAGAAAGCTTGACTGCCCTGTTGTTCCATAATGACCTTCATTTTCTTTACATTTACAGCTATTTTATTAATGTAAACACACCTTACAAGCATTTTTGGAGAACTCACATTTGAGAATAAAAATAACCTCATCACCTCCCATATTTATGTGTTCTCTTGTACTCTTAGTTATACACTGACCCTCTCCTCCATTGGTACTATTCTTTACTTTTGCTAGTCTCTTCTCATAGTTTTACTATCTGAGCAGCTATTAGCTCTCTGAAAGGAGACTACTAACCTTGCTATTACTCACTCTTTTCTGAAGTGAAATAAACCCTTAAGGCAAAACTGGCGCTTCAAATACAAACCTTATTCTTGAATTCCAGTTCATACAACAACATTCAGATTATTTGTCTCATTCTCTGGTAGGCACAATCAACAATGACATATGACAAAACATCACTGCTGCAGAATTTCCCCACATACAAATACTCCTTGAATATGTGACAGATCAGCCAAAGCTACTGCATGAAGAGCTCTTTTTTTCCTTAATTTAAAATATAGTGGTTCTATTGAAAGTAGTAAACCACTTTTTTATTGTTAGGTCTTTAGATAGCCACAGAACACATCTATAGTTTTATAATGAAAGATGGTACTTCTGAACATTATTGAGATCAGATGCAATATCCATAAAAATATCTACTTAAAACAACTGAAATATATAGAAAAGATGAAAAATTGAACAGTTATCCTCTGCAACAATTTTTGGTTTGGACTTTAATACAAATGGAATCACTAACATTTAGTAGGTCATTACTTTGTTAGATTGATAGCAAATGACAACATCAGAAGAAGTATATACATATTGAATATACATTCATAAAAGATAGGTCTTCAAATCTTTTATATAAAATACATCAAATCTGATTTTTTAAAAATAATGAATAGAAGTTTTATATGAAATCTTCCATGTTAACACTCCAAGAATAAGCAGCTGCAAGAAGCGTTTGCCCACACACATTCTGGAGCTGCCTATAGTCTGTCTAGTGGAGTCAAAAGTTAATTTACTTCCTCAACATCAGTCACAGGTCAAGGGAAGATTAAGACAGACACAAATTACTGCAGCTAGAAAGTGGCTTGTTAACAAAACAGTACCTAAACATACTGTTATACTGGACAGGATGGAGCAACTGCACTTTGAAACTCAGACAGAAGTACACCATTCATTTCTTAGGAAATATGCATTTTAAAGAAGGTAATGTTAACTGTTCAGCTTGCCTCCTGATAGTTTAACCATATCATTAGAAACAGTAAAGGATGTGATCCTAAGACAGGTTGGAGGTATACTTTGTAACACACTTGGAATCAAATTTTTACCAAAAAAATTAAAAAGCATATAAAAATCCACTGTATTGTCACAAGAATGAAAACATGTACATGAATAAAACACATAAAACAATAAGCTCTTAAGGATTATACGAATTTACTGAAACTGTTTGTATAAAAAGATTTTTTTTTTAAAACTTGGAGTTTTTTAAAACTATTTGTGAGTAGGTTCAAGCTTCCCTGCTAACTATATAAGCCTCTCAGCATTTCAATCTCTTACAACAGACAATGTAATCTACAACAAATAATTTGGTCAACAGGAGTAAAATCAACAGCTACTGGGGAAGCGGGATATCTTTAATTTCTTGTTTTTCTCAGAATACTAAAAGTTTAATTTCAGGTCCTATGGTAACAACAATTAATAAAAAAATTTATTAAAAAAAAGGGGGGGGGGGGGGAACAGACATGGTTCATTTTTAAAGAACCAAAAATACACAAGTGTAAGAACAGATATTTTCCTGCATCACAAAGAATTAAATAAAACATAGTAACTATGAACAAGACTGTATACTACTCCCAGACAGAACTGAGTAGTGACATTGCCTTTGTATCTCCAGAAATTTACCTTATGCCTAATACTGTTTTCAAGCATGCTTAAAGTTCACAGGCTCCTTAAAAAAAAAATTAAAAATTTACAGAAGCAGTCACAAAGTTGAGGATGATTATAAATTATTACCATACTAAGTAGATGATTTGTCTACAGAATAAGTTATACAAAGATGTCAGCAAAAGCAACATTGAAAATTGAGAATGTAGCTAAAAGTTAAAAATACCAACCATATTAATGTAATTAGTGTTTCCATTCTCACCATTCATCAACATGTGCTTATGTATCGGGTCTGGCTGAGCCAGAATTGGTTTTCCCCTGTAGCAGCCCCCATGGTGCTGTGTTTTATGCTGGGAGCTGGCAGGGTGTTGATAGCACCCTGGTGGTGTGGCTACTGCTGAGTGGTGCTTACACAGCACCAAGGCTCTTTCCGACATTTCCCCCCCACAGTGGGACGGGGTGGGCAAGATCTTGGGACACAACCAGGACAGCTGACCCCAACTGACCAAAGGGATATTCCAGACCATCTGACGTCTGCTCAGTATAAAGCTGGGAGAAAGGAGGAAGGGGGGGGGGTCACCCTTGGTCCTCCGAGGCAACCCCTCCGCGTATGGGAGCCCTGCTTCCTGAGAAGGCCCGACATCGCCTGTTCATGGGAAGTAGAGAATAAATCTGTTTGCTTTTTTTTGCTTCCATGCGGGGACCTTTGCTTCGCTTTGCTTATATTAAAACTGCTGTTGTTTTACCCACAAGGGTTGTTTTGTTTTCCTATCTTATTTTCTTTCCCTTCTTTGCCCTATTGAGAAAAAAAAGGGAAAGGGGGGGAAGTGATAGAGGGACTTGGTGGGTACCTGGCATTTAGCCAAGGTCAAACCACCACAGCTTAACAGGCAAGATTTCCCACAGTGCCACAAGGAAGACCTATTACATTGGTCTAATACACTGAGAGCTATATACCGGTCTAATAATTCCTATTGCAGATTTGATCTGCATTTATTTCCTCCCCCAAAAAGAAACACCAGATACCGATTTTGCTCATGTCTAGTTGTGAGTGAAAGGCCAAATCAGCATGTTATTGAGATAGATAGTATCAATTAAATTCTCAAGTTACTTTGGGTTTTGGACCTTAACTTCTGAATCTCACTTGTGCGTTTTGATACTGCCTGTTTTTGTGAAAAACAGCTTTTAATGTGACAGTTCCTATCAGTCAGAACTACAACCCAACCCAACTGTCTTCTGGGCTTTTCCAATCATATATAAATATTTCATCAAGCTGAGATGTGTAGTGGAGTAACACAGTTAATTGAATCATAATGCTCAAACATACATTAAGGCATTATCAAAGTAATTTTTGTAACCCAAAAAGTAATATTTTTCCAGTATAAGTTAAACATGCTAAACAGTATATATTAAACCACATCACTAAAGCAATTTTTATTCTGTTAACATAGGTTTGAAATTCTATCTATTGGCAGCTGGCATTCAAATTCTCTTCTCCATGTATCCATATAGTATTTCATAATCTTTCTATCAATTTCTTAATTTGAAAAATACATTGCTCTCAAACTTGGAGATACCAAATATTTGGTATTAGGAAATACCAACATGAAAGCCCTTTAGGGTTTTATTTTGGTTTGTTTTGAAAACAAAATAAGTGTAATTTTCAAATGCAGTGTCAGAACCTATTTTAAACAATTTGGTCCTTGAAGGAAAATATTATGTCCTTCTGATTTAAGATACTAGTGCCAACAAACCTCACCTCTACCCTCACAGGGCTTTTTGGGGTTTGTTTTGCTTTTTTAATATCTCCACTACTCTTCAAATCTTCAAAGTAGAGAGAAGATTATTAGGTTCTCAGATCAGTCAATTTAGGGGAAAAAAGTTATTCTAGCATGTAATAATGCTTTTTTTAAAAGATATGCCAGACTTTAGGTAAGTAACCTGCAGTTTTGAGCCCACAATGACTAGTTGCCACAGAGATGATAAGAAAAGCTTTCAACTGTTCTAGTGCAGAAGCAAGCACACTGCTTATTTACTAGTTCTCTTTCAATATAGACATACCTTAAACATCTTTCTTCTTTTCTCTATTAAACCTTTTCTTGCTAAAAAGCCTACCATTCCTCCCTCTTTGAGTTTCTAATTCCAAAAGTGAAGGAACCAAATGTAATTAAAATAAGTCAATCCAAGTTATACGCCCAATAATGAGCAGCAATTTAAGAAGCCTCATCAGGAATATTTTGGTGTCATCACCTCCTGCTCTATTTACACTTCTGCAATCACGTTAGAAAAACAGCCATTTCCAGAACAACACATCCCTCCCTTGTCCCCATTCTCAAATTTTGACTCTCCCAACCTCTTTTCCCCTCTTACTTTCATGTCTTTCTACCCATCCTCTTCCTCACATGGACCAATACTGAAATTACCTGAACTTTAAGAAACATTACGGGAATCCCATACAAATTTAAGAACAAGAATGATCTTGATCTTAGCTCACTAGGAGACAAGTTGTGCATTAGAAGGCTAAACTACATGATACATGGTAGTTTTTACTTTTTCATTTTTCTAATCTGCGACAGAATTCTTCACTTTGACAGTAGCATCCTAATGCTCTAATGCTTCATTGCATCCAACATTTTCTTTCTTCCATGGGGCCCTTCCAAAGCTTCCTCTTTCCATTTTAAAGGAAACAGGGAGCACTCCTACACCCTACTTCTCATAATGCCAAACAGGGAAGTCAAAAGCAGGAAATCAAAAATACCATTCTGGTTCACTGGAGCCACTCTGACCTAGTAATAAAGGTGCATATCCACAAACAACATACCAGTCATGAATAAGACAGTATGTTGTTGGCCCATCAGCTCTTACAGGACAGAAGCAAGTAGTGATGGATTAGCAACTTTGAGATCCTACATAAAGTACTGCAAAAGGACCCAAGTCATCCTACTTGTCAGAAATCTCCCCCTCTCTCCCCTCAAAGCATGTGAAACTGATGGGGCAAGAGGGCCTTCCGTCATGAGAGCCAGACACCAGATCATCATCAAAAGACACGTGAAAATAAAAAATAACCACTGATAATGCTTTCAGTCACAGTGAATACGCAAGATTTGTCTGCTATACCCTCTCTTATCCACACAATCATTATTTGAACAGTGTGGACAGAGTCAAAGGGAATGGGTTTTAAATTAATTATACACTTGGATATATGGAACATCTACTTCTCCCAGACTATTGCTTCAGGCTATCTGCAAGATCAGATAAACACTTGCTGCCGCCTGGAGTCTTGTTTTTAATCTTATCCTCATTAAGTGTACAAACTGCAATGTTTTTCATCTTTTTCTCCACTTCCTACGTCCATTTGTCTCTCCACATCTTTCACCTTGAGTGTGCTCCAAACCTTCACATCACCACAATCTTATGACCAAGAAACTCCCTGAAGCTTTATTTTGCGTTTCAGTTTACAGTTGTACTATTATGTTGTAACAGAGTCTGATTCACTGCACTTCTCTGACATGCATTAAAAACAAAATATTCAGGATAAAACTGTAAAATTAAAGTTAAATATATATTTTAAAAGGTCTTTTTCCCCTATGAATAACCAAAATGAAACTATCTATAAACACCACTTATACAGCAAGGACAAGACAGCAAGGCCTCAAAGAACTTTTTTCCCTGGTCTTATCTTGAGGTTTTATTCCAGGTAGTGTCTGCAGATGCAGTTAGCCATTGGAATTAATTTTGATGAAGTTAAATGAAGTTAACTACTTTTTTTATTAAAGAAAACTAGTTTCTGATGTGTCTGAACCTGACAACACACATACATTACCTTGCACAGCATATGAAAATAAGTAGCTGAGATGCACTACAGCTGGATGAAATAATAAATGACTGCTGCAATGTGCTACTTATTACAGACTTGACAAAAATGCCATATTGGCTAGCACTAACTGGCTAAATAGTGCTTCTATTAACCAGACATAACCAGACCTCTGTGCATCTTTTTGTAGCTCTCTGGTCTACCCAGAGCTAGATCTGGGAAGTCTACTAAGCCAGACTTTAAGACATACAACAAAAAAGCCAATACTATTTTGAGGTTAAAAAACCCACAACAACAGTAACACAAAAGAGTAAGCTAGTTATTTTGAAGAAAAATAAACCTTTTTTTTAAATTTTATTAAGCATTTTCACTATTATTGATGAAAGAACAAGATAACAATTGAAACAGGTTTCTTCTGTATTTTAGAAGTCCTTTATTTTCCCACAGAAATAGCTTCCCCTTCTTTTTCTGCAGGGGAAAGCTTGATTATGTTTCCTCATTCTCTTGCACATACAGCATGAACTGAATAACAGGCTTTCTACTACACAAATGTCCATAATTCTGTTTTCATAACCTCAGGTATCCATTTATGATGAACCAGCAAAACATTTGCTATTATACTCAGAGACTTTACAAAAGAAAGAATTACAAGCAGCAGGTAATACATTTTGAAGAACTATCATCTATCACTGAAGAGTGACAACAATCCATTATTGTGAAATGTAGGGACTGTGTGGCCAGGCATTACACCTACACACACAAAATACTCTGCTTCTGCAACAGAAATTAGTATATTTGTATCCTGACTGCAATACCTTGTGAAATAAAGGGACTCTCTGAACCACCAAGTGGTTTTGGAACAAATAGCTGATTCACAGTTCAGTAGAAATTCATTTGAAGTTCTCTTTTCCCAACTCCGCCTACACATATTTTCTAATGCAAGGAGACACTGCAATCTTTCCCAAGATGAAGACATTTAAGAGTCCCTCTTCTGCTTTCTTCCTATTCACATGAAACTTGTGAAGAAATGTAACTGCATTATTTAATTTATACCCTTTAATCAAAGATTGGCTGAAGATAACTGAGGTAAAATTTTAATTAATTAGGTAAGACAGACAAACAAGGTGAATCTTTCTTCCCAAAAAGTTCAAACTCAAAAGAGCATGTTCAACATAATTTCAAGCTCTTGAAACCTTGACAGATCTTACAGCATGAAAGCTTCAGAACTGCTATCTAAGCAACAGAGGCACTTCTACTTTCTGTATCAGCTCAAGCCATCTGCTGATGGTCCATAAGGCTCACCACTAGACAGAAGAACAACAGACTCTGTAACCGCTGCTTCAGTGATTTAAACTAGGCACACAGAACTCCCTGAAGATATCAGAAACATTGCTGCATGTTCTCTTAACTTAAGGCTGAACACTTATTTCCTTGTTGTGTTACCAGTCACCAGTTCAGAACCATCAAACAACTTGGGCATGCATATTTCTGAAGTGCTTAAACATGCACTGATAAATTTAATCTTTGCGTTAGAGGAAGTCATAATATTTGTAAGAATCAAGTATAACTCATGGAAATCAGTATAGAGTCTCTCTTGTGCCTACTGCAAAGTGATCTTAGGAACTCTCTTTTCAAAATCAGAGGGCAGCTATATTCTGTAATTGAAGTTCTGAAAACTGGAGAACTATCAAAAGTTTCATATGCAAAAAAACCACTACAAATAAAACTATTGCTTGAAGGTTTTAACTTTAATCCTACAGTGGTCAAACAATAACCTACATTATTCTCGTAACATAATTTAAGCAAACAACATGAAACTGTAATTTAACAAAGTTGTACCAAACTAGACCAAACCTTACTCTCAATCTGAGTAAACAAAAGCACAGTGCTGAAGCGACAGAAGAATCATTCAAATGCCCTCACAGTTGACAATTCCAGCATCTTCTTCAGTTATCGCCTAAGAACAGTGTTATCTTTTATTGATAGCAATTCTAATGCCTATATTTACTTTAAGACTCATATCTAGCATACAGGTACAGTACATTCTTTCTACAGATTGACAAATACATGGATTACTCCAATAATAAATTAGATAGACAAATACTTTAAATATGCTCTGAATTTGTTGTAACAAAAGTTACTTGCATGAAACTGTATCTGTCAAAATGCTTTCCTGAAAGGAAGTCAGCATCACAGGATCTGTATATCCAGTTGCAAGATATGCTGCAAAACATTGGCTTCTTAAAGTAGTAGGCTTTTGGATAGTTGCTGATCATTATAACTGGAAAACAAGCCTAAGTGGTTTGTATTATAAGACCATTCACAATTCTGTGAGGTAGGGAGGTTCCTTTATCTCCTTTTTTACAAAATGAGATGTTAGATACTGAAGCTAGACATGGGACTTAAATACTACCAAGCTTTGAGGCATCTACCCATCTACTGAAATTTATGATATCGGAAGCAAGAAATACACTTTCTCTCTTGCACCTCTATATAATTTTATAACCTCACTATGAGCTGCAGAAAGACATCCTGAATTTAAATTTTAGAGCCATGAATCCTTTCCTGAAATTATGTATCTTGATTCTCCCTTCCAAGTAGGGAGATTGCAGAGGCTGCTTAACAATATTTTTAGTATAAAACAGTAACTGAAAAGAGGAGAGATAAGTTTCAGTGCCTACTTCATCAAGAAAATAATTCTTTTACAAAAGTTATGCAATGAATTACATCCTTAACTATTCCTTCATGCTTCCAAAACATCTTTTCCTTGTTCCGAGGAAAATTTTATTCTCACTCTTCCAATATACAATGATTGCAAAGGTGTAAAACTTTAAATAAGAGAGACTCATAGTGCTTTTCCCTGCCTCTTCTCCAAGAAACCTACAGATTTATGATCAAGCCATTCTCCTAAGGAATGTGAAACATAAGTTCCAGTCCCCCTCAGGCAAATATCTCCAACTTCCCTCTTATTGAAAATATTGAGGGACACTAATACTTCAGTCTCCCTCTGTGACAGGGAAGGAATCTGGGGCACTATTTAAAATAAGAAATTTCCTGGAAAAAAATGCCAACTTAAGAGTCTCTACCTCACATCTCTATGCTGTTCATTCCCACTCCTACTACATCCTACTATTTGTTCTGGAATAACTGCTTAAGAGGTGGAGTGGTAAAACTTTAAAACAAACAAAATTATTTTTAACCTGAATCAGTTGACTGATCCAATTTACCATATGGCACAGGGAACAGTTGTGTCAACACCACAGAGGACTAAAAGAAGGGCAGAAACAAGCAAACATGAACATTAAGTTTCTGTATTAGCATAGAGTAATTCCTTAACTTCATATTCACAGATTCCAAAGCATTTTTATGAGACTGAGGATTAATTTTCAGCACTGTAAAACAGGTGCCATTTTAAGAGGGAGGAAGCAGCAGTAACCAATGGGACAGAGCATAAAAACTGGGGAAAAAAATAGTACAGCCATAGTCCTTCTTTCTTTGTATATGTGTGTATGTATAGCCTTCTGTGTGCATATTTTTATATAGATATGTATAAAACCCCCACAGATTAAAAAAAAATACTGAAACTACCTTTTATGCATGTTTATATTTAAATATTTAAGTAGCATGGAAAAGCAAACCCTCCAAATCATAGTAAATGCCACTGAACTATATTTTTTCCTCCAGACTAGAAGGGGGTCTTACAAAAATGCAAGTCCTGCAACATGCACAGAAGAGAACACATGCACACATCTTCAATTACAGGTTAAGTCATGTATTGGACTTTCAACACAAGTCTCTGCACTGAAGAAACAAACAACAAAGTGCCACCAAAAATTATAAAGTGATTCCCAGCATTATTTCCAGGAGTAAAGAGCAGAAAGAGCAGCTATATATACCCTGAAAAAAGTAACAGAACTTGGGGAGGGGAAGGAAAGGGAAAGCTACAGGGCACAGAAGAGGGCAAAGGGGAGTAAATCTCTGGGAAGACCGTGGTGGCGCTGGAAGGAACCATCGCCTTCTCCGGCTCCCTGGCCATGGAGCAAACGCTGCCTATTCACGCCGGGGCTCCTCTGCCGTTTCGACCAGCTCCCGGCCTCCGGGCGCCGCAAGAACACCGGGCGGGCGATCACAGCGAGGAAAACAGCAAGGACAGACACGCACAGCCCCAGAGGAAGGCCTGCGCGGCCCCCCCAGCCCAGCGCCCGAGGCGGCCGCGGCGAAGCCCTAGACATAGGTCAAGCTCCTCGGGAGCGCGGCGGACCCCTCGCTGAGGCGGTGCCGGCTAACCGGCCGGCGGAACGCCCGCGGTGCCCGTTACCTGGCCGACGACAGGCGGACCGTAGCAACCCCACTCCCCGCGACAAAGTGCCTCAGAGTCGCTGTCATTGACAGAGAAGCCGCCATGACGCTTACCGCAGCTGCTGGGAGACGGCGGCGTCGCAGGGCCAAACCCCCTCCGCCCAGACAGGAAATGCGAAGTTGAGGGCGGAAAGAGGGAGCAAGAGGAAGCAGGAGGGGTAGGCAGGGAGGGAGATAGGGTGCGATGGAGAGAGGGCTAGGGAAGGGGAGAAGGGAAAGGGTGGGAGGTTGCTGGTCTCCCATCGCCAGCACTGAAGAAGGTCGGGCTTGATGCCCTGAGCCCCTCGGGGGAGCCATGCATGCCATTCAGGGTACAGGTGCCCCTTTTCCCTGGTGCCTACCCCAGCCACACATTCGGCCCAGTAACTGTATCAGTTATCAACCTAATAATGCATGTTATCTCTCACACCAAACCTTCGGTCGCATGCAGATAGATGTAGTAAGAATATCAGCATCTCAGGAAATTCAAGAATTTTTCTCTCTCTCTTCCAAAATCTTTTTTCAGTGTGTGAATAATGGTTAGAGGAGGCGTTCATACCAACTCAGATTTACTTCAGTTAATCTATGCTTGTACCTTTTGTGGTGCTTCAGATAGGAGAAATCTTCTGTCTTTTTCTGGAAGAAGAGGAATATTTTATAGCTCTTCAAAGGCACTAGCTGGGGAGGGTGGTTTGGTGAAGCCAGTTGCCCTTGAGGGCCCAACTGTAAACAGAGGCAAGTTGTTTGAGTCTGTCTACTTTCCATCAGCTGTCAGATCATCATAGCTCAGCTGAAGACCTTTAGGGTAGATTCAGCTTTTAGGATCTTTGTATCTGATGTCTTCTTTCACTGTCAAAGATGGAACCAGAAGTTTGGGCAGCACTGAAGGCCTCCTGTGCTTCACGGGGCTCAGTTCTTTGAACTCCTGCTCTCCCTGCTACCTCTTCTTTTGGTGAAGGGGGGACAGAGGTAGCACACAGCAGCTGGAGTTTGGAGCTGCCATTTTATTAACTGAATCCATCAAAGGAGGGTGCCAAATTCAGGAGCTGCCTTTGGCAGCTGCAGAGATAGGACTGTCTTGTGCTAGATCACAGCGACTGATGGGCTTGCGCTTGTGTGAAAGTGAAGGTACCACTAGTCCCTGGAACCCTTTTGGCCCTGGTCAATTAGTACCGTCCCAAACAATGTCTGAGCGCAGGCTGGGAACTAGCATGGGCCTGGGACTGTTTCTAATAAGCCATGGACGAGGCCATTCTTGGTTTTAGATTGCTTTTTTTGGAGCAGGGGAGGAGAGGAAAGAGTTTAGCTCCATGGATGTGAGCTGTGCCATGTAAGCTGAGCTGCATCAGGGGTACAAAAAGGTTCTTGGACTGTTTATTTACTAATATAAATGTAACCATAGCATTTGTTGCTGAAGTATTATTGTATAGTAGTTACAAACACGAGAGACTATTTCAAGACAAATAACCATAGCTCTCCAGAGACAGCATGTGTGGTAGTTCCAAGTACATTGTTTACTGTGAAATTAATATGCACCAACAGTCCATTGCAGTCTGGTGCCTGAGAAAGGGAGAAAAATACAAATTTTTCTGTTTCCTGCTATTTCCCCAGATTTAGAAATAGACCTATAAGATACTCCTACATAGTTTTAAGTTGGATGTATACTGTTTTATCTGATTGGCTTAAATTCATGTAAATGTATTCACACATATAACACCTTTTTAAATCACTGTGTCTTAGGTTAAACTAATCAATTTGTGTGCATATACACAGTCTTAGAAAATAAAGTGTTAAATGCTGTATTCCCCAAAGTAATTCAATATGTCATTTTTTTTAGGTGACTGCAAAGGAATCATTCTAAGTCCATACTTTCATGAAGGCTTAAACTTTTCATTTATAATTCTGGCTGCAAGATGGTCTTCTGTCACTGATATACTGTGAAACACTGTCCCTCAAGACTGAAACAGTTCGTGTGCCAACACTTACTGGGCTGTATGCTATGCTCACAGTTCCTATTATCTCAATCTATGAGAAAGCTTATTAGCTTAACTATGAAGAGTTAGAGTAATATTTTCTCTTCACGTATGCGAGCTGCACGCATTGCGAGGATTAGAAAGGAAAATTTAAACTTTTACTTTTTTCCTGTAAGAGTAAGGTTGCACAGCTTTACTCCATAGCCAAGCAAATAAATTCTGGTACAATTAATTTCATAGTCTTGAATAAAACGCAGTTAGCAGTGACAAGCAGAATTCTAGAGATATTCCTTAATGTATTGTTGCTTTGAATTACTTTGTTTTATTCTGGGTGGCTGTTTTGCTGATTAAGGATACCAAATAAACTTGGACACCAGAGTGAAAAGAGCAGGCGTATTTTACTGGTGATAACCAAGTAATGTAACAGTGTAATACAGAAAACATGAAGGAAGAAGAAGCAGAACAGTGCACTTAAAGCAACAAACAGGAAAATACAGGGTAATGCATCAAATCATTACTACATGAGAGAGAGAATAGTGATCAAGAAAGATCCATCACCACTTGCATACGTTACCATCATCCAGACCCGCAGGCGCTGGGCAGCCCCGGTTACAGCGAGGATTTGGAGAGCCTGTCCCGGCAAGTGGGAAATCCTACGCGGTGCGTCCACCCGTAGGTGAGGCTTCCGAAGTCGTTGCAAACGGGCCCAGCCTTATATACCAGAGATCGACAAGCCAGAATAGCTGGCACCTTTGTTTTGAGCGGAAAATTTCTGGTTTCATTCTCCTGTTGGATTCCACCCAAAGCCTGGCCAGGGCTCGGGGGGGGGGAACCAAGGGAGTTTCTAACAAGGCCAAATACTTGGGTTCTCAGCCTTGAACAAGGCTAAACAAGGGAAGCTGGATACATTCTCTCCTCACTACTGATTATATTTTTTCTTTCACTAGCGAGTTTACATATTTTATTAATGACTCCATGCTAAGTTAGCAGCTTCAGCTTGGGGCCTGTTGTTCAGGCTGCAGTATTTCAATGCTTTAGCACTTTTTACACCAGCATAAGTGGGTTGTTGTAACTTAGTACAATACCTACTAGCACAATGGTTATCAGTTATAAAATATACAGGATTCATCTATAGGTCAACTCTGGCTTGGGCCTGTTGTCCAAGCCTTAGCACTTCATTCGGTCCTTTGACCTATAGGTGAATCATGGCTCTCAAACCATTTCTATGGTTAGTGACATTAGTTTTCGTTCATCAGCTGATGATGTCTCATCAGGCGTGTCCCGATCCAATATCAGGGAGGATTCTTAAACGATCTCAGTAGTGAACTTAAGACACAAACGAGGTTAGATGCCATACAACCTTGTAAGCTCTATTTCCCGTAACAAGCAATAATAGCGATAGGACAGAGAGAAGAAGAAAAAGTCAGAATACCTAAGCAAGCAAACGGAAGAGATGCAGCAAGATCAGTTACCAGCCCCACGAATCCAGCGACATCCCGTTGTCTCAGTCTCGGTGCAGGTGATAAGGTTGCTCCAAGCTCCAAGCTCCGCCGAGAGAGAGATGATGTCGAAATCCCAAAATTTCAGCTCTGAGCCCTGAGAGAGGAGTACGCAGTCCTTTTATTGTCCCAGTCCCCACAATTCCTCCAAAGAGTCCGCCCATTTCCACAGAGCTTATTGTCATACATGCCACCCCGTGTTCTTCCACATGCACATGCCCAGGTCTTCACAGTGGTCTCCACTTGGCTCGCGTGCAAGCGCAGTTTGAGAGGCACTGCCAAGGATGTCGTTGTTCTGGCTTCAGGCAGACATGGTGGTTTCTTTGGGGACAGTTCATCTCCTTCAGAGTGTACTCCTCCGTGGTGACAGGATGTTGAGGCCAGGTAGTGGTAGTGGAGCAGCAGCAATGGCGAGACAAGCACAGTCTAACACAGTCTTTTACACCATCCCGTGGCTCGACAGCGCTGTCCTCGTGGTGGCACGAAGGATAGATATATAAAGAGAGAGAGAAAGGATAGAAATAGCACGCAACATGATAACTAAAAACATTTCTAACGGATGTATAAATTTCCCGTTAATAAACATGTAACTAATAATATCTTTAACAAATATGAATATCTTCAGTTAACAAGCATATATCTGACAACATCTCTAACAAATATGACATGCTCAAAATTAACTAACTCTACAAAACCAAAACATTTTATAAGGCTATATAGTAAATTGGGATCACCACTAACATGTGATCCATTATTTTTCCGCGGTTCTGGCAATGTACCACTGAGTGTTTGTGGCCCTGGCAATCCACGCGGTCTGCTGCCCTGCTCTGCCGAAGTTGGGGTCAGCATACGCAGCAGGAAAATTGGTTTCCACGCCCCCTTATCCCAAAGCACATGCGTCATCTGGGCCTAGAAACGTCAATCCCAGATTTAAACAAAGGTAAATGAGCAATAACACTACAAATAACAAATAAAACAATATTAACACTAACAATGGTTAACAACATTTTAACCAAACATATAATAAAGGTAACAGTAACAACAACCGTGTCAATTAATAATATTTTAACTAAACATATTTAACCAAAATGTGTCTGAGGCTGGGCCTAAGGATGTGCTCCCGGTCCTTGGGGATTGGGGGAAGAAGGTGGTTGTCTGCATGAATAAGCACAATTACAAGACAGTTTACATGGACACTGACAAGATGAACACATACATACCACAAGAGAAAATATAGCAAGAGCTAACAGAGCAACCTCCACAAAAGTAAGTATCAAAAGGGGATAAATTCTGGTTGTTGTTGTCAATTGTGGAGCTGAAGATGGTGGTCTGGCTCACTGGAGCTGGGGTCTGCCTACACAGCAGCAAAATGTATTTCCACGCCCCAGCCCAGAGTGCATGTGTAGTTTAGGCCTCGGTATTTCCATCTCGCCTTCATGGGCCCAGTAATGACCTTTTAAAGCCCAGGCCCCATTAGCAAAGGGACCTTCCCCTGATTTGGTGTCTATTGTTTGCTCATAATACTGGCAACAGAATGACCTAAAACCACAAATTCGTTTTCCTCCCATTCTTGATTAATACTTAGGAAGTTGGAGCTTCTCCTGGAACCAAGGGAGAGGAGAACAGTCACCCAAAGCAATTTTGCAATGCTAGACAATACATCCTAAAAACATTAATAAGACAATGAATATCAACACTATACAAAAATTTAAATTCACATAAGGATCCCCCATCGTGACTCAGGATATCTGTCTCTGGGGGGTTTTGCCTGCAAGAAAAAGGAAAGAAAAGCTTCTCGGTTCATTTTGAGAACCGGAAGTGGGTTATAATTAGAAAGATGGGATAATCCACCTTGTATTAATTTTGTGCTCCTTTCCATGAGCATCTTTGGCTTTCCAGGTGTACTTGCTTATTGGGGTATCCAATACCAATGGTACTGCTCCCACCGTGGGGAGTTCGACTAAGACAGGTTGTCCTGGCAAAGGAGATGGATTTCTGGAGTGGTCAGGGCCATGTGGGGCTGGCATGATTGTTGGAGCCTTTGGACAAATGCTGTGATCTTTGGGCATCCATTTACTGACACATTTAACTCCACTTCTCCTCACTGCAGAGGCCATAAATCAAAAGCCTTTTGAATGGTTTCTTTAGCTAATTCAAAAGCAGCTTGCTGTTCATTTCTCCATTCAAATTCATATTTTTTCCTTGTCACCTTGTACCAAGGGGTTAAAATTTATCCCAAATGGGGAATATGTTGCCTCCAGAAGCCGAATAGTCCAATAAATCTTTGAGCTTCTTTTTGTCTTGCGGTACAGCAAAATCTAAAATTTTTTTGGTTTTGTTTTTGTTTTTGTTTGGCTTTAGGCAGTATTTCTCAATGCCCACAGTGCCACTGAATTCCTAGAAACTTCACCATCTGAGATGGTCCTTGGATTTTTGCAGAGTTAATTTCCCAAGCCTTCTGTTTCATGTGATCTACCACTAATTCAAGAGCTTGTTGTACCTCCTCCTCATCATTTCCTTGGATCAAAACCTCATCTATATAGTGACTTAATTGTGTGTGAGGAGGCAGCTGTATTTCATCTAACTGTTCAGCTACAATTCTATGACAGACAGTGGGGCTATGCAACTATCCTTGTGGTAATCTAGTGAAAGTATATTGCCGGCCCTGCCATGTGAAGGCAGATAGATCCCAATGCTCTTCTGCAATCGGGATGGTAAGAAATGCATTAGCCAAATCTATTACAGCGTACCCAGTTCCTGGATGTTTCTGAACTTCTTCTATTAAAGTGACAGTGTCTGGCACAGCTGCTGCAAGCGGTGCAGTATGTTTGTTCAGTTCTCTAAAATCCACCGTCATTCTTCAGGATCCATCACTCTTCCTGACAGGCCAGATCGGATTGTTCCATGCTGTCGTGGTCGGCTTTAAAGCTCCTACATCTAATAAATCTCTAATTGTCTGTGATATCTCTTCATGTCCTCCCGGAATTCTATACTGCTTCATTGTGACTAACTTAGTTGCAGCCAGGATCTGCACAGGAGGCATTTTCACTTTACCAACGGTAACAGGTCTGGCACTAATACAGGGTTTAACTCCAAATTGATACTGACCATCAGAAAGATTTAAAGTTAGTCTTTTTAGAATCTCTATACCTTTTATATATCCAAGAACGGGGACAATCATGACTGAATATAATCATTTTGGGAGGTTTCTTATTTTCATTTCTATTTGTGTTTGTACAGCTTTAATTTATTTTCCTCCTAAACCTGTAATAATTACAAGTTGTCCTTTAAATTTCTTGGGATTCCAATATATTAAGGAGGCCTCCGCTCCAGTGTCAATCAGGGTATTTACAGTTTATGGGGACTGCTTGTTAAAAAAAAAACTTTTAAGCTCCACATGGGGTCATCGGTCCTTCTGCACCCACTGCCCTGGAGCTTGGCCATTAATTCATTTGTACTGATCATAATATTGATTCACTTCCTCTGCCTCGTGCAAAGGGTACAAGTCAGAAAATGGTGCCTAATCGTCTTTCACCCCCGGAAGTGGTGATCCACTTATGGGGGGGGGGGGGGGGAAGGGGGCCTTCCGTGGGCAGATGCAGGGTCCCGTTGAGGTTCGAGAAGGGGCGCCGTAGGCTGAGTTGTCCCTGGATTCTTAGTTTTAGAACTCTGCACTCTTGCTAGGTTTATTCAGCCCTCTCTGTGTATATATTCACCACAGCTCGTTAGTTGGAACACTGTCAATTTTTTTTCACGAGACATGCCGTCTTTTAGCAAAGCCATAAACATTTCCTTAAGAGAAATCCTATTTGCACTGTCTTTAGGGCTGTCTCGAGTATCTCGATTCCCTGCACTCCCTCGGGGGTCCCACTCCCCAAGGTCACCCAGCTGCTGTATTTTTCTATCGCATCACAAAGGGGATTTCCTATCTCAGTAATCAAAAGAGTCATGATAACATTTTTACAGTAGTACCGCATCTCACACACTCACACACACTCTTAGATTAAACACATCGATCTGATATTACCACACAAGGAGCTCCCTTACACCATTTACACAAACAACACAGAATTACACTTATAACCACAAGTACCACTAGGACAATTATGACAAACGACAAATCCAAATTTAACACCATACGTACAATAAACAAGTTCCAAGTCTCAGAGTCAATATCGGTGCCAATGGTCAAAGTTCACAACAAATCCAGCCCTCTCCTTTTTCTATACTTATATTGTGCTACTCGCACTGTGGCTTTCTCTGCCACTGTCTGATAAGTATCCAGCTTATCAGCAAGCAACTTATTCCAGCATTGCAACATCACTATTTGACTCTGCAAATCACATATCTGTCGCTCCATCTGGGAGCGCTCCAACAACAGCCTCTCTTTACTCTGGTGTTTTCTATATGCAGTTAACGAAATCCATCCTCGTTTACTTGAATTTGTAGTCTCTTTTCCTTTTCCAATAGGTATCCTTTTCATATAATTTAGAACATCTAATGGTTCGGCTTCTTTCAGCCAGCTCTCCCATTGTTCGCATGGTTCTCCGACCTGAGCCCACTCCTGGGCCCGCGAACTACAGGGAGGATTTTCCCAACCAGGAGTATCTGGTGGACTTGACAAATTACCTTTGAATTTAAATAATGACATTTTTTGTCGGATCCCACTTCTGACACCAATTTATGTTTTGCTGATTAAGGATACCAATTAAACTCAGACACCAGAGTGAAAAGAGCAGGCGTATTTTACTGGTGATAACCAAATAATGTAACAGCGTAATACAGAGAACATGCAGGAAGAAAAGGCAGAATAGTGCACTTAAAGCAACAAACAGGAAAATACAGGGTAATGCATCAAATCATTACTACACGAGAGAGAGAATAGTGATTAAGAAAGATCCATCACCACTTGCATACGTTACCATCATCCAGACCCGCAGGCGCTGGGCAGCCCCGGTTACAGCGAGGATTTGGAGAGCCTGTCCCGGCAAGTGGGAAATCCTACGCGGTGCGTCCACCCGTAGGTGAGGCTTCCAAAGTCGCTGTGAGCGGGCCCAGCCTTATATACCAGAGATCGACAAGCCAGAATAGCTGGCACCTTTGTTTTGAGCGGAAAGTTTCTGGTTTCATTCTCCTGTTGGATTCCACCCAAAGCCTGGCCAGGGCTCGGGGGGGAACCAAGGGAGTTTCTAACAAGGCCAAACACTTGGGTTCTCAGCCTTGAACAAGGCTAAACAAGGGAAGTTGGATACATTCTCTCCCCTCTACTGATTATATTTTGTCTTTCCCTAGTGAGCTTACATACTTTGTTAATGACTACATACTAAGTTAGCAGCTTCGGCTGGGGGCCTGTTGTTCAGGCTGCAGTATTTCAATGTGTATCGGGTCTGGCTGAGCCAGAATTGGTTTTCCCCTGTAGCAGCCCTCATGGTGCTGTGTTTTATGCTGGGAGCTGGCAGGGTGTTGATAGCACACTGGTGTTGTGGCTACTGCTGAGTAGTGCTTACACAGCACCAAGGCTCTTTCTGACATTTCCCCCCCCACAGTGGGACGGGGTGGGCAAGATCTTGGGAGGGGACACAACCAGGACAGCTGACCCGAACTGACCAAAGGGATATTCCATACCATATGACGTCTGCTCAGTATAAAGCTGGGAGAAAGGAGGAAGGGGGTGGGGTCACCCTTGGTCCTCCGAGGCAACCGCTACGCATATCAGAGCCCTGCTTCCTGAGAAGGCCCGACATCGCCTGTTAATGGGAAGTAGAGAATAAATCTGTTTTCTTTTTCTTGCTTCCGCGCGCGGACCTTTGCTTCGCTTTGCTTATATTAAAACTGCTGTTGTTTTACCCACAAGGGTTGTTTTGTTTTCCTATCTTATTTTCTTTCCCTTCTTTGCCCTATTGAGAAAAAAGGGGAAGGGGGGGGAAGTGATAGAGCGACTTGGTGGGTACCTGGCATTTAGCCAAGGTCAAACCACCACAGTCTATTTTGGCGCCCAACGTGGGGCGGGACAACGGCAGTTTTATATTAATTGTGCTATAGCTATAGCAGTTAGTAAGCGACAAGCTCTTGTGCTGGTCACGGGTTTGTTTATTGCTCTGCTTATCTTTATTTTGCTAAGCTCGGGAACATGCTGGAAGAAATTGGGAACATCATGAGTGGTTTTATTCTGCAAGCTCCCGAAGTACTTATTAATCCTTATGTTAGCTCTTTGATACTGTTCATTAATGCTATTCGCCTATTGTGGGCTGTGTGGAGCTCGTTAGGTTTTTGGTGTAAGAGAAAGCAAATTTTGGGTGAGAGAATACCAAAATGTGCCCTGAGGCGGCCTGTCCCTGGGTGGCAGGGGGAGTGGAAGGATTTGGGCAGATTCCTAGGACGGTTATCACCTCCTGTAGCCTGGGATCTTACCCCTGAACAGGCAAGCAACCCCGCAAAACTGACACAACACCTGATAGAAGGGTGCCTTGTCTATCCCGATGAAAATCAGCAACTCCTAGCGCTGTACTGGGGCCTGGCCTATGCTTATCGAGCTGCAGTTCAGTGCTCTCAAAGGACTGTGGTGGAAACGGGAACTCAAACAAAAACAATAACAGCAGAGATTGCCCCAGTAGTAAAAAAGAAACAGTGGACAAGGAGAACAACAGGTCCATACCCTCGATTAATAAGGGACGAAAAAGAGGAGGAAGAAGCGGGTCCTTCAGCAAAGGGGTCAGAAGAGGGAATAACAGAACTCAAACAGGAGGCAGAAACTACCCGGTCCCTGACATCATCAGAACTGCGAGATCTGCGGAAAGACTATAGCCGCCAGCCGGGTGAGCGGATTGCTGCCTGGCTGCTTCGATGCTGGGATAATGGGGCTGATGCTCAGCAGCTGGAAGGTAAGGAAGCCCAACAGCTGGGTTCCCTTGCTAGAGATCGAGGAATTGAAAGGGGAATTGGAAAAGAAACAGGAATTTGCAGTCTGTGGAGACGGCTCCTTTCAAGCGTTAAAGCAAGATATCCTTTCAAGGAAGATCTTACGGACAACTCCCCAGGGAAGTGGGCTACTGCGGATGAAGGTGTCCAGTACCTGAGAGAACTAGCAGTGCTGGAAGTCATCTATAGTGATCCAAATAATGATGAAGCCCCTAAAAATCCAGAGGATGTCCTGTGCACACGGGCCATGTGGAGGAAGGTGATTAAAGGTGCACCATCCTCGTATTCTGCGGGCTTGGCTGCGATGTACTATCCAGAAATGGATATGGGAGAAGGACTAAGATGTACGCCAACTGTGGAGGCAGTCTCTTCCTGGCTTCAGAACTTTGAAGAGAGTCTTGGAACCTCCTCATCTCTACGGGCAAGTGCCTTAGATGTCAGGAGCACCCCAAGAAATCGGTTCTCTTCCACCCCAGCCAGAGGGAAAGGGAAACCTAGGCGCATGACACGTGGCGAACTTTGGTTCTTCCTGCGTGACCAGGGGGAGGACATGAGGAAGTGGGATGGTCAACCCACCTTCAAATTGGAAGCTCGTGTACATGAATTGCGAGGAAAGACCCCTGCCAAGAAGACAACATCCAAGAAGGTTGTTAATGTAGCTGGCGTGAAACCGCAAG
The DNA here is from genome assembly GCF_031877795.1 of Strix aluco. NCBI lineage: Eukaryota > Metazoa > Chordata > Aves > Strigiformes > Strigidae > Strix > Strix aluco. The sequence continues at coordinate 46,203,458 of NC_133970.1, read as the reverse complement.
AAAGTAATCAGCGATCTCCCAGATACAGGAAGAATGAGATCACCTCCCTTGGCCCTGATGAAGGAGTTTCCGGCCTGGCACAGCAAGGGTCAGACAGTGAATACTCCGACCAAGAACAGGAATAGAGGGCCCCTGCCTCCAGCCAGGAGGAGGAAAGGGATGATCGGGTGTATTGGACAGTGTGGATTCGATGGCCTGGCACATCAAATCCACAGAAGTACCAGGCTTTAATCGATACCGGGGCACAGTGTACATTAATGCCATCAAGTTATAGAGGGGCAGAACCTATCTGGATCTCAGGAGTGACAGGCGGATGTCAAGAACTGTCAGTACTGGAGGCCGAGGTTAGCTTGACCGGGGATAAGTGGGAAAAACATCCCATTGTAACTGGCCCAGAAGCCCCTTGTATCTTGGGCATTGACTACCTCAAGAGGGGGTATTTCAAAGACCCAAAAGGATACCGATGGGCTTTTGGTGTGGCCAGTGTGAACACAGAGAAGGTCAAACAGTTGTCTAATCTGCCTGGCCTCTCAGGAGATCCTTTTGTTGTAGGACTGTTGCGAGTTAAAGAACAACAGGTGCCAATTGCCATGAGGACCGTGCACCGACGGCAGTATCGCACGAACCGAGACTCTCTGGCTCCCATCCAAGAACTGATCCGTCAACTGGAGACCCAAGGTGTCATCAGTAAGACACATTCGCCTTTTAATAGCCCAATATGGCCAGTGCGAAAGTCTGACGGAGGGTGGAGGTTGACAGTAGACTATCGTGGCCTGAACGAAGTGACGCCACCACTGAGTGCTGCTGTACCAGATATGTTAGAGCTCCAGTATGAGCTAGAGTCAAAGGCAGCCAAGTGGTACGCCACAATCGACATCGCCAATGCATTCTTTTCAATTCCTTTGGCAGAAGAGTGCAGGCCACAGTTTGCTTTCACGTGGAGGGGTGTCCAATATACCTGGAATCGACTACCCCAGGGGTGGAAGCACAGCCCCACTATTTGTCATGGACTAATTCAAACTGCACTGGAAAAGGGTGATGCCCCTGAACATCTACAGTACATCGATGACATCATTGTGTGGGGCAACAAGGCAGAAGAAGTGTTCAAGAAAGGACAAAAAGTAATTGAGATTCTTCTGAGAGCTGGGTTTGCCATAAAGAAAAGCAAGGTCAAGGGACCAGCACAGGAGATTCAGTTCTTGGGAATAAAATGGCAAGATGGACGCCGCCATGTGCCTATGGAGGTTGTCAACAAGATAGCAGCTATGTCTCCACCGACCAACAAGAAGGAAACACAAGCTTTCTTAGGACTTGTGGGATTTTGGAGGATGCACATTCCAGGTTACAGTCAGCTGGTGAGCCCTCTCTATCAAGTAACCCGAAAGAAGAACAATTTTGAGTGGGGTCTTGAGCAACAACAAGCCTTTGAGCACATCAAACAGGAGATAGCTCGGGCGGTAGCTCTTGGGCCTGTTCGGACAGGACCAGATGTGCAAAATGTACTTTACACATCAACTGGGGAGCATGGCCTCACATGGAGCCTCTGGCAGAAGGTAGCAGGTGAAACTCGGGGTCGACCATTAGGATTTTGGAGCCGGGGATATCGAGGATCAGAAGCCCACTACACTCCAACTGAAAAGGAGATTCTGGCAGCATATGAGGGGATTCGAGCCGCTTCCGAAGTTGTTGGTACAGAAGCACAGCTCCTCTTGGCACCGCGATTGCCTGTACTACATTGGATGTTCAAAGGAAACATCCCTTCTACACACCATGCAACCAGTGCTACCTGGAGTAAATGGGTAGCGTTAATCACGCAACGAGCTCGACTGGGAAAACCCAACCGTCCAGGAATCCTGGAAGAGATCATGGACTGGCCAGAAGGTAGAGATTTTGGAGCACTGCCTGAGGAGGTGGCTCGTGCCCAAGAAGCACCACCATATAACGAATTACCAGAAGATGAAAGGCGGTATGCTTTGTTTACTGATGGATCCTGTCGTGTGGTAGGAAACCATCGAAAGTGGAAAGCTGCTGTGTGGAGCCCCACAAGACAAGTCGTTGAGGCCACTGAAGGAGAGGGCGAGTCAAGTCAGTTTGCAGAAGTAAAAGCGATCCAACTAGCCCTAAAGATTGCTGAACGAGAAAAGTGGCCAGTACTGTATCTCTACACTGACTCCTGGATGGTGGCTAATGCCCTGTGGGGGTGGCTACAGGAGTGGAAGAAGACCAATTGGCAGCGCAGAGGTAAACCCATCTGGGCTGCTGCACTGTGGCAGGACATCGCTGCCCGAGTGGAAAACGTGGCTCTAAAGGTACGTCATGTAGATGCCCACGTGCCCAAAAGCCGTGCCACCGAAGAACATCAAAACAATGAGCAAGTAGACAAGGCTGCTAAAATTGAAGTAGCTCAGCTGGACCTGGACTGGGAGCGCAAGGGTGAGCTATTTGTAGCTCGATGGGCCCATGAAACATCCGGGCATCTCGGGAGAGATGCAACGTACAGATGGGCTCGTGATCGAGGGGTGGACCTGACCATGGAGGCCATCTCACAGGTCACTCATGAATGCGAAACATGTGCTGCAATCAAGCGAGCCACACGAGTAAAGTCTCCCTGGAACAGAGGGCGATGGCTGAGTTTTCGATATGGCGAGGCCTGGCAAATTGACTATATTGGACCATTGCCACGAACACGCCAAGGCAAGCGCTACATACTCACTATGGTGGAAGCAACTACTGGTTGGCTTGAGACGTACCCTGTAAATCATGCCACTGCCCGAAATACCATCTTAGGTCTTGAAAGGCAAATTTTATGGCGACATGGTACTCCTGAAAGAATCGAATCAGACAATGGAACCCATTTTCGAAATAATCTCATAAACTCCTGGGCAAAGAAACATGGCATTGAGTGGGTGTATCACATCCCTTATTACCCACAAGCGTCTGGAAAGATTGAAAGATACAATGGACTGTTGAAGACTATGTTGAGAGCATTGGACAATGGGGGATGGAAACACTGGGATATAAATTTAGCAGAAGCCACTTGGCTAATTAATACCAGAGGATCTGTTAACCGTCCTGGTCCTGCCCAAACAAAACCCCTTCATACTGTGGGAGGAGATAAGGTCCCTGTAGTACACACAGGGAAATGGCTGGGGAAGGCAGTATGGATTGCTCCTCCCTTGGGAAAAGGCAAGCCCACTCGTGGGATTGTTTTTGCTCAGGGACCTGGATGTACTTGGTGGGTAATGCGGGAGAATGGGGCTACTCAGTGTGTGCCTCAAGGAGATTTAACCTTGGGGGGGAAATAATCTGTGAGCTGAGTTGTATGTTACAGGAAGTGATGGAGGAAGTAGGAACGACGAAGAGTGAACCAGATACATGCGATGATGACCCAAACCTAGCCGGTGCTGGAGTCCAACAGTCAAACATACTGCTCCTGTCCTGAACATCCACCTTGACAGATGGCAGCCAAGTCACTGAACATCTAGAGGAGTGAAGAAAGCTTACGGAATGAATAAATGAGTGTTATGTGGGACCTGGGCATGACGTAAATGGTATGGAATAAGGGGTGGAGACTGTATCGGGTCTGGCTGAGCCAGAATTGGTTTTCCCCTGTAGCAGCCCTCATGGTGCTGTGTTTTATGCTGGGAGCTGGCAGGGTGTTGATAGCACACTGGTGTTGTGGCTACTGCTGAGTAGTGCTTACACAGCACCAAGGCTCTTTCTGACATTTCCCCCCCCACAGTGGGACGGGGTGGGCAAGATCTTGGGAGGGGACACAACCAGGACAGCTGACCCGAACTGACCAAAGGGATATTCCATACCATATGACGTCTGCTCAGTATAAAGCTGGGAGAAAGGAGGAAGGGGGTGGGGTCACCCTTGGTCCTCCGAGGCAACCGCTACGCATATCAGAGCCCTGCTTCCTGAGAAGGCCCGACATCGCCTGTTAATGGGAAGTAGAGAATAAATCTGTTTTCTTTTTCTTGCTTCCGCGCGCGGACCTTTGCTTCGCTTTGCTTATATTAAAACTGCTGTTGTTTTACCCACAAGGGTTGTTTTGTTTTCCTATCTTATTTTCTTTCCCTTCTTTGCCCTATTGAGAAAAAAGGGGAAGGGGGGGGAAGTGATAGAGCGACTTGGTGGGTACCTGGCATTTAGCCAAGGTCAAACCACCACACAATGCTTTAGCACTTTTTACACCAGCATAAGTGGGTTGTTATAACTTAGTACAATACCTACTAGCACAATGGTTATCAGTTATAAAATATCCAGGATTCATCTATAGGTCAACTCTGGCTTGGGCCTGTTGTCCAAGCCTTAGCACTTCAGTGGCATAGAGGAACTATGTAGTAAACAATAGCATAAGTCTCAAAGATCTCAACAGTCTAATGTGGCAAAGAACTGGTAGAAAAGGGGTACAACATACAAGCAAATTGATTATACTGGCTATAGCTACATGTATTCTCAGTTCCATTTTGTTTGTTGGTTGTATTGCTTTTACATACATAAACTATCATTTCAGTGTTGGATAACTCTTATATTCTGACCCTTCAGACATCTAAGCATGACAGCAGCTTAACATGCACTAGGTTATTCACATTAATTAACTTTTATAGGACTGGAACTTAGTTTTTAAAATACTAATTTTTAGTTTGAAAAGCATGTTTTATCTTTGTAAGAGCTTACTCTGTAAGTAGTGACTCTTTTGGCTCCATTCTGTCCGGAATAATTTCTTTGCTGATGAAATATCAGCTGCAGTTATGCTTACAGGGTTGGGTTTTTTTAATATTTGCAGTAGGACAAAGACTATTTCTCTTATATAGTCCTTTGCAAGCCTTACCATGCTTTAGGTGCCAGGATAAATTTAATGGGATATTTTGTCCCAGATGTCAATTTTTTTATTAAAAGATGAGTTAGCATAAGAATATGATGTTTTGGGATTTTAGTATTTACATTCTCTATATGGCAGCCAGGTTGGTAAGGAAGTTGTCAATATTCTCAAAGACTGTTTGATTGCATATGAAATTTAAAGTGCAGTTGGAGCTGTCTGGATTTAATTTCCCCCCCTCCCTCCAATTGATATGGGGGAATAAAACATCTCAGCTCATACAGGAGAAAAAAATTAAAACCAGCCCTGTTGTAAGCTTCACATGCAATCAAATGGGCTCACAGGGAACCTCCTCCTCCTGGCTGCACTGCTGCCACTGGTGAATCACAATTTTAAAAAATAATCACTTTTTATACTCCCTGCTTTCAAGATAGACGTTGACATGTGAACCAAAATCTTCTTTTTAACTATTGCCCGGGAGGCCACCAAAGAATCCCAGCTGACCCCCTGCCATCAGAGTGAGTGATGGTCGGCTGCTGGTGTTGCAGCTCACTTCCCCCAGGCTGCCACCCTGAGAGATCCCACCATCCACCATCTGTGTGCGTGATATTAGCCCACTGGGCTTTGAAAACACGTTTCAGGTCAGTCATCGTGGGGAGATAGCTTCCTTCATGCACACCATCAGGGTGAGTGACATCAGGCCACTGGGGTTTAAAATATAGACCCTCAGGCTTGTTAAGCTGACACTGCTGAGAAAACTGCTTTTATTGTTTTACATCAGCAGGGACCTCTTTGTCTTTTTTTTGCATTATTTACTTAGAAGCCAGCCTCCTCCTTCCCAGACTCCCACCCCAGACAATTATTAACATCTGTAGGGTAATTTCTACTTTTTTTTTTTTTTTAAACTGAAGGTAAAGCAGATTTTAGTCTTTGACTTTTTATAGCCATCTGATTTCTTATATGAATTTTGAAAGATCCTGGGTGTGCCTGAGTATTTGTTAGTGGAGGAGTCTTAGAATAATAAAAGGAGAGCAATTCTTAGAGATTCTAGTCCTTTTAGTCATCCAGGTCAGACACTCCTTGATCGATAATGCTAATGATAATCATTCTTCTCTTAGCTTTTCCCGAGGTTCATGGAAAATTAAGACTTCGGGAAATGTTTCTCTCCAGTCTTGACACAGTGCTTGGTCTTCCAAATTAAAAAAATATTTACAACGCCTGATGTTTTGGATAGGTTTTGAACCCTAAATTCAGGTGATGAGATTTTAGGGGCTTTGTGAAATAATACATGGGATTTAGAATAAAAACCACTAAACTAGTTAATATTGAAGAAAAATATTTCAAATTGTGATTGTATAATATTGCTGAAAACACTACATCATAGAATAGTATGTAGTGCATTAGAAGTACCATTTTCTGAACTCTATTTCCCTTTCATTCAAAATTAGGAAATGTTTCTCAATATATTACTGAAAAGTAGTGATTTTTTCCAAATATTTATATCTTAAGGTTTCTAATTTTTTATGAAAACAGCAAACATAAGTAAGCTAGAATAAATACATGCATTTGAGAATTTAGAAAAAGAAATTCTGAGAAAGATTACTTGGATAATTATCAATTTATTTAAAGGTACAGAATAGGCCTATATTGAAACTAACATTTTTTGTCTGATTTGCAACTTTATTTTCTTTTTCTTTGCTCTGTGCCATTTGAAGCTCTTCTCTCACTGATTTGATCTTCACTTGGATGCATAAACTCATTTTGGAGTCATATTTCACAAGAAGTACTGTGCAGAGTACCATTGCTCCTTAAGAGAAATTTAATGTTTTCTAATATAGTTTTTAAATATTCTCTCTCTTCTTCTTCAGTTTACCTATTTTTTGAATGGCATCAAGTACAGATAGATACTGAATGGCACCAGTTTCATTGAAGGAAGAGGCTTTTTAATGTTTTTGAGATATTAGCAGGAAATTATTAAAAATATATAATAAAAATTTATTTTGATGAAGCAGCTGGGCTGTCCAATAAGATCCATATGAAAAGAATTTGCTTTAGCCTTATGAGAACTGAAATATAGAACAGAAATATAGAAACAGTGCAACACTAGATCGGACTGAGATCCTTTCCTGTCAACATGAAAGTAGCCCCTAATAGTCACCACTACCAGATGCTTCTGAGGACACTGCAGGCAAGGATGACATTGAATATTCCACACTGAAGTTCTTATCCTAAGTAAAATCCTTACACATTAACGTTTCTCCTACTCCTAAAAGTTCTTTTAAAGATGCAGTTTTTATGAGCTTGATAATATTCTGTGGTAGTAAACACCATGAGCCAGTCATGTGTTGTGTGGGGTTTTTAAAATTATTGTCCTCAGTGTTGAATTAGCCCCACATCACTTTCATATAAACAGGACTTTCAAGGCCAAGTGCTTCTTTCCACCCCATAGTGTATTGGGTTTGCATGGCAAGGTTTTGGTAGTGGGGGGGCTACGGGGGTGGCTTCTGTGGGAAGATGCCAGAAGCTTCCCCTATGTCCGATAGACCCAGTGCCAGCCGGCTCCAAGACAGACCCGCTGATGGCCAAGGCTGAGCCCATCAGTGACAGTAGCAACGCCTCTGGAATAACATATTTAAGAAGGGGAAAAAAACCTGCTGCACAACAGCAGCTGGAAGAGAGGAGTGAGAATATGTGAGAGAAACAACTCTGCGGACACCAAGGTCAGGGAAGAAGGAGGGGGAGGAGGTGCTCCAGGCACCAGAGCAGAGATTCCCCTGCAGCCCCTGGTGCAGCCCATGGTGAGGCAGCCGTGCCCCTGCAGCCCAGGGAGGTTAACGGTGGAGCAGATCTCCACCTGCAGCCCATAGAGGACCCCACGCCAGAGCAGGTGGACGTGCCCAAAGGAGGCTGTGACCCCATGGGAAGCCCATGCTGGAGCAGGCTCCTGGGTGGACCAGTGGACCCATGGAGAGAGGAGCCCACACTGGAGCAGGTTTGCTGGCAGGACTTGTGACCCCGTGGAGGACCCACACTGGAGCAGTCTGTTCCTCAGTGACTGTAGCCCGTGGAAAGGACCCACGCTGGAGCAGTTAATGAAGAACTGCAGCCCATGGAGGACTCATATTGGAGAAGTTTATGGAGGACTGTCTCCTGTGGGAGGGACCCCATGCTGTGGAGCAGGGGGAGAGTGTGAGGAGCCCTCCCCCTGAGGAGGAAGGAGTGGCAGAGACAAAGTGTGATGAACTGACCACAATCCTCATTCCTCCCATCCCCTTGCATTGCTAGAGGGGAGGAGGTAGAGAAATCGGGAGTGAAGTTGAGCCTGGGAAAAAGGGAGGGGTGGGGGGAAGGTGTTTTAAGATTTTATTTTATTTCTTATTGCCCTACCCTGATTTGATTGGTAATAAATTAAATTAATTTCCCCAAGTCAAGTCTGTTTGGCTGTGATGGTAATTGGTGAGTGATCTCTCTGTCCTTATCTTGACCCATGAGCCTTTCGTCGTATTTTTTCTCCCCCTGTCCAGCTGAGGAGGGGGAGTGATAGAGCAGCTTGGTGGGCACCTGGTGTCCAGACAGGGTCAACCCATCACACAGAGGAACAGAAGCAAGAACTGGATCCCAGGCTTCTGCAGTTCAGAATCACAGAAAAGACAGTATCTAACTGCTGTGTTGTAAAATTTGCAAGAGGTTTTAAGGAGTGCTTTTGCTTTTTCTTTTGGCTATAACAATCTATATGCGATTTGCCATTATGCTCCTGTTTTCTTGACCAGACTTCTAGCTCTCTTTCTGCTGTTTGCAGGAGTTTGTGTGTTGCTCTGAGCACACTGGTATGCAGGCTCTCATGCTACCAGCATACCCCAACCAGCTCCTGTGTCTAGCATGTTCTGGGAAAGGACAGTGTTTATTCAGCTCTATGCAGTTTTGGGATTCCCCTCCTGTGGAAATCCCCAGGTCCCCATCTGGTCAAAAGGCTGACTGTAGTATACCTTGTGTGAGGACTGATTTATCTGTCCCAGACCTAGCAAACCCCATCTGTTCAGAAATGAGAAGTTGGGTCCAAAATGTCATGAGTTTGTTTAAAAAAAAAATGTTTAATTAATAAAAACATGGGTTGCCTCCAGACTTTTGGGCCCTTTTGATTTACTCAGTTTGTATATTCAAATTATCCTACAGAACCATGAACATTATTTTGGATCTTTGTTGTAAAATGAAAATTAAGTTTTCTCTTAAGTGCACAGCTTGAGAGTCTAAGATTCACAAGAGCTGCTAAAAAGTCTGCAATATCTGTGACTGTCCATATAGAAATGAAAGATGGATGTCCCTATAGCAACTGGAATCTGAAATCAAAAGATTGCAAAAAGGAAGGCAATATCCCAATTGGGTTATGCTTGCTTTGGCTCCGAGTACTTTGGATAAGGAATTATAAGTTCTGTATCTGTCTGCCTTATGCACTGGCATGCTGAATCTGGAAAAGGCCACACATGCATTTCTGTACCTTCTGTATTTGGATGCAAGTCATCAAAATCTACTAAATTGCAGTCTGCTGTATAGTACTTTAAAATTTGATTGTGACCATCACTGTATTAACTGCACCAGGAATGTTGGTTTTGGTGACACAATTTTCTACAAAATGATTGTGGTGCCAGGAAAATAATACGATTTCTGTAAAGCAGCTGTTGAAATTCTTAAGGATTGATGATTCTGTTTTCAAGAAAGTAAATTACCAAAATATATATAGACAGAATATTTTCTAAATAGAATATTTAGAAACTTTGCAGAAAAAAATCTTTCTGACTCATTTATAAGAGAAGATATTGAAGAATTCCCTGGTTTTACTGAATACACTGGTGAAGGAACACTATGCCCTCCTCAAAATAACCCCCAGTCAGGTTATGTGCTGTTACAAATGCTTGGCAATGGCAGCTTTAGCTTGCCCACCACACCTTTCACAAAATGTGCTGGTTTATAAATTAAGGCACCCGATTGCTTATTCACTATTGATTTTTCTCTTTTCTTTAAATGGCTTTCTATAAAATCTTTTTTTACTGATTAAATCACAGTGACACCAGTGATGCACATTATTTTTCCACTTGCTAAGATACTATAGCCTGTATAAAACTAATCACAAAAATGAAGTTCTGTAAAAGGTCATCTAGTTACCTGTGTTTCTCAGTATAGTTTTGTTTTAAAGGCCTGAGCTCTACTTTGTCACTGGTAGTGTACACAGTTAATTATGGGATTATCATTCTGATAGTCATGCAATTTCTATTGCATAATTTGTCTTGATGATTTAAAAAGGCACTATAAATTAGTTATTTCACTCCATTTTTTTCTATTTAAGGTAATATTGCATCATCTAATGATAACATTAGGACTACAAATGCCACAAGATTTCTACTTACAAGAAATAGTTATGTTCTTAATTTTGGAGACTATAGCTTGATGTGTCACCAAGTCAAACTTCAGAGTCTTAAAATTAAATGATAAGTTGTAGGCCTGTTTCAATATCTGGGGAGAACAGGATGGTTCTATCCTATGCCACTTAAAAAGCTTAGCATATTAATATGCTTGCCACTATCAGCCATTCAGGTGCAGGACACTGTCATACTGAGAAACAGATGACTTATATCCAACAGGAAAGTGGCAAAGCAAAAGTGACATTAATTCCCTATCAAATGAAAATGAACTATTATTCTGCAATAAATCATTGAATTTAAAATAATTCCCTAAATTTATAAGTATAATAATAATAGAAAATAGTTCATGAAGACCTTTTTTATTTTGGGGTCACTTTTTATTTCATTTTCTATGACATTTTCTTGACTAAATTGTTGTCGTTTTGGTTTTGTATCAGATTTAGTTTTCACCAAAGGCAGTTGTATTGCAGCACAACAAAGAAAACACAGAAAGAAATTTATACTTCATCTGAAACAGAAACCGTTAGACACAAATAGGTCTTTTCCACCCACTTCGATATTCCTGGTGAGTTTAATTTTAGCTAATACAAATAGTAAAGTTATTAAAACTTGTGCCTTTTGACTCAGATATTAACATGTCAAGATGAAATCAATGAGGATCTAACTCATCCATGTGTTGTGTAAGCAAAGCTCTTTCATAGAAAAGGCCGTATGATCATTACTTTTTCTCTTCCTGCTCTTCAGTGAAACAGTTAAGCATTTGCTAGATTAATTGGCTTGTGAAATTACCTCATCTTGGCCCTTTTCTAATTTTATCTATATATTTATTATTCCTCTCCTTACCTCTCTTCCCACATTTGTCCTGACTTCTAAGCCTTACATTAGCAATTACCTTTCTTTGAGTATTTTTTTTTTTTTAAATTCATTTTGGAGAGATTATCTCATTCCATGAAGAAAGCAGAAGCAGGTTTGAATGAGAGAGACTTCATCCCTGTTGTGTCTGTATATTCTCCTCATCAATTTGGAAAGTATCATAAAAAACTCCTTCTTTGAGACTACTTTTCTCATATGTTTTCCATTTTATACCCTTGAAATGCAATGGAAAAAGACAGAAAACTAACACTGTAATTTAAGTTAAATTTTCCCCCCCTTTTCATAAATAGGCTAAATGCTACTATAGCTCTCATATTTCTTTCTTTGTACTTTATTTGCTATGTAAGACTTTGGAGACCCTTCCTCTTTCTGAAGGGGTGAAGGGTAGTAATATTACAACAGGGTAATAAATTCCCTGTACACATGTACATGTTAGTGGTCACAGAAATTGTGACTAAAATGACAGATACAATAACTATTCTTTGGGGTCTTTTGTTAGTTTAGATTTAGGTCACAAAGTGTATTTCCCAGGCTGTCATTGATGAGCCAGTCTGACAAAATAAATGTTGTTTTAGCCTTTTCTGAGCATTTGCTTTGTAGCAGCATTGAATTAATAGTTTTCAGAACTTTTGCAGTGTTCCTAACAATCCACATTAAGCCATAAAGATTAATTTTTAAACAGCACTTTTCCTGCTCAAATCCTCTGCCCATGTTTCCATATGGTTTCATTTTAATGCCCATGGATCCATACTTCTATTATTGCTTGCCCCCTTTTACTGGAATTCACTGGAGGAAAGTGCTATTAGGGTTTTCCTTTTTGCAGAAGGGAGTAGTTGTTCTGAAAGAGAGCACAAGATGAAATAGAAGGGTACATTTATGAACAAAATGGACATAATGATCAAGGTTTTCTATTGAATCTTTGTCATCTAGAGAGGATCACTGGCATTCTGAATGAGAACAAAGGCTCACAGAAAAAAATTAAGAAATTAGCAACATTTTCTGGAACTTTAAATTTCATCTTATGCCTCATGTTTCTTTCTAATTCTGATTAATATTAGAAATGCAAATTAATTTATATCTATTCACAAAGATTATTTTTTGTTAAGCTATGTGACAACTGTATAAGTAGCATCTAAGGTGTTCAGACACTTTAAAGGGAACTTTATAGCCTCATGTTTAGATATTAAATGTACCACTAATTTATATTACCTGATTAGAAATGCATATTCAAAAACAAATGCATTTTGAGCACATTTTAACCTAAAATACTTTATAAGGTCTCCTCAGATGTGTTTAAAACCCAGCTCTATTTCTGTCATGGTTTAAACCCAGCTGGCAGCCAAGCACCATGCAGCCGCTCGCTCACCCTCCCCTGCCCAGAGGATGGGAGGTGGATGAATTGGAGGGGTAAAGGGAGACTCGTAGGTTGAGATAAAAACAGATTAATAATTGTAACAAAATAAAACAATAACAATAATAGAAAGTACAAACGCGTAACACACAATGCGATTGCTCACCACCCGCTCACTGATACCCAGCCTGTTCCTGGCTAGCAATCCCGAAATACCAAGATCCCGCAGTCGCAATCCCAGAAGCGAGAGAGAACCCCCTCCTTCCTGGATGCCCCTCCTTTATATACTGAGCATGACGTTACATGATATGGAATATTCCATTGGCCAATTTGGGTCCGGTGCTTTGGCTCTGCTCCCTCCCAGCTTCTTGTACACCTGTGCATGGGCAGGACATGGGGAGTTGGAGAGTCCTTGATCTCTTAGCAACAACTGAAAACATCAGTGTGTTATCAGCATTCTTCTCATACCAAATCCCATACTGAATCCAAAACACAGCACTAGTCTAGCTACTAAGAAGAAAAATTAACTCTATCCCAGACAAAACCAGGACAATTTCTCACATTCATATAATTTAGAGTCCTTTGTGCGTTCAATGGAGAAATTCATGCCCCTAAAGAAATTTGGAACATAAATACATTGCGGAACTGAGGCCTCTAATTCCAATGAACTAAAATGTAAACCAAAACTGAGATCTTCATATAACTAGGAAAGAACTGCAAAAAATAAAAATCTTGTAAGCTTGTAACAATTTTCTGCTTGGATAAAGCAAATGCAAAATTTTGCAGTGACTTGAAATACTCCCTTTATTCACAAACTTGGAATTTGCACTTCAGAAGGGCAACTATAATCATAAAGTATAGTAAAGATAGAGAAGGCATTTTCCCTTTTGTTATTTTTCTGTCTTTAAGAACACAAACAACAGTGTTGAAACTTGTTTTTACATGTTTCTGACTTTCAATTTCTAGGGATATTTCTTGAAAAATATCCAAGTTATGAAGTCCATATGCAACATTCGCAACTTCTGTAGTTAAATAATGAGCAATATTTGATTTGTGAGCAGGAAAATTATATAATCAGAAAAAACCCCAGAATTTTCAACATTGATATTCAACTTTATTTAATTGCTACTGATTTGCTACAAAATGAAGGGTAATTTCAGGAATTCTTATGCAAATTATTTTGTTCTTTGCCTTGAATAATTATCTTTATGACCCTCTCCATCACCACAGCCTTCAGTCTTAAAGGTCTCCCTAAGAAAGCAAAGCCCATGTTTCTTTCCTGTATTTATTATGGTTTGTCTGTTGCCTCATCAGGTTAAAAGTTTTTGATCGCAACTTGGATTTCTGTATTTGGATTTTCCTTCTTGAATGCTTAAAGGATTTTGCAGTGATAGCTTCTTAACATGAAGAACTGGAACAAGAAAATAAAGTTTAATAGAAAATTGTTGAATGAAGGTTATTGTGCTTGTAAGTCATGTTTTTAGAAATAGTGGCAAGGTGTTATAGTCTTTTTAACCAAGGCTGAAGGGGACCTTCTGTCTCATCCAGTCTCCTCCTATTTCAGGCAACCATATCATATAGCCTTTTTAATAAATTGATGAAGTTCCGTCTTAAGATGATCTGGGCTATTTTTGCCCCATTGCTTCTTCTGGAAGACTGTTCAAGAACTTCATTGCTCTTTCTATCCTGTCTTGGGATTGTGTTTGACTTGTAGGATGTCCATAACACACAACTGCCTTGTATCATTGTTAGTAGTCCCTTAGTCTGGAGTCTCATTCTTTTTTCTATTGTAACTTACCAATGATTAATGTCATCCAGTTCTTTGTGGGTGGTATCTGTGTCTTCATCTGTACTGACCATGTATCCTAACGTTTTGTTATCAACATATGTATGCTTGGATTTTGTCTCAAGGTTAATTTAACAAATATATTAAACATGATGTTTGAGGAGCACTCTGGTTGGATACTTCCTTTCTCAGGACTACTTGTGATCATCTCCTTTTTCCTCTTTTTGTCCATTTTTTTACCTGCCTTACCATTCTTCCAGTAATCCCCACCTTCTTCAAGCATAACTAAGAATTTCCTTTATGGCATTGTAACACAATTTCTGCTGATGCCCAAGTGGATTGCATTTCCTTTGTCTGAAAATGATCAACAAATGTCAGTATCTGACCACACAATGTCAGTATGTTGAAATTTACATCTAGCACTTTACCTCTCTGTTTTTGGCTTCCTTTTTTTCCACGTTTATTCTTTCTTTCTGCTATGAACTTTTGCACATTGTTAGGGCAGCCTCATGGAACCTGAAGCTTTTTGTGCCAGATCTTTAAGAAACAAGAATTACAAGCTATAGTTTTCCCAGAATGTCATTCACTTCTGTCATTTGCTATTTCAACCAGCTGAAATGTAAGACAGAAACTAAGCTTTTCTTACTAATGGAAAAAGACAGAATTGGGATGTCTGCAACTGTAAATATCAGTGAAAGTTTAAATACTTTCATGCAAAAATAAGCTCCAAACTCAGACTTCCTAGGGAATGTTTTTATTGGAAGTTGATTCTAGCCTAGTCCAATTTTATTCTTGTTTTTGTATTATTCATTCCCTTTTTGACAAGTCACCAAGTCATGCTTTTTTTCTGGCATAGGTCATCCTCTTTTTTTATAGCAAAAGTAGGTGGAGAGGAGTCAACAGAAAGAAATTACGGAAGGTCCTTTATCTTTCTGTATCATTCTACCTAAATATTTGTAGGAAGGTTGTATTTCTTTGTAGTATCCTAGGCACCTGATGTCCCTATCACCAGTTCCTGACAATAGGTTTCCAGAATTAGAATACAATTACCATGTAGCCTGTCCAAAGATGACTTGAAGACCTCTTGCAGAAGTGTCTCATGATAGCTGAAAATGTATTTTATTTTCAGTAAAATATATGAAGAAAATATATTTCCATTTGTTTATTTTCAGTGATTCTTATATGAGAGGGCTTTTTTTTTGGTAAAAAAAGCAACTCAAAAAACTTAAAACTTAATTACTTCTGTTTTCCAACAGCTAAAACCTCATAGCTTTATGGATTTTGATAGCAAAATACTACAAAAAAAGATCCCTGTTAATTTGCAGGATGGTTGTAGTAATTTTTCAGAACTTTCATCTTTTTCATCTTATTTTTAATAATGATAAAAAATTATAAATTTTTGAAAATATGGGTGACATTTTATTTAAAGAGCATAATTTCTAGGGATGGATGTGACTTCCCTGGTAAAGGACTTCTTGACTGTATCTTTTAAGGGTGTACAAGCAGTCTAGATACCTTGATGGAAGTAGAGAAGATGTCAAAAAAGGCAACTGGCCCACAAACCCTCATGTTGATAGAAAAATAGAACAGTCTTTCCTTCCTCCATGCATGGACCAAGTAAGTGAGATCAAGACTTTATTTTCAGATGATATCAGGAGAATTTTGACAGATGTCTTTAGTTGCAATTAGGTCTGATGGAATAATTAATGAATCTTAGAAAATCACACTGCAAAAATTATCCTCAGAAATGCAACAGCCACTTTTTTTAGGAGTTTTCTTGTGCCTTTCTCACTGCTTACCTTTATGTTGCTAGAGCCTGGATTTCACTTTAACCGAGGCTGGTTGCCCATTTCCTTTGCAGCAAAAATCTAAGCTAAAATCATCAAAGTGCTGGTGGCTATCTACCTTCAGACAGTTCTACCCAAGACAGAAAGTTCTTCCGATGGAAAAATTAGAGAACAGCTCATCTTATTGCAGGGGAAATAAAAGGGGATCTTCCGAAGAACATCTAAAGGGAGTACAGCTCTCATGAGTGGAGGAGTAATACTGCACTGGGCTCCCTGGGCCTGGGATAACCTGGATGCTCAAATTCAGTGCAGATTTCTCCAGCTAGCATTGCAGTGAAGGCTCAGAAGCTGTGGTTTCATTGCTTTCTTTTTTTTTCTTGGATTTTTTTCCCCCCAGTGGATCAACTAGTACCTGCTAAGTCTGTAAAATCCTAATGGAGACAAGGCAATTCTCTTACTGCTCTGAAGTATGAAGGTAATAGCGTTGACTTCTGGAAAACTAGAGTGCTTTCTCTCCACTGGGATGCTACAAGCAAATAGCTTTTAATTACCTGCTGTAAAATCAACTTTCTGGAATAAAAATACAGGCACATAAGCATCTGTGATTTAACTCCTCTTACTTGCTCACTAGGACTAGTAGTCTATCTGGCTATTTTAATATGATTTATTGTCATGCATTCTTCCTTTTTTTCTGTCTTTTAATGATGTATTTTGGCATTTGCTTTAACATTGTAAAAATTCCTGTGATCCTTTCTATTTATGTTTAGTAGGTCAGATAACTTGTTATGCAGACAGATCAGTGACATCATACAAGAAAGGAAATGTGAATTATCTGCCCACATCCCATAGTTTAGATAGCATCTCAGACTGAGCTATGCACCTAGGATATTCCTAGTGATATTGGGAACCCACAAGGTGTGTTCAATAGCGCTTTATTCCTTCTCATTCCTTGCTTCAGTCTGCCTAGCTATATTTGTGCAGACAGCAACTCTTTAATTTAAGCATGAAAGAAATTCTACGCAATTATTTACATAGAGTGTCTCCACTCTTGAAGTAACATGTTGATTCCATGTACCATTGAAACTGTATTATGTAGTTCATTACTCAGAATATCAAGACAGAATTGCCTAATAAAAGAAGCATAAGACAAGATGATTTGCATAGCTCAGTTGAACTTCACAGTTTGCATTTCTGAGCAGGAGAAAACGCCAAGATTCCAAATCTGGCATTTCTCCTATTCAGAAACACAGATTGTGAAGTTCACTTGAGTTATTCAAATCAATCATTTTTTTTCCGTAAGTATTTTAATAGCAAGCACATTTTGTGTTATTAGTGTATTATTTGTGCACTGTTTGCATATTAAGATATTGAGTATATCAACTTACCTGCTGTCTCTCCTGATTCTTCAAGAAAAATCTCTGTAGTACATTTAAAGGAGTAAGGAACATAGACAGGTTGATACATGTGTGCCTTTGCTAGAGAATTAAGATGAGTATCATGCACAGCTCATTTGTGGCTTTGTCTTATGTCATTCCATCACTTGCAAGTTATACAAGCAATTCCTAAACCATATAAATAAGGGGTTTCACACATACAGCATATAAATCTGACTTGAAGACTGTGTCTGTATTAGTAAGTAAAATGGACTAAGGAATGTTCTTTGGTCCTGAAGCTAACTGGGATGGCAAGTCCATATGGCTAGCTCTTTTGCCCTTCTGACTATATTAACTGTATTCTTATTGGGGATGATCCTTGGCCTGTGCAAAACCCTGAAATATGACTGAATTGTGGGAGAAGTAGTTGGTCCGAGCCAAAAATATGCCAGGAACTTTGATAACAATTTCAGGCTACAGTTGCACACCCGTGCCGTGGTCCTGCTGAGCTTATCAGTGCAGTGTTATCAGAAGATTTCATTGTATCCCTGCCTTCCTCAGGATACCATTCAGGGTCCCTTTCTAGCTCAGTAACCTAAGCCCCAGCACAGCTCTCCATACTGAACCCAGTGGCTTAGGGCTACTTGCCTTCACGGAAGGGGTGGAAGGGAAAAAAAATCCACCTCCTTCCTCAGCCTATGTTTATTTATTGGCAGCAGTGCTGCTCCATAATTTGGGGAGAGGGAAGAAAGAATGCATGTAATGGTGGGACTGTCTAACCTCCCTCATGAAAATAAGCAACAGTTGTTACACTCCCTCTACTTTGTTGAGCCACCATCCCCCCATGGAGGCTTTAAACAAAGATATCATCTATGATTTTCAGTTTCTGTGAAACCTGAGGAAGCTTTGAGAATTCTGTGCACATGACTGCAGCCAATCTGCTTGAGACAGACAGTACATCAAGTGACTGTATGTGCAAGTAATGACAATTATTTGGTCTGAATATGCAAATAGTGTGTGCAAGCTTTTTTCCATGAGTTGTTGAAAAATTGACCTTAAATATTTTGCTTTTCATTAGAAAAGATGAGGATTTCACAATGACAGACATATTAAACTCTTCCTCTTCTCTAGATGAGATATATAAAAAAATATATTTTTTTCTTTATTAACATCATCAGAACGTAGGTTCTGGGCTTGATGCATGCTGTTGACTATTTTTACAAGACTATAATAAAAGCTTATTTGCTATGTTTTTATATGATTTACTACTGTAGTAAAAAACACATCTATTAAAACTTTATAAGCAGCTGTGGCTACTTGCTCCTGTGAAAAAGCAAATCCCAAATATCAGCTTGGTTTCTGTGGTTCTTCAGAAAATAGTGTATTCAAGTCTGGTCTATACTTAATAAGTTTTATTGGCATGATTATGTTTGCTAGCAATGCAAATTTTTTTCATCATCATAACTGTGCTTCACACTGCCCTACTGCAGATGTAGGTATGCTGATGCTCTTGCTGAAGATATGACTCTTGCTTCACTGACCAGAAGTAGGATATACCTTTAAAACATGTTTAAACTAGAATTACCATTTCTAGATGAGGGGAATGATTGCCCTATGTGGGACTAATGAAAAGATATGTTCTTAATTGCAGAAAAAGCTTCAGTTTCATAGACACAGAACAGTTCTGAATAAAGTCCTCTCTGCTTGGCAGTCAGGCCTGCTGACTTACAACTTTATCATGTTTTTCAATATTTATTTTTGTTTTGTTTCTTAAAATGCTCAAGTTCTTGCATAACATGAATGCATAGAAGTCTGTGCTTCATATTAGACCATCTTTCTAGCCTTCATAGTTGTGGAGAAAAAGATTTTAACACAGCAAATAGAAGGATCTGAAATGTGCAGTATTTTAAAATATTGTAAGTTTTAAATCAAGTTCCTTCTTTCTGAGACTTCCCCTTTTTTAACACTATAGTTTTGATAATAACAACTTCTATAAATTTTATTTGCCTGAGCTGATTTTAAATGTGTTGGATCTCATGTGCTGAAATGTTTGGGCTAAAATGCATAATAAGATTTACTTTTTAATAAGATTGCATACATTAGAAAAGTATGTTTTTGAGATTCAGAGCCTTCTGCTCAAAATCATGGCTATTTTGTTTTTGGAAACATATTGCAGTAGGTACACTTATCTTTTTTAGATGTGCTTTATGAACTAAAACTTAAAAGTTGAGCTCTATGCAGAATACTGGTTATTAACATTCTGAAACAAGTAGATTTAGAACAAATTTCACAAGCACAACATAACCCATGATTTTGTTAAAATAAACAGTGCCCATGAGCCTCCTCAGATGTAGTATCAAGAAGGAGCTTTTTGCCTGTATGTGACTGTACACATCTGTTAATTCAGAGATCTGAATGCGAAATACAACACTCGGGGACACCAGGTGGATATCTGATACTCTCTGAGGAATTTGGGCTTCATAAACCATTGTATGGATTATTCACAGCTATGCATTTTTTCCCTGCATGTGACAGAAAAATATGGGTGAAATATTTGCATCGGTAATTAATCCTGGTATAAATCAATATAAATTACTAATAAATGAGAAACAGAGATATGTCACTGCTAAAAATCAGCTGTTAATGCCTCTTCACTTACTGAAATGGCATGCTACATATCACAAATGTTCTTTTACTAACTACAAAATATTTCTCTAGGTGAAAGTCAGGAATATTCTCCAGCTCTACCGTGAATGCTGCAGTCATAGCACAGTATAATTTGAGATTGAATTAAATGTGCATAAAGCATGAGAAATAAGGAGGTACAACTCTTTAAGTCTACTTTTCATGACTGTATTCAGAAGTACTTACATGATTTAGGAGCCTAAGGGCTCAATTCACTTGTCCACACATAGGGATCTTGTTCCATTTAAAACTCATTAGGATATCACAAGCTTCCTCATGGGGCTGTCAAATATGACACAGGAGCTATGGAAGAATTGTGTCCTTTGGGAACAGCAGCTGGAGACGAACCAGGATATCCTAGGGTGCCGGAAGTGCCACTTGGTGAGTGTGTACTAGCAACTGAACCTTAAACCTTCAAAATCCACGCTGAATTCAAGCTTAGAATCTGTTCTTGAAGAAGGTATCTGTGCCACTTCTTCTAAAGAACTGAGTAAGACTTAGTCTTTTCTTCAGAGTGGCTATCACTTTCTATTCAGTATGCTTCCTCAACATACTGACTCTTTCCTTAATCAAACATATTCTTTCCTTGCCCAAAGATCATGCAGGTGGTATGGGGCAACCCCCACCTCCCCTGGTAACATGGAAGAGTTGAGCAAAACCCATAAACTTGGCTACATCTCACGATGATGCCTTGGTTGTAAGATCACCCTCCTGAAAAATGGCAGAGGTGAGTGCGTAGACTGCAGCTACCAATGGATATTTTAAAGAAAATGGTGGATCTGTCTTCACTACATGATGGGTCTGATCTTTTCAAGATGTAGTACACACAATCCTGAATTTAATTCTCAAATCTCTCTTTATGTACCCGAGACCTTTACTTGAATCTGGCAGTAAATCAGTCAGAAATAAGACTTAAGTCTCTGAGAAATATAGACACTGCTAAAAACTTTATCCCTCAGCAGTGATTAAAATCACCATCCACGTAGGTGTCTCACCTAGTAGCACAACATCAATGCTTCCCAAAGTTTTCCCTTAGCAACCCTACTTCCAGGGTCACAACCCCACTTTCATTTTCACTTCTAGGCTTGCAGGCCCCAAGTGGGGTCACGACCCTAACTTGCAAACTGCTCTCTATATATTTATATATATATATATTGAAAAAATTAACATACCATCCAGTAAATATATCAGCAAAACAAACCCATCCAGTCTACCCAAGACCTTGCATAGTCTGCCATCCCTGAAGGCCTTACCTATTAAACATGGGTCAGTTTTTCAAAACCATGTATCTACTTGCAAGCTCACATACTGCTTTGGGTATGTGTTACCATTGTCTTGTAGTCTTTCTTTGTGCTATTTAGCTAAGTTTGGTGTTGACAAATATGTGCTAACACTTCTGAAAATATGAGCCTCTTTTTCTTTCTCATTCATATGTTGAGGTGCTGCTTAGATTTATTATTTGCACATTATAGAGTTCACAGTTATTGTGTGTCAGAAACAAAATCTGGAAACTGCTGTTCCCACAGCTGGAGCAACACATACACATCTGCTAAAACTGCAGTGTGAATTGTATTGTCCTTAGCAATTAATCACACTGTATTCTATCAACTCTCCTCCTCCTTAACTCCTACTGGTTTTTACCCTCTTCTCCCTTCTTCTTCCTCCGTTGTCTTCTGTTCTTCTGTATCTCCCACTTCATTTTTTAACCTCCGGAGTGCCATGTTTGGGCACAGAGATGCTGCTGCAAAAGTTCCTACTTCTCTTGCAGAACTTTTTAGCAATAGATCTCAAATTGCTTTGCACAGGTTGTGAGAGTACACAGGTTACGAAATCTTAATATCTTAATTTTACAGTGGGGAGATTAGCACACTGTTCTGGCAAGGTCTGTTACTCACAGTCACCAAAAAGTCATTGGCAGAGGAAAAGATAAATCTCCAGTTTTCATGTGTCCCATGGTGGACTCCAAGCAACATGGTTAGTTAACACAAGATATACCAGTAGATGGCACTTCAGAGTTCATAGCATTGCTTATACATCTGAGGAGCTGATAAAAATGGGTTTCTTGTGTGTAGTTCTTCACATATGACTTTTAGCATAATTTTATTTCTCTTTGGTCTTGTACTCTTTTCCTGGGATCTTTACTCTGCCCTTCCCTTTTTTCATTTTCCTTGCTATGACACTTTTCTGTTGCTTCTCTGTTTCTCCCAGTTTTCCATATGCTTTCTCTCATTTTGGGCAGAAAAAAAAAAAATTATAAAGTGGAAATTTCTCACTGACTTTTTTTCAGAAAAGTTATCTAGATCCTGACTGATTCATTACTGAGGAGAACTGGGAGGGGGTGAGCAGTAAGTAGGATTTACTCCCAAATGTTTTTAAGGTCCTAAGTATGTATCTGAATGTGTGGCTCCAAAAGTGCACTGCAATGATTCACCTGCATTTACAGACGAAATGGTATTAATATGAGGAACAGCCCATACTAAGCCTCACCATGTATTTTTTGCAGTATGAGGTAAGCAGCTATTTGCTAACTTGCAGTATATCTGTGAAATACATCCAAAGACTCTGTATGGCCTCAAGTCTAGATGTTATGCTACCTTTGCTGTACACAGACTGCAGCTAAACACTTCAGATTCTGGCCTTTCTTCTAGATAGGAAATGAGGGGTTTGACTGGGCTTCTGCTGTGGGCCCTGGCTAGATTTCTCCCCATCAGCGCATGTGGTGCTGCTTGCTAGGTTGCTGACAGTGGCAAGTGCCTTTCAATTAAGGCTGAAGTTCCATCAGAGCCCATAAGTGGAGAATGCCAGGGAGATTAAGAAATGAATTGTCACAGCTTCCAGGCATGCTGGGTTGGGAAGTGTAACTCTCAAGTTTGTGGGCTGTATAAATTTGAAGCTCCAGGTCTGTATCTTTATAGAGATAGACTCAGTCCCTTTTTCCTTTCTCATAAAATGAATGAAAATTCATTTCTCTAAAGGTCGAGTCCAAATGTGGAAATACTCAATATTTGTATATCTTTTATTCCAAGCATTTTAGGCTCTTTGTAGTTTTGGTGGAGTCACCATTTGAAACAAGGATTTGAATTGCTCTGACTAAACCATCTGTATGTGGGAAAAGATTATGGGAAACATCCCTGCAGGGCTCTTTTTAGTTGCTCCAGTGGGCATTATCCATTATTTTTCTAAGTGTCTTGCCTTGGGGTTTTTTTGCTTTCCTTGCTGTCTTGACCAGTCTATCTGGCACTTGTTATTGTGACTTTGAGAATTATTGTCAGTCCTAAAACAAAATTTGCAAACTGAACAATACAATAGTTTTAACTACTTTACTCTTTCATCTTATTTACTTGTTTTCACTTAAAAATACAGACAGAAACTTTTGTGCATTCACTTGCATTTTCTCCACTATGCATTCTACTCTGCACAGAATTAATATTCTAGTGAATAGATACTGCATTCTTTGCACAGCAAAAAGTTTCTCTAAAATCAGTGGGAAAATAGCATTTATGGGAAATTTTAGGATCACTTAAGGATTGTGTAAGGGAAAGGCATATTAGAGAAGGAACACTCTATATCTCTGATGACAATTGCATCCAACAGCTGTGACATGGTTGTTCCATGAATGTTTCTTCAGGGAATTGTTTCTTTTTAACTGGACATTCCTTTCTGATTTTGGAGTCTGTAAGACTTAAAAGACTTAAAGACATAGGATCTTCATAGGATCATAGGATAATTCAGCTTGGAAGGGATGTCAGGAGCTCATCTGCTGGATTGTCCTCATGGGGAAAATTCCTTATACCCAGCATGAACTTGTAGGCAGGAGAAGGCTGCTCTGAGGTGCCCCCAAAGCCTTCCCTTCTCCAGGCAGAAGCAGCCCCATCCCTTGGGCTCCCCTCGCAGGCCAGGTGTTCCAGCCCCTGAGCATCCTGATGGCCCTCCACTGGGCTCGCTTGTCATCAGTGCCACATTTTCCAAGGACTTGCATAACTACCTATCTGGTTTATCTACATATCTTGCCCTGAGACCTCTTTTAGCAATGTTTCTAATTCAGAAATCAAATGGTAGCACATTTTAGTATCTTCTAAGTGTTTCTAACAGCGGCCGCCCATCAACATCATCTTTGTAGTTCCAGGTGCCTCTTAAAATATGAAGTGATTGAAACTTAAAATAAGAGTACATAACATGAAGCTCAGCAGAAGATCAATAGGAACACTGTTATCTGAATAAGAGCATTCCAAATTGCTAAGGGATCTTGGGAAAGATTTTAAAACTGTTCTTA
Source organism: Strix aluco (assembly GCF_031877795.1). Taxonomy (NCBI): domain Eukaryota; kingdom Metazoa; phylum Chordata; class Aves; order Strigiformes; family Strigidae; genus Strix; species Strix aluco. The sequence continues at coordinate 46,179,085 of NC_133970.1, read as the reverse complement.
TGTAAAACTATATTTTTGCATACAATCATGCTACCCAGGGTAATAATGCTGCCTTTGCTGTGAACCTCTAACATGCTATGAAAAATAGTTCCAACATTCATTTTAAAATATTTCAAAAATCTTTAAAACTGGGTGACTAAAATTTACTTCTTGAATGTGAATGCAGTGGTTTCATTTTAGGGAGTTCTGAGTATCTGTAGACCTCACTGAAGCACTGGGAGGTTCAGATGCTATTACTGAGTTGCGCTGGTGGAAATTCATGGGCCTTTACACATTCAAATCTACACTGGACCACCTTGGTAAGATCATTATCCTGTAACTGCATCTAGTAGGTCTGATTAGCTGTTATCAAAGTCCAAAGTTCCTTTCTTCTCAGTTTTCTGACACATTAGTGCTCTTCAATCCCATGGCGAAGTTGAACAAATCCATTTAAAGATTAAGAGAGCAAAAGAATGTACCTATAAATTACAGGAAAACAAGCCATATGTATGGTTTTAACTCCAAATTGGTCTTTGAGCTGAACATTATGGGTCTTACCTTGTTTTCATGTCATATTTCTCCACTGTGTGATAATTTCATTGGCCACATTGTTTAAGAGTAATGAAGCTGTGAATTATACAGGTAATCCCAAGTGAGTGTCAGCAAAATCCAGCCACTAAGGTCCATTATGTATTTATGTCTATCAGAAAAAAAAATATTTTAAAGAGTTAACTAGTGGGTACTATTTTTCATATACTACCTGCAAAATTCATGCTGCCATAATGGGTCAGGCAGGCCTTGGAATTACAGCAATACCAAACAAAAAGCGTAATTGCCTTATCTTTAGAGAGTTATGAATTTAAAATCTGATACCTTGTGAACCACTTGATCTATGTACAAATGTTATGCTTCACCAGGAAGCATGGAATCCTAGTTCTTCAAAGGGATGCTACAGATGGTTCTGTGCTGGTGATTCATTGTATAGTAAAAAGTCACTGCTTAGAGAACAGCACTGCATACTGGAATTTAATTTCACCTGATTCCCATTTGGAGGGAAAGAAGGAAACATTTTTATGTCATAAAAAAAAGAAATGGCAGCTGTTTGAAATTTACTGAAAGGCTTGGAATGTAGTTTTAGTTGAGCTATATTAGCAGACAGAAAGCAAGCAAAGCAATAAAAGGTGCAAAAGAGGTCCCTTATACTGTTCTTAAGTCTGTCATATGAACAGCTATCAGGAATGCATTTCAGTGTGATCAAAATTATGTATACTGACTTGCATGTACTGCACAGACAAATACATTTGGGAACCAGGGCTTTTTTTTTTTTTTTCTTATCATTCAAATGCCTCAAGCTGGGTCTCATGGAATTAAGCTGATTTTACTTAAGTGCCAGAATATGGGTTTCTGTTTTTAAGCATACACACTCCACTCTGTGTTACTGTGCCTGACTTTTAAGTGCCTGCATTTGTGAATGGAGTTCACAGGCCTGGGATTCAGTACCCAAGTACACACTATGGTGAACTAGGAGTTTCAGAAATGTGATTTACAGCAAGGGGAATACGTATGCCAGACAATAGAAAACACTGAAGAGAAAGATATTTCTGAAAAAGTATTTCCTTTCTGGTTTTAGGAGATTGTGCAAGATGGTTTCAGAGCTGGAAACCTCCTTCTTGTACTTAGGCATCCAGACGTTTCTGTTTCTTCATTTAAACAACATCCAGGATAGCCTGTTGTGCTGGTTTTGACTGGGATAGAGTTAATTTTTTCCATATTAGCTTGTATGGGACTATGTTTTGGATTTGTGCTGGAAACAGTGTTGATAATACAGGGATGTTTTAGTTCTTGCTGAGCAGCGCTTACACAGAGTCAAGGCCTTTTCTGCTCCTCACCCCACCCCACCCCACCCCACCAGCGAGTGGGCTGGGGGTGCACAAGAAGTTGGGAGGAGACACAGCTGGGACAGCTGACCCCCACTGACCAAAGGGATATTTCATGCCATAGGACATCATACTCAGCATGTAAAGCTGGGGGAAGAAGGAGGAAGGGGGGACGTTTGGAGTGATGGTGCTTGTCTCCCCAAGTAGCCCTTATGTGTGATGGAGCCCTGCTTTCCTGGAGATGGCTGAGCACCTGCCTGCCCATGGGAAGGAGTGACTGAATTCCTTGTTTTGCTTTGCTTGCGTGCGCAGCTTTTGCTTTTCCTATGAAACTGTCTTTATCTCAACCCGTGGGTTTTCTCACTTTTACCCTTCTGATTCTCTCCCATCCTACCAGGGGGGAGTGAGCGAGTGGCTGTGTGGGGCTTATTTGTTGGCTGGGGTTAAACCACAACAGTCCTTTTTCATATCATTTACATCATGCTCAGGACCCACACTATCCAATACACACTCATTAACTACCACCACCTCCCCTTCCCATCCTTTGATACACAGATATCATTCCCTTAGTCTATGGACCACCTCTGTGCATTAAGAGAGTAAGCAAAACAAAACCAAACCAAAACAAAAAACACAAAAAAAAAGACTGGAAGCAGGAAAAACTGATTCAGTACCTTCCTTAGACTGAGAGAATTAAGTTAATATTTCCACTTCCCAGGAAGTTCCCCATGTACAAGCCTAGAAGAGAAGAAAGAAAAAAAGTAAAGCCTCTCCTGTTGTAGCTATGACTCAGTGTAGAAAGAGGTGTAATCTTGATTTAAACAGGGTGTTAAATATGATTTCATAGCTTAAGGATGGAGGCACTTACCTACTGGGGGAAGGAGAAGGGGAGGCAACCTGGATTCTGGCCCCTGCTTCAAGCGCTATTTATGTATGTTACTCAATTACAAATGCAAAATGTGTAGGCAGCCCCTGGGGCAAGAACCCAGGACTTCCTCTTCAAAAGGAGTACCTATTAGGGTTGCAAATTATCCTTTCTCAATGAATCTTGCTTCCTCTCCAATACAGAAGTATGGCTTCAGTAGGCATGACAGACAGTTCTCCAGCTTGAGCTTCACCTTGAGCTGGTGGTGGATGCACTCTTGGGAGATATGGGAATGATCTCCTCAGGACTGCCAGTGAACCTGCATCTCCCACTTCATGAACAAGTGCCTTATCTACAAGTGTGATATTATGTAAAATGTTGGCAGTCGTGCTGCCACAACCTCTGGACATGTTTCTGTGAGAAAGTCTCTGGGGCTGTTGTGCTTCATGCCAAGGTTGGTGTATGTTAGGCATGCTCAGAAGATGCCTACCTCATGAAGTGTCCTCATCTGTACATCACAAGCAGGTTCAAGGTAGGTTTCAAGATTTTCAGCAGTATAGAAATAGCAGTAGTGATGGGAAATGCAGTAGCAGAACTTTTAGATAATTTTATCAGCAAAACCCTGATGTAGATTTTTGTGCCTGTTTCACGTACATGTGTAAATATAGCTTCTTGGCATTTTTGTTGCTTTATTGAATTTGGCTGTCAGTGACTTTCTCAAAGTTATTTTCTGAACCAGCACAAAATTAGAACCTAGAAATCCTGCTCTGCTACAGTATCTCTGTAAGACATGTAAATATATTTACAATTAAAAACAGTCTTTTAATGTTGCTGTTTTGTTGGAAATGAAGTAGCTGGCACCTATCTGAATTTGAGAAGAATCTCCTTCAATACTCTCCACATCTATTAAACATTTTGTCTCTATGTCATTGTCATGTGTTCATTAGTTCCTCAAGAGATTTTCCAATAAGTTCTTTTTCCATCCCTCTGTTTTCCCAGCCCCCATTCTTTTATTCTGGGTTCTGTTGACCTCCTGAACCCTTTGCTCCTCTCATCATGCACTTTCTTCCAAAGAGACTACTTGTCTAAACGAAGCAACAGGAGGATGAAGGGCAGTATTTTTTATTATTATTTTGAATACAATATTATAAATGCACACTGTAGTTTTTATGTATTCATAGATGAATAAATTATATTTGCTTTGGATAATGCTAAACAATCCACAACAAATTAGAGTTTGCTCTGTAGCAGGAACAGCCTTTAAATATGATCTGTATTTAAACAAAATGGGTAAGTCAACTTCTGCTCTCAAACCTCAGTTCAGCAAAGTACTTAAACACTATTGAATAAGGTACTTAAGTATATTTTTAAATTTTATGCAGTATGATAGAGAAATTTTGATAAGTGGGGCCTTATTTGGGAGAACAGCATAACCCAGGTAGCATTTTGACCCTTGCTGTGTTTATGGCTGTGACCTTTCCTCAATTCACTGTATTAGTATCCATTCTTAAAAGTGTGTCAAGTCTGAATATTGGTTCATCAAAAAGAATTTCTGAATTAACCTTCCTTTTGAGGACAAATAATTTCCAAGTGATAATGTGTTCTTTGATGGTTTGAGGTTGGGGTTTTTTTTGTCTTTTGTGCTAATTATTATACATTGTGCATTTAGGCAACTAGGCCATGTTTTGCTTTTTCTATGGGTCATCTAAAATGATGATTGTCATGGTTTAGACCCAGCCGGCAACTAAACACCACACAGCCACTTGCTCACCCTGGTGGAATAGGGAGGAGAAAATATAAAAGGCTCAGGTTAAGACAAGGACAGGAAGGGCTCACTCACCAATTATGGTCATGGGCAAAAGACAGACTTGATTTGGGAAAGAAACATCAATTTAATTTGAACACCACCACCACTACGAATTTACCAATCAAATCAGAGTAGGATAGTGAGAAATACAACCACATCTTAAAACAACTTACCGCCACCCCTCCCTTTTTCCCAGGCTCAGATTTACTCCTGATTTTCTCTACCTCCTCCCCCCAGAGCAGCGCAGGGAGTCAGGGAATGGGGGTTGCAGTCAGTTCATCACACGTTGTTTCTGCCACTCCTTCCTCCTCAGGAGGAGGACTCCTCACATTCTTCCCCTGCTCCAGCATGGGCTCCTTCCCACGGGAGACAGTCCTCCACAAACTCCTCCAACGTGAGTCCTTCCCATGGGCTGCAGCCCTTCCCGAACTGCTCCAGCGTGGGTCCCTTCCACGCGATGCAGTCCTTCAGGAACAGACTGCTCCAGCGTGGGCTGCCCTCAGAGTCCCGGCCTTCTTCGGGCACAGCCCCCTGCTCCGACATGGGGTCCTCCATGGGCTGCAGGTGGGCATCTGCTCCACCGGTGACCTCCATGGGCTGCAGGGGTGTTGTCCCAAAATCTGCATTCTTTTACCCAGTGTGCAATGAGCTGAAAAACACACAGAGTTGAGATATTTGTTTAATCCATATCTGTGCAGAGATGGGTGCTAGGTGCCCACAAAGCTAGCACACCACACACAGGCAAGTGACATATTTATACACTTCAAACTACATGAATATATGTTTAATGTAATGACCACTGGTTAATTTCTTATCACTTTGTTCCTCATTGGTTAATAACATGCCTTGCCTCGATTTAAAGTTAGTGTCTTTTTATTATTCTGCGCAAACTCAAAGGGTGGGGGTCTTATCTGAGTAGGGGGCTTTTTCTCATCAAGAGGTGTGGTTTTCACATTATAATGAGCTAAATTAATCTAAAGGACACAACTTGGGCAGTCTTTATGGTATATCTGAGCACATGACCAAGGGAGGTTTCCTTGTTCCTCAATTCAAGGTTCCATCTGTTCTTTTCTCTTCATTTTGTAAGGGTCTACTATCTTTGAGCCTATTATTCCCTCCCAAGGCCTTGTCCTGTGAAATGTTTCTTTTTGGTTTAATCTTTAATCTTTCATCAGGGGGACAGCCTGCCATCTCACCATGGGCTGCAGGAAAATCTCTGCTCTGGCACACCTCCCCTTCCTTCTTCTTCACTGCCCTTGGTGTCTGCATAAGTACTTCTCTCACATCTCACTTCCCACTTGCCCAGCAGGTTCTTCCCCTCTTAAATATGTTGTCACAGAGGTGCAACCACTGTCGCTAATTGGCTCAGTCTTGGCCATAGGCAGGTCTGATGTGGAACCGGGGTAGCTTCTAGATGCTTCTCACAGGAGCTACCCCTGTAGCCCCTTCCCCACTACCAAAACCCTGCCACACACAAACCCAACACAGTGATACAACTTCAACCCCAGTAACATGGATCTGAAGCTTAGCAAAAATTCAAATGCATGTTCAAAACCTCCTAGAAATATGAAAATTAAGTATGTCCAAGAAATGACAGACTTTTTATTTAGAGGATGGTGAGGGAAACAAAAATGCCAAATCTCTTCTCCTCCATCAGTGTACTTAGATTTAAAATTAATTAATATCAATGAACTGGAGACATTGTTCCTGTCTGAAAAAAGGGTTTCTTGTATCAATGTCAGCTGAAAGCTTTGGCCTTAACCAGTGTGTTTTGCTGCTACATCATGCACAAGCCTCCTTTACCCTAACCACCAGTATGTCTTCTCTTGCACCAGAGGTCCAGAACCCTTTAGAACCAAAAACTGAGGACTGCCTATAGGGAAAATTCCATTTTTTATTTTTTCACTCATCATTTATTTACAAATACACATTATAACTTTTATATACATTGCACATTTACATGGTAGAAAAGTACAAAACTATATATTTAAATGAATTTATATTTAACTCACCATGTTTGAAAATATAAAATTACATCAGAAAAAAAGTATTATGAAAAGCAAGAAACTTGAACTGATAAAGCTTTAATATAACTTTTAGTGACACACTGATTGGGAAAACAAAACTTTGAAAGTGGTACTGCAAGACCATCTTAAAGGAAACATCTGACAAAACATTTACACGTTGCAAAAAAAGAAAGCAATAAAAATAATATAAAATAAACCCGTTATTCTTATTACAGTTAGCCCTGTAGCTATTAACAACCTTCATAATTTGATTTCTTTGAGTCCAGAATGTGTATAGTACAGTATATATGCTCAGCACATTGAGATCACTTCAGTATATGATATGATCAGAAGTAGAGAAAAGTGAAGTGGAAGAGGTTTCCTTAAAGATCACCTCACTGTACCCTGGAAATATATTTAAGTCAGTTACAATGCCTTTTGGTCAGTCAAGATTCCTTGTAAACAAAAACCAGAGGGATCTTTTATGTACAGAACCAGCAAGCAGAAAAATCCAATAAATAAACATAACAGAAACTGACATGCAAGTTTGTTAAAGTGGAAAAGAGTTAACATCAGTGAAACAGAGATGAGATCATGTGGGTAAGCTCTAAGGAATGGACTTTTATAGTTTACAAGAAAAAAGAAAAGCTTAACTTTACAAGCAAGAGACCTTACAATAAATAACACTGTTCTTCCCCTAATGAATAAATTTCTTCAAAAATCAAGGTGTACAGTCAACCAGACATTTTATGTATAAATTATAAAACATGACACAGTATAAATAAATGTCTACCAGACTCAACTATATGTATACTTTTTTTCTCCCAAAATAAATAAGCATACACTTATTTACAGTATGGACATTGATTTTGTGCCCAATGGCTGTTCCAATAGTGATGGAGATTTACCACTCTAGAATGGAAGATATAGGAAAGCTGTAGTCCTGGTCTTCATCTTCCTCTTCTTCCTCTGGGTCTTCATTAATGGCTAGATGGGGGAATACAGGGGAGCTGTTGTTTAAATAAGGACAACAACAGCGCAGAAGCAGCTCAGTGCATGTTTTCAAAGCCCTCTGAACAGCCATAATACAGTTGTATTTTATGCGACTTGTAGTGAGATGCTGTTTGGCATCTGCTGTTATGCAATAAGGTTTTTTATACATAATTTATGAAGTCTTAACTGCAGAAGGTTCTGAAGAATCAATGGCTCAGGTTTTATTGGCAGATTCCTGAAATCAAATAAAAAGCGCTCTTGTGTTCTAGGTTTAACTGCTTTGTGTCCTTCATTCAGAGTTAGTAGAGGCAACTGTGCTAAACCAGGTGCCCATGTGCTTGTTTCTTTTGGACACAGAGTTTATCCAGGTGTTAATAAAGCAATCGGCAAAGCACACGAGAGCAGACAAATTAGGAAAAACTCCCTAGAATTACACTCCTAGAGCAACCCCTTTCTGACAAAATTACTTGTTCTCAGAATAGCACCAAAACCCAACTTGAAAGCCAACTGGTTGTTGGAGATCTATTGCATTTTATCAGTAACCAAAGTGTGTGCATGATAGATACATACTTATATGGCACCTGTACCGTATCTCGAATCTCTAAATCAAGCTTTCTTATGTTTGAAGGTGTAAGTCTTCATTACCTAGGGATTGCCTTCAGAGTTAAAAATCTCACTTACAGTTGCAAGATCCGGAGTGCTTTACTTCTAGAAGCACACCCATGGAGCAGGCTGCCTCTTTCATGGCACACTCGCTTGGGTAAGTTGTGTTATTGCTGGCACAGACTACCTCATCTGACTTGCTTTCAGGGCATGGCTCATCACAGAGGGCACACCGACCTCTGCCAACCTTAAAATCCCACAAGCATTTCTTCCCAGCATTGCACTGAATGTCTTCACAGGATTTGGCTTCTAAAAATATACACAGGATACTAGAGGTAAGTGAAAAGACAAAGGAAAAAGAAAAGCAACAAACCACCCCAAACTTCCTTTCCCCCAATGAACTGTGAATAGACAAAACTCAGATGCAGTAGATGTGATGATACTTGCTGATTTTACTAAAGCAAGTAGTCCCTTGGACACCATTGCCTGTCTATATGTGGGGGAAGAAAGACAGCTGTGCCACCAGAGCTTGGCCCTAGGAATACAGAATTACATTTGCTAATTGTACATGACCTTCCTGCTCTGTTTGATGTCAGTGGAAATTCAGCTCCCCAAATTAGCAGTAAGTGCAGAATTTGCCAACACATTCAGCATTTCTAAATAAATTATTTTTAAAGTAACCCACATAGAGTAGTTGTCTGCAAGATTGGAAAGGGAATTCACCTCAACCTATGCCAACTAAAAGCAGCCTGGGACTCCCCCAAATCCCCCCAGCAGTTTTGGGGAGCAGAGGCTGCCCTGAATGTGCTTCCTTGTAACATACTTCACTATCACTCATTTCTGAAAATCACAACACAAAATGTCAGGATGCACAGAGATTATTTTCCTATCTTCACCCACCAACTGTCTCCAAACTCTGCAATATTTTTAATGAGGAAAAAGTGATCAGATGTTTCCAATTAAGTTAACGCAAGCTTTGCCAAGACCACTTGAAGACAATTGCTTCCAGGAATCCAGATCCACTGAATATTGAGACCTTGTTACGCTGTAATCACGTCATCATCTATTTAATGGTGGGTACTTCCCCTTGGGTACTAATGTCAGCACCCACAGTGACAGTGAGAGAAGCAGGATCAGGCCCTCTACTCCCTCACCCCTTTTGCAATCTTTTCTGAGGCAAAGCTCACCCTGGCTCTCCTTTTCCTGGAGGGGAGCACAAATCCAAGCTGCTGGAAGTCTCTCCTCCTCCCCAACGCTCTCTACATCCATCCAATCCACACACAATATTCTGAAACAGCTGATTGAGGAAGCTCCCCCCACCCTTACCCCTCTGACCGAGATACCTACTGATGCATTTTCCTTCGTAGGCTAATCCAATGGATCTGCCCACCAGGCAGGTAGCTTTCCTCAGGTGGCAGGCACTGGTGTAAGTTATGCCGTCATTCCCACAGAGATACTGTTCAGGGGAGGTAGGCTCTGGGCAAATTTGATTACATGTCACACAGTAGGCATTATTAGTTTGATCAACCACACATGTGGAGCTGCCTGGGCATAAAACATCCCTACAGGTCTCTGAAATAAAGATGGAAACACACAATGATTAATAGGAGATCCCAGAGCCCCATCGAGGAGTGAATGGGTGACACAATGAAACAAATGATCAGATAAAAGCCTTCAGCAGCTCTCCTCATTTAAGGGCCGCTGGAAACCTTCCCATCTCAGGGTAGCTGGTGGGACACAAGTGCTACTAGACTGTGGGGAATTCTCAATCCAGCTACATCCTTGATTGTTGAGTGTGGTTTAGTTACTGTCTCCCAGCATTTGGAACATCACTCTGGTTTCTGTGGGAAAGTACGTCCAACAGCTCCTCCTCCCTACACTCACACACCCTTTGGCATTTGAGGGAGATAGGATTAGATTTGCAAACCTACTTTTGCATTTGCCCTGATACTGGACTTCAAGTTCAGGCTGTTCTTTACATCTGGCTTTGAGAAGGGCACACTTGTTCCTGTAGGTTTTCCCATCTAAGCCACACACGGGGCCCTTCCAAGTGATATTAGAGCAATCCGGAGCACAAACACACCGAGGTTTGTTCTTCTTGTTCATTTTACATTTCTTCCCCAGTCCACAGTCCACGTTCTCGCACGTTTCTGATGGAAGGAAAGAGGCACCACTTTAGCACCTAGCGTGCAGAACAGATCTGGTGTCAAAACTGCTTGAAAAAAAAAAAAAAAAGACACCGCACCGCGGCCCCTGGGCATAAAGAGAAAACGCCTTTCCCCCCCCCTCCAGGAAACACCACTCGAAGGAAATTCCCCCCGCCAGTGAGGGCGGGGGGGGGGGGGGAGGTCGCTCCCCTCCTCCTCGCGGCGATGTGCATGGCGGCCGGGCAGAAATGAGGGTCATCTCACTGATCCCGGGGCTGGTACGAGACGCCCCTCAAAGCCCCACCAAGGTAGGATGTGGGAGGATCGCGCTGTCCCCCCTCCAGCTCCTTCCCCACTCCTCCTCCTCCAGCCCAGTCCCTGCCTGAACCGCTCCTCAGCAAGGAGTAGCTCGCCAGCACCCCCCTCACCTTTGCACGGGATGCAGTTTGGGGCTCCCCCATTAAAAATCATCCACTTAAAAAGCGTGTTGTCGTTGACGTCCTCTTCCGTCCACGAAGTTGTCAGGCGGCCGGTCTTGCAGCACTCCTCCTTGCTGAGGTCGGTTTTGTAGAGGACCTGGCAGCGGCCGTTCCGCGCCTGCCGGAGCCAGCAGTTCCCAGCTGCGGGGGGGGGGGGGGGGGGGGAGGGGGACGACGACGGGGGGACACCCAGCCGGATCAGTGGCAGTCGCCAGTGACCCAAACACAACAAGTGCGCCTTGCAATGACTTTACTAGACTGTTTACTTTTATTTGTCTCATTTAATAACCCGCAGCTACTCCGGCCCATTTGGGAACGCAGTTAAAAAAAACCAAAACCAACAACAAAAAACCGAACACCAAAAAAAAAAAAAAAACCCAAACAGAAAGAAAGAAAAAAATCCTATCAAAACAGGACGAGGCAGTTTTCGGAGGTATTTATTCCATATGTAGAGCAGAAGGAGCACTGCCGGCACGTGACAGAGGCTTGAAAAAGATGTGCATTTAAAAGGGAATAAAAAGAAAATCGCGCTTGCAAATTCCTTCCTCCTCCCCCTGCCTTCTCCTCACCGCGGCTGCACAGCAGCATTGTTTTAGTGCTGCACAGTTTCAGCCCCAGCCCATTTTGCAATCTGCACGAACTGGGAACATTTGCTGTTAGCAAAGTCTTTCGAAATCTCCACATTTTGCTGCTTCTATTAACAAATGTCTTTCCTTCACTAAAATAAGTCAGCAGAGCTCCAAAAAAGCGAGCAAAGTACATAAAATACAAGGGCACATCGAGTAGGAGGTCCTTACAGAGTTTTAAAAATTGATAAAGATGGAAAAGTTATAGGTGCCATCTCTCCCGCAAGCATTTCAGAGGAAAGTACACTGTCCTTAAACCGGATAGAGTGGGTTTTGTTGGTTTGGGGGTTTTTTCCTCTCTTTTTTTTTTTTTACTAGTATCCCTGTTATTTGTGGAGTCAAGCCAAGGACATCAGTCCAAGCAACTCCCCCTTTTTTAGCTGGAGAGTTTTGGTTGGAATGAGTCTCTCGTGAATGACCAATGTAACTTCTCCCGCAATTCAATACCAATTGATTCTGGTGCTAATCCAGCCACGGCTCGATCCTGCCTCTTTACTCCAATGGGAATGTACCGCAGCGAGGGGTCAGGGTCGGCCAGCCGACATGTTGCTGGGCGCCGGGGAAGATTCCCCCCCCCCGCTAAGAATCATTGAACAAGCAAGGCCCTTAACAAAAAAAAAACCAAAACAAAAAAAAAGTTTTGCGTCTTACAGTTGCCTACATTAGATTAATTTATGCTCTATCTCGGTAGTGGGGGAGAAAAGAAAAAAGAAAGGAAAAAAAATATAAACCAAGCAATGTTAAGACATCCAGGTTGTGGTTGGAACACAGTCAAGATAAGGGAAAAAAGCCCCAAAACTAAAAATCAATATTCCCTTGTGTCGAAAGAGGGCTCTTAAGAGTTGTCAATATCAGGTTCGGGTTTGTTTTGTTCGCATGGAAAAAAATAACCAACTTATTTAAGCATACTGTTCAGTGCAGGAGAATTTACAACACTAATATTTATTCACTAAAAAAAAAAAGGGGGGGGGGAGGAGGAAATCCTAATATTAAAGGAATGTCCGGAAAATGACCACTTATTGGTTTCTAAAAATGTCATCTGTAATCGTGGGGCTCCCCATCATCACCTCTCCTTCCATCAGGCAGGCAAGATAAAAATCTGAGCTAAATTACCAACAAACTTTGAGCATTCATTCGGGAGCCGAGACTGGGAAAGTTCCCTCGCGATGCTGCTCTTCATTCATGCTGCATAATAGCAATAAATACCAAGAAACATCCTCATCTGTCCTCTGTGCCTATGCAGAGCAGTGCGAAGATCTGATCAAAAAGGAATCTAAATGAAACCTCTGCACCTCGGTACAAAGCAATCCCATGCCCACAGTTAACTTCTGTCCGGTTGGACCTTGGAGAGAGGTGTTTACCACTGCAGCAAACTAAACCGTGCCCGAAAGACAGAAAACAATAGTAATAATAAAGAAGCATCCGCGAATAAACAATCTGGTCTTACCCTGCACTGTGTGATCTTCCATGAAGTGGCACAGAAACATCAGGAGTAAGAGCACGCCCGGGTGGATTCTCTGATTTAACATCCTCAGCATAGCAGGGAGTGAGAGAGACACAGAAACGGCGTGAGGGGGAGTAGGGAGAGGGAGCGAGCACTAGCCAGCCTGCTTATGATCGCTCTATTGAATAGGCTGTGAATGCAGTCTCTCTTTAAATCTATACGGGGGTCCTAGCTGTCTGCGGTGGGCGGTCTCCTAATGTGTGTGTGTGTCTGCTCGGGGGTGGGGAGATTTAAAAAGTTCAGTGTGAATCAGGTGACATTTTCCACCTTCTGGAAACCCTCTCCAGTGATCTGCTCTAGGTGCACGCACACACAGGCGCGCACCCGCGCAGCCCCACGCCAGCCCTGCGCGGCGGAGACGCCGGAGCTGTTCGCGCAGTAGCGGGAGGCAGCGCAAGCTCCGGCCGCCGCGCCCGCGCAAGCTGGGAGGCGCGCGGCGAGCTGCGCACGCGCCGCGGGGGCAGACGATCCACGGGGGTCGCCGCGGCGCGAAGGGCGCCTCTGTCCCCCCGACGGCGCGGGCGGGTGCGCGGAGGTGCGGAGGCTGCCGGGGCGCGGAGCAGCGCCTGCCCGCCCGGGGTCGGCTCCGCAGCTGCGGGCGCTGCCGTCCCCGCGCGAAGTGGCTGCTAAGAATAAATCCCACTCCCCGCACCTTCGACGGGTGGGAGGCGGGTGGCGTGCACACAGCTCACTCGGCGGTACTCAGCCCAAAAGAACCCCAACCAACCGACCAACCTCAAACAAATAAACAAACAAGAACCAAATAAAAGTTTAATACCTAGGGCTGTGCCCAAGTGACAGCCTTTTCACTGGGAGCCCGGGAGGACAAGACTGGAATGGGGGCGACATAGGCAATCTCCTTTCAGAATCAGAAAAGATTGCAACATCGATAATGAACTTCTAAAGTACTAGATTATTAAGCACAGTCTGGCATTATTCTCCCCTTAGAAAAGTTGGCAGACTCTCATTTATAACATTTTTGGCACAGCTGAATGAAACTAAGTAGGTGATATTTCCTTTTCTACAAAACAATTTCCTTAACGGGAAACTGTATTGCTTATTCAAAAGCTGCCTTTTTAATTTAGATTCTTTCTCTTTTCTGAGCCACCAAAGCACAACAGACTGCGAAGTATGCAGACAGGAATGCCCGGACAGTGCCGGGTCAGGGGCCGGTGCACCGCGGCAGCCCGCGCCCTCCGCCCGGCCCTCCCCGCACCCCTCCTCCCCGCTCCCGCCCTCCGGCTCCCCCCACTGCCCGCCCCCTCCCCACAACTGCAAATAACTCAGTGATAACAGATTTTTTTCCACCAACTGCAGGAGATAGTGCTAATCTTTTAATAAAAGATCCCATTACAATGGGATCTGTCCGGACAGACCATAATAGATCCAGAAATACAGCCGTGCTAATATTAGAAGACAGTTGTTTGGGTGCCTCAGACCGGGCCCTGGTCCCGCTTTGAAAGTGGGAATGAATCACAATGTCCCTCGGTACCACCTGCGGTCACGCTCATTAAGAAGCAGACTGGTAAATGATTGACCTCGCTGCATTTGTTTTGTTATTATTATCATCATCGTCCTGAGCAGCGCCCGGGCATTTTGAGCACTTCAGAAGCTCCGGGACTCCACATCCTTTTTAATCTTTTCCCAAATTGGTGCCACTGTCTCTTTCCCCCTGCCTCTCCCTCCTCGCTTGCCGGAGCAGCGTTTAATGCAGAGCTGCTTAGTGCCCTCTAATGGCAGATGACATTAATAGCAAAACGCAAATAAAGGGCCGGTTTTCAAAAGCTGCCTCTCCTCTCTGCTCGGGGACGGATCCTGGGCGCAGGGTGCCCCGAGGGGGCCGGTCCCCCTTGGCCCTCCTCCTCCCCGGGCACGGCTCAGCCGGGAGGCGCGGGGCTGCCCCTGCCTGGCGGGGGCAGGGGGCTGGGCTCGGCCCGTCGCGGGGCGCGTAGGAAACAGCGCGGAGCCCGCCGAGGCGGGGGGTCGGAGACCTGGCTGCCATCGCCGTCCCCTCCCGGGCGCCCCTCTCCCGGGTCCCCCTCCGACTCGTCCTACGGGGCTCCCTGCCACGGCCGGGTGCGGCGTCGCACAGCCGCTGCACACCTGAAGCATCTTGCCTCCCCCCCGGAGGCAGCGCTGGGGCCGAGCTGCCTCTCACCCAAGCGCGGGTGGCCCGGAGGGGTCCCGGCGATAGTGCAGGGAGTGCAGGCGGCTGTCCCGGCTGCTCCCGAGCGAGGAGGCACCATCCGCCCGCGATACCGGGGTATGCTGCGGGGGCAGGCTCACCTTTTCTTTCTTCCCCCCCCCCCCCCCCCCAGTTTTTTTTGTGTTTTTTTAATAATTGTCCAATAAGGTGTTTATCCTGATAATGTTTTCAATTATAGAGAGGCATTTTCAGGCCGTATTCCTGGAAATGAGATGCCGGATGGGTCGATAACGTTTGCACATGTGCTTCATGTGTGTATCATCAGAAGATCAATATGATTGCACTGGTATGGAGATTTGTATCACACCTGTTCTCTGACATCACATAGAAACAGCTGCTGTTTCTTTTATTTTTTTTTCTTCTTTTTAAAATGCTAAATATTGGGTTTGTGTGTAACAACATGTCAGGGATATAGTGTATAATAAAAAATGCTTTCTTCTTTTTCACTGCTGTGCCTCCCTGTACAACTCCCCCACCCCTTTCTGCTTTGCCAACAATCACATTTAAATTACCCAAAAAACAATAGGATCGATCTGTAACTAAATCATTAGGCAGAACACAAAGAGTGTTGTTCTCAGCCTGACAGGTTTTAAGACTTCTTTCTACCAAGCAGCGTATGCATTTTAATATATGTTTTTGGATGTGAATCCAATCTTTGCGGCTGGCCCTAATCTTGGGATAATAAAACCTTTTAAAAAACCTGTATATACTAACATCTTAAACTTTCAGAAAGTTCAGATTTAGCTCTCAATGTACATAGAATGTGTGTCTTTGTCCTATCTCTAATAGTAGCTACAACAGGGTCCATAATCCAAAATATTAAGTAGCTGGTCTCTGATGAAAAATTGCAGCAAAATACTGATCAGGAGGAAAAACAATCCCCAAGTGTAACCTTGTGTGACGTGATATTAACATATATACATATGGGGAATATTTATTTTGTGAGAAGTCAGTATTCATTGTACTAGTATAATGTATTTCCTTTTACTCTTTTCCCCTCAATGTGCTGCTTCTCAACAGAGGAATGGTTGTCTGTATCAAGAATGGACCACCTCAGGACCCTCTCTTCAATAAGGAGCATGTCTGCATAAAGTTTTTTGAGGATGTGGATAGGACTCCAAGCAAAAGCTGATTATTTGGAAGGGATCTGGATTTTGGGCAAGAGAAAATGTGAAGGCCTATCCTGGCATTTCCCAATCTAACATTCAAGGGAGAGGAAAAAGACTCAAACACCCTCCTGTGGTCCTGGATGCATGTATCATCCAATGTAGTTTCTCATACAACTGGCTTCTCCCACAGAGCAAGTACTCAAAGGTAGAACGTCCTCTTCTGGTAGCAGAGAAAACTTGTGAGCCTCCTTTACTCTCACCTAATTGTCCTGATTATCACAAAAAGAAGGGCCTGTTTCTGGAAAACTGCACTTTTACAAAGGTTCCCCTCTTTCACATCTTAGATATCAGATTTAAGGACTTTTCTGAGCACCACTTCATTGTTCAATTTTATAAGCTTGCTTTTTTTTTTTTTCCTTCAGTATAGGGCAATTCAAGCCTTCAACAGCCTTTTCTGCTGTAGAAATTTCATGTGCTGTTTCTCAGCATAGAGTAGCATAAAAATTTGGATTAAAAAGGTTCATTTCTTGATTTGGCCAAGACTTTTTAATGAAAAACAAGAAAGCCAATTCATGATAAAACTAAACTCCAAAATGTATTAACTGAATTCTAATATTATGTTCTTCAGGTAGTGGATATGTGTGCTATTACACTGAAATTATTCCTACACATAAGTGAAACTGTTAAACATAGAACTTATATTGTATGCTATTGGTAAGTGTTGTGCTTACTAGAATAATACAACTACATTGAACAGTTATTTTTTTCTTTAAGTTGACCTAAAAGTTGATGTTTGTTTTCAGGTAGTGGACAATAGATTGAATTAAGAGGTAGTAGGGATTTTACCTTACCTATCATCAGTAGATATTTGGCAAGTCACATCTGAAAACCTGTCATCATCTTTGACCAAGACAGCTGGAAACAAATACCCTATTTGAAACTTCTCCCTGTGGTTCAGTGGAAGGAAGGAATTGAACATGGTCAAGCAGTCCTCTTGTAGGCAAGCAATTTGCAGTTTTAATAATCCACCCTATGATAGATGCTCAGACTGTCTGGAGGGCACCCTCAATGTTTAGCCTGATTCATTGTGGTTCACGGGAAGAACAGGAGGACAGTGTGACTGGTCTTAAATACAGAAAGTTTCTGGTAGCCCATGGAGGTTTAGCAATTCTGTGTGTTTGTGGCTTTGTTCAGACCATAGAAAGGGCACGTAGACAGGTGGCCTTCATATTTTAGGTCAGATAAAATCGACATATATGTGGTATGAGTCAAACTGACCCCTTTCCTACCTTTTATTGGTGATTCTGGGAGTAATAACAGAACTGTGTATCGCTCTGCAGTTTGGTGGATACTTTCCCCAACAAGCTGTCTTTGACACTCCAAAGGCATTTTCTTCTCTTGTGTCGGCAATACCATGAACCGGCACTGAGGAAGTGCATGAGGCCTTATTATTCAGTACTCATTGCAAATAGGATGTGATGTGGTAAGACAAGGTGCGTGAGTGGAATAAAAACAGGTTGCTAAACAAGTTACAAAAGCTTTCCAGGTTATTGAAAACCTGGACAAAAGTACAAAATTCCAGTGGAAAATAGGAGTGGAAAAAATTGTAAGGAAAGCATTAAAACCATTAACTGAGGAAGTTAAAAGAAAAATGATAAAGTATACTGATCTATTGCTTTACTGATCTGATCTATTGATTAGATACTTTTCTGTATAATTTCAGAGAACAGAAAACAACTAGAAATACACACAGACCATAGAATTTCTAGGGCAGAAAAAAGACTCTCCCCCTGTTAGGACTGCAATGTTGTCAATAGCAGCAGGAATTCTGACACTGATACTAAATGAAATTTTGAAAACTTAAAAAAAAAAAAAAAAGTATTTATTGCTGAAAACCTGCTCAAAAAATCCATTTAGGATGCTACTGTTTTAAAGGAATGCCTAAATGCCAGAAAGGCAGCACCACCAGCTCTAGACAACCGATTTCCACTTAAGAAGTGGCGTAGTGGGAGAGAGCATGGAAAGAACAAAGCTGTCAGATAGAACAGCCCCTGAAAGGCCCTTTCAGCTTGAGCAGCATTCAGATAACCTTTGTCTGTCTTAAGTCATGTGCTAAGTGCAGAATGGCTCTTCCTGGCTTCCTGACTGGCAAATTGCCTTTTCTACTTCCACAACTCTGCCAAATGGAGCTATGTCACACTTGGTGATATAACTTCAAATTTTTAAGTTAAAATTATAGATGAGGACCATAGTGCTTTAGGAATGGTGGGGTTATGTGTGGTTATTGTATTTTTAAGGTCTGGAACATTTTGTATAACAGACTTCAAAAGACATGTCAGTTGGCAATCAGTTGCAGCTGGAACAGGATTGGAGACTAAAACCAAGATTAAAGTGAGGATGGACATAGTTTGTAAATAAGTATTGTGAAAATTCAATTAATTTTTGCCATTACTTTATTTTTCTTCTTGTTAGTTTGATTCTATTAAAGTTAATGTGGAGGGCATATCTGAATCATTGGATATGAGGAGTCACATAATTTTCTAATCCAAAAATAGCTTCATTTGACTGTAGATCCTGGCCCGGAGCTTAAATGGAATAAAAATCACTGTTAAGAGTGATACCCATAGCTAACTGCGACAAGCTCAATATAGCATGGCAAAAAGGGTAACAAATGGACAATTTCCAGCTCAGTGCACGTATCTGGTGATGTACTGGAGAGTAGGTGCTTGAGTATGTCAAAGTTATAGCCTTGTTAGGGGCAGATCATTAACTTCTTATTGTGAGGTTTGTATTTACTTTATTGCCCATCAGGGAAGCA
Source organism: Strix aluco (assembly GCF_031877795.1). NCBI lineage: Eukaryota > Metazoa > Chordata > Aves > Strigiformes > Strigidae > Strix > Strix aluco. The sequence continues at coordinate 46,160,066 of NC_133970.1, read as the reverse complement.
AATCAGTTTTAATGTCTGTCTTTCAGAGATTAATGGAACCAAATGGATTTTAGACTGCTGTTTAGTCAGTGGCAGCTTACCGGGACAATATCAAAATTATCCTACATAGTACATGTGATAAACTCTAAATGTCACCTTGTAGTAGTGTTGCACATATTGGTGAATATATAGCATGTGAGGAAAGAAATGAATTAGAGTCCCCAGCAAAAATAATGATCTAAACCAGACTAATTGTGAAAAAATTTTAGAGAAGTTAAGGTCATGGCTATGATGGTGTCTTGTCCCACGTGATGGGTTACGAGGGGGGTGAATCTTTTGAATTCCCCGAGAGCCTGCGTGCCAGTGGAAGAGCGAGTCTCTGCTCGGCAGAGCCGCAGGGCGAGCCAAGTCGGTGACTTTATTAACTGACCACTTTAGTAAGTGAATGGAGACAATTTGGCAACAATCAACTGATAACTGTCCAGAGAATTAATAAAGGCACTTTGGCGATGAGACTATTTTCCTAATAACCTGTCAATGAACAACCGATGGCAATTCAATTCCTACAAAACTTATACACATGAATATATGTAAGAAAGAGAGAGAGAGCAGAAAGAGGAAAGAGAAAAAAGAGGAGGGGATAGGAAAAGGGGAATCACCACCCTTGGATCCCACATTGTCGCACAGTAGCCAGCTTGGTCCGTAGGTGGTGGGTCGACAAAGACACACATGGGGTGTTGCCTTTATATAGTCTTTCTTAGGCACGAGCAGTAGGTTGTTCCATCAGGTTCTCATTTTCTCTGGCTTGTACCTGCCCAGTTAGGCAAGTTCTGTCTCTGGGCAACCACAGGAGGGAGGAGGGAGGGGGAGAGAAACAGCCCACTGCCCCACCTCTGCAGAGCTTGCTCTGCTTCTCCCCCACAGGGCATCCCACTAGAGTTGTTTGAGACATCCTCTTTACAAACAGCTTCTTGTTTACGAACAGTTTGTGACAGATGGAAGCAAAGAAAAGCTTTTTTCCCTATTGTGATGAGCTGCTTTATTTTTATGAGCAGAAAAGGGGTATCTCATTATTATTCTGATTCTTTCAAATTTTTATCTTGTAATGAAATATATTTATAAAAAGCACTTAGTGCTAAAACATTTTTATTTCAAGATCTGCTACAGTGTCAGACATGTATGACAACTCTTCATAGGTCATCAAAATTTTCTTTTTAGTTCATTAAAAAGCACATTTCTGCTATTGCATAAACAACAATCAATCTCCAAAATGATTTTTTAGTACAAATTAAAGGTATTATGTAAAGGTATTATTTAGTACAAATTAAATTATTTAGTACAAATTAAAGGTATTATTAAAGGTATTAAGTAAATGGCACTGCAAGTAAATCTGTAGACTTCTCTTACTGCAGTACAAAATAGTGGTATCTGTAGACCTCCTAAAGTCTTATTTTGAAGTCAGACTTTTATGGACTAAATATGACTGAAAATATTAGCTGATAGTATGGGAAGGAAGAAAAGCCCAGATCATTTATGCTTTCTTTTGGAACCTGTCCTGGTTCAGCTAGGATAGGGTTAAGTTTCCCCAGCAGTGGGGAGGAAGGTCTAGCTGGGTTATTCAGATACCATGCTGACATCACCTCCGGGCACCCAAGCATGGGAGAATCGGTGAACGCGTGCGTTTGTGCGGTCACTCTCCTCACTGCTGTATTGGTAAATTTTTTTTTCTTCTGTTTATTGTTATTACTGTTATTGTTGTTGTTGTTGTTGTTGTTTGTTTTGTTGCTGTTGCACTGTTGTATTAAACCTCTCCTTATCTCAGCCCCGGGGCTTTGTATTTCACTCCCTTTGTGGGGGAGGGGCAGCGGCCGCGTGGCCTCAGACCCCAGCAGGGACTAAACCACCACAAATTTTGGCGCCCAACATGGGGCAGCGAGAGGGCTGAGATAAGGACAAAAGGAGAAGGTGTGTTAGAGCAATCTGTTAGGTGTAATTTCTCTGTTTTTATTTGTATTGTTTGATAAGGAACATTTGCCATGCTGGCCAATTTGCTTGCGTGGTGGGGCTGGATTGATCCTTATATCCACTGTGTGCTCCTAGTACTGGTGTTTGTTCTTAGTGGAAAGTGTGTCAAGGGTTTTATTTTGCTGTATTGGCTGCAGACTGCTTATAATGTGCTTGCATCACTGCTTGTGGGGGTGAACCGGTACCTGTTTGCTGCCTGGTCTTTTGTTTGGGGTCTCACCCCCTCTGTGGGTGAGCCAGGGGAAGAGATCCTCTCGGTTTTTGAGAGTTTCAGCTATCCCTGGAGCACCCAGGCCAGTGTGCTTGCGGCTCTGTGCTTTCTGTATGTCTGCCAGATCTTGTTTTGGGCCATGCGGTACTTCTCCAACAATAGCACCACCCGGAAACCTGCCCCGGGGGCAGATAGTTATAAATGGCAAGGTGTGTGGGAAAAGATGGGCAAGTGCCTGAGTCAGTGGTCACCCCCAATGCTTTGGGATTTCACTCCCGAACAAGTGCAGAGTCCTGATAAACTGGTGGAGTGTTTGGAAAAGGTGTGCTGCCAATCTGACAAACCCCAGGAGACACAACTTGTTGCGATGTGCTGGGGCCTTGCCCATGCTTACCGTGTCATCTTTAACACTGTTCACTGCCCTCAAGGGGGAGAAAGGGCTGCAGGATCTGAAAGTGAACTTACTGGTACAGCAGCTGGGCCAGGGGGACAGGCAGTGCCAGTACCAGTCGCCTCCACCAGCACAGCAACTGGGCCAGAGGGACAAGCAGTACCAATATCAGTCGCCCCGATACAGAAAACCAAATATACCAAAAAAACCCCTCACAGTGCACAGGGTGATAATGAACCAGGCCCATCACGAGAGCAGGAGGAAGAGCCGGAGATAACCATCCGATCTCTATCCCTCAGTGAGTTGCGAGATATGCGGAAGGATTTCGGCCGCCTTCCAGGCGAGCAAATTTGCACCTGGCTGCTCCGATGCTGGGATAGTGGAGCTGCTGGTTTGGAATTGGAGGGGAGAGAGGCCAAGCAGCTGGGATCTTTAGCCAGGCAGGCTGGTATTGACAAGGCAATAGGGAAACAGGCTCAAACCCTCAGCCTTTGGAGGCGACTCCTGCTCGCTGTGAGGGAGAGGTACCCCTACAAGGATGATGCTCTATGTCAGTTAGGCAAGTGGACTGACATGGAGAAAGGCATTCAAAACCTCAGGGAAATGTCTATGTTTGACATGATCTATGGTGATCTGAATGATGAGCAGTCACCAATGGATCCAGATCAGGCCCCTTGCACACAGTCGATGTGGCGGAAGTTCCTGCAAAGTGGACCAGAGGCACATTCCAAAGCATTAGCAGTAGCGTCCTGGTGGCGAGACACCCAGACTCAAACAGTGGACGAAGTGATTATCCAGCTCCGGCAGTATGAGGGAAATCTCCCTTCCTCCCAACATGCTTTGGTTTCAGCTGTAGAGGAACTGTCTCAGAGGCTCCAGAAAGTGGAAGAGGACATGTCCTACGTTCCACCTGCACAGGCCGATGTCTCAGCTATTAGAAGCAGGCGCTTCCCCACCCAAGAGAAGGGCAGTGGACGACACACACCACAGGGCACCCTGTGGTTCTTCCTCCGCGACCATGGGGAAAACATGAAGAGGTGGCATGGACAGCCCACTTCCGCCCTAGCTGCACGAGTACAGCAGCTGAAAGGGAAGACCACCATGAAAGGGGAGTCTTCCAAGAGAGACGCAGCTCCAGTGTCTAGTCGGAAATCCCCCCCACAGAATAGAATGGCCAACGTTATGCTTGACCCTCTTGAGGGGACCAGGAAATCATTCCTGCAGGAGTCACCCTTAGATCAAGTGAGTGATGGTGAGCAGGATTAGAGGGGCCCTGCCTCCAGCCAGGTGGAGGAAAGGGATAATCGGATTTACTGGAAGGTGTGGATCCGATGGCCTGGCACATCAGACCCACAAGAATATAAGGCCTTGGTAGACACTGGCGCACAGTGCACCCTGATGCCATCAAGCCACAGTGGGGTTGACCCCATCTGCATCTCCGGAATGACAGGGGGGTCCCAACAGCTGACCCTATTAGAAGCTGAAGTAAGCTTAACGGGGAAGGACTGGCATAAGCACCCCATTGTGACTGGCCCAGATGCCCCGTGCATCCTAGGTATAGACTACCTCAGGAGAGGGTACTTTAAAGACCCAAAAGGGTGCCGGTGGGCCTTTGGTATAGCTGCCCCGGAGGAGGTTGAGCAATTGTCCACCTTACCCAGCCTCTCAGAGGACCCCTCGGTGGTGGGGTTGCTTAAAGTTGAAGAGCAGCGAGTGCCAATTGCCACCAAGATGGTGCACCGGCGGCAGTACCGCACTAACCGAGATTCCCTGGTCCCCATCCATCAGCTGATCCGTCGACTAGAAAGCCAGAAGGTGATCAGCAAGACTCATTCACATTTCAACAGCCCTATATGGCCAGTGAGAAAACCTAATGGCGAATGGAGACTGACCGTGGACTACCGTGGCCTGAATGAAGTTACGCCAGCGATGAGTGCTGCGGTGCCGGACATGCTAGAGCTCCAGTATGAGCTGGAGTCGAAGGCAGCCAAGTGGTACGCCACGATTGACATCGCTAACGTGTTCTTCTCCATCCCAATAGCACCAGAGTGCAGGCCACAGTTTGCGTTCACTTGGAGGGGTATCCAGTACACCTGGAATCGATTGCCCCAGGGGTGGAAACACAGCTCCACCATTTGCCATAGACTGGTCCATACTGCACTGGAGAAAGGTGGGGCTCCAGAACACCTGCAGTTCATTGACGATATCATTGTATGGGGGGACACAGCTGAGGAAGTCTTTGAGAAAGGAAAGAAGATAATTGAAATCCTCCTGAAGGCTGGGTTTGCCATCAAGCAACAGAAAGTTAAGGGGCCTGGAAGGGAGATTCAATTCCCAGGAATAAAATGGCAAGATGGGCATCGCCACATCCCAATGGAGGTGATAAACAAGATAACAGCCATGGCCCCACCAACCACTAAAAAGGAGACTCAGTCCTTCCTGGGTGCTGTGGGGTTCTGGAGGATGCACATCCCAAACTACAGCCTGATTGTGAGCCCTCTCTACCACGTAACCCGCAAGAAGAACGATTTTAAATGGGGCCCTGAGCACCAACAAGCCTTTGAACAAATTAAGCAGGAGATTACCCGGGCAGTGGCCCTCGGGCCAGTCCGGACAGGGCAGGAGATTAAGAACGTGCTCTACACCGCAGCCGGGGAGAATGGCCCTTCCTGGAGCCTTTGGCAGAGAGCAGATGGGGAATCCCGAGGCCGACCTCTAGGCTTTTGGAGCCGGGGATACAAAGGCTCTGAAGCTAACTATACCCTGACTGAGAAGGAGATACTGGCAGCGTACGAAGGAATTCGAGCTGCCTCAGAAGTGGTCGGCACTGAGACACAGCTCCTCCTGGCACCCCGACTGCCGGTGCTGGGATGGATGTTCAAAGGAAAGGCTCCCTCCACACATCATGCAACAGATGCCACGTGGAGTAAATGGGTTGCGTTGATAACACAACGGGCTCGAATAGGGAACCTCGACCCCCCAGGATTAGTGGAAATGATCATAAACTGGCCAGAGAGAAAAGATTCTGGGATGTCACCAGAACAAGAGGTGAAACGTGCTGAGGAGGCCCCACCATATAACGAGCTGCCAGAGGAGGAGAAGCGATATGCCCTGTTCACTGATGGGTCTTGTCGCATTGTGGGAAAACATCGACGATGGAAGGCTGCGGTGTGGCATCCCACACGACAAACCACTGAAGCTGTTGAGGGACAAGGTGAATCGAGCCAGTTTGCAGAGGTGAAAGCCATCCAATTGGCTTTGGAGATTGCTGAGCGAGAAAAGTGGCCGAGGCTCTATCTCTACACTGACTCGTGGGTGGTGGCAAGTGCCCTGTGGATGTGGTTGCAGCAATGGAAACAGAACAACTGGCAACGCAAGGGCAGACCCGTCTGGGCCGCTGAAATATGGCAGGATATTGCAGCCCGGGTGGAGAACCTCGTTGTGAAGGTGCGCCATGTGGATGCCCATATACCCAAGAGTCGGGCCACTGCTGAACATCAACACAACCAGCAGGCGGACCAGGCTGCTAAGATCGAAGTGGCTCAGGTGGACTTGGACTGGCAGCGTAAAGGTGAACTGTTCATAGCCCGGTGGGCCCATGAGACCTCAGGCCACCAAGGCAGAGATGCAACATACAGGTGGGCTCGAGATCGAGGGGTGGACCTCACCATTGACACCATCGCAGAGATCATCCATGGATGTGAGATATGTGCTGCAATCAAACAAGCCAAACGGGTGAAGCCCCAGCGGAATGAAGATCGATGGATGAAATATAAATATGGAGAGGCCTGGCAGATCGACTACATCACACTGCCACAGACCTGCCGAGGCAAGCGCCACGTGCTCACAATGGTGGAAGCAACCACTGGATGGCTCGAAACTTATCCAGTGTCCCACGCCACCGCCCGGAACACCATCCTGGGCCTTGAAGAGCGAGTCCTGTGGCGACACGGCACCCCAGAGAGGATTGAGTCGGACAATGGGACTCACTTCCGAAATAACCTCATAGATGCCTGGGCAGAAGAACACGGCATCGAGTGGGTCTACCACATCCCCTATCATGCACCAGCCTCCGGGAAGATCGAGCACTACAATGGACTGTTAAAAACTACACTGAGAGCAATGGGGGGTGGAACCTTCAAACACTGGGACACACATCTGACAAAGGCCACTTGGTTAGTCAACACAAGAGGATCTGCCAATCAAGCTGGCCCAGCTCAGTCAAAACTTCCACGTGCTGTAGACGGGGATAAAGTCCCTGTGGTGCGCATGAGGGACCTGCTGGGAAAAATGGTCTGGGTTAGTCCTGCGCTGGGCAAAGGCAAACCCATCCACGGGATTGTTTTTGCTCAAGGACCTGGGTGCACCTGGTGGGTGATGCAGAAGGATGGAGAGGTCCGATGCGTACCACAAGGGGACTTGACTGTGGGTGAAAACACACCGTGAATTATACTGTGCTTTTGTCAATTTTTCTTTGGTATTGCTAATTGCTAAATGGCAGCTGGACGTGACGCAGATGGTATAGAATAAAGGGGTGGATTATGTCCTGGTTTAGCCAGGATAGGGTTAAGTTTCCCCAGCAGTGGGGGGAAAGCTCTAGTTGGGTTATTCTATACCATGCTGACGTCACGTTCGGGGCGCCCCAAGCACGGGAGAATCGGTGAACGCGTGTGTTTGTGCGGTCACTCTCCTCACTGCTGTATTGGTACATTTTTTTTGTTCTGTTCATTGTTATTACTGTTATTGTTACTGTTATCGTTGTTGTTTGTTTTGTTGCTTTTGCACTGTTGTATTAAACCGCTCCTTATCTCAGCCCCGGGGTTTGTATTTCACTCTGCCCCATCCGGTCGGAGGGTGGGGGAGAGGCAGCGGCTGTGTGGTCTCGGACCCCGGTAGGGCCTAAACCACCACAGAACCTAATGCATATATTATTTTGAAGTGGAGGCCATGCATGGACTCTTGAGAGTTTGTTGGCTTCACAGTATGTGCTGTGAGAGTTGTCTTCCTCCAGTAGCACAAAATCTGGCTTATGTTCTCCTAATACTCTCCCAAGAAGGGGGTCTAAAAGGAGCCTCATGGCTTCTGTTCTGTCCACTAACTTCGTTAGTTCACATATGCTTTTTTCTACACTTGATCAAGAGGTGACTTGAAGAGCCAGAAGTCCTGAATAGGAGGACTGATATCCAGACTGCTAGTCCTTAGGGTATGGTAAGTTCCCTTCCTCCTTGAATGTCTGGAAAAAGAATAGATAGTGCATCTTCTGTGCACAGGGCAGCCAGTTCAGTTACAGGTTTGCAGGACAGTCCAGAATGCGTGGGTTTGAAGTTCTGATTTCTTGTCTCTGCCCTGGCCCTCACCTCTTCTAAGGATCAACCAAGTCCTTGGTTTCCTCTGGTCATCAGAGCAAGGCTGATACCTACAGGGCCTCCAGCTCTGAGAACCTGCTAATCCTTAATGATTTCATTGTACAGGACCGCTATGAGAAGAGTAAGCATGGAGATGATCTGATTCTCAGATGAGAGAGGCTGAGGTAGAGGTACGAAAAGGGCTTTAGCCATTTTCCCACACAACATGCCTATCCTATGTGACTCCAGCTGCTGCTCCAGAAGTGTGTGTCTTGCACAGATGTGGCATCACATCTGCTAGCCTTGTATGAATAACCTGGGTATACTAGATTATTACAAATCATAGAATACCAGGTTGGAAGGGACCTCAAGGATCATCTGGTGCAACCTTTCTGGCAAAAGCACAGTCTAGACAAGATGGCCCAGCACCCTGTCCAGCTGAATCTTAATAGTGTCCAATGTTGGGGAATCCATCACTTCCCTGGGGACATTATTCCAGCGGCTGATTGTTCTCATTGCGAAAAATTTTCCTCTTGTGTCCAATCAGAATAGTCCCAGGAGTAACTTGTACCCATTACCCCATGTCTTTTCCATGTGACTCCTTGTAAAAAGGGAGTCTCCATCTTCTTTATAGCCACCCTTTAAATATCAGAACATGGTAATAAGGTCTCCCCTAAGCCTTCTCTTCCCAGGGCTGAACAAACCCAGTTCTCTCAGCCTTTCCTCACATGGCAGGCTTCCCGGTCCTTTGATCATCTTCCTGGCCCTCCTCTGGACCATCTTCCAGCCTGCCCCCATCTTTTTTGTATAGCAAGGTGTATTGGGTCTGGCTGAGCCAGAATTGGTTTTCCCCTGTAGCAGCCCTCATGGTGCTGTGTTTTATGCTGGGAGCTGGCAGGGTGTTGATAGCACACTGGTGTTGTGGCTACTGCTGAGTAGTGCTTACACAGCACCAAGGCTCTTTCTGACATTTCCCCCCCCACAGTGGGACGGGGTGGGCAAGATCTTGGGAGGGGACACAACCAGGACAGCTGACCCGAACTGACCAAAGGGATATTCCATACCATATGACGTCTGCTCAGTATAAAGCTGGGAGAAAGGAGGAAGGGGGTGGGGTCACCCTTGGTCCTCCGAGGCAACCGCTACGCATATCAGAGCCCTGCTTCCTGAGAAGGCCCGACATCGCCTGTTAATGGGAAGTAGAGAATAAATCTGTTTTCTTTTTTTTGCTTCCGCGCGCGGACCTTTGCTTCACTTTGCTTATATTAAAACTGCTGTTGTTTTACCCACAAGGGTTGTTTTGTTTTCCTATCTTATTTTCTTTCCCTTCTTTGCCCTATTGAGAAAAAAAGGGGAAGGGGGGGGAAGTGATAGAGCGACTTGGTGGGTACCTGGCATTTAGCCAAGGTCAAACCACCACAGTCTATTTTGGCGCCCAACGTGGGGCGGGACAACGGCAGTTTTATATTAATTGTGCTATAGCTATAGCAGTTAGTAAGCGACAAGCTCTTGTGCTGGTCACGGGTTTGTTTATTGCTCTGCTTATCTTTATTTTGCTAAGCTCGGGAACATGCTGGAAGAAATTGGGAACATCATGAGTGGTTTTATTCTGCAAGCTCCCGAAGTACTTATTAATCCTTATGTTAGCTCTTTGATACTGTTCATTAATGCTATTCGCCTATTGTGGGCTGTGTGGAGCTCGTTAGGTTTTTGGTGTAAGAGAAAGCAAATTTTGGGTGAGAGAATACCAAAATGTGCCCTGAGGCGGCCTGTCCCTGGGTGGCAGGGGGAGTGGAAGGATTTGGGCAGATTCCTAGGACGGTTATCACCTTCTGTAGCCTGGGATCTTACCCCTGAACAGGCAAGCAACCCCGCAAAACTGACACAACACCTGATAGAAGGGTGCCTTGTCTATCCCGATGAAAATCAGCAACTCCCAGCGCTGTACTGGGGCCTGGCCTGTGCTTATCGAGCTGCAGTTCAGTGCTCTCAAAGGACTGTGGTGGAGATGGGAACTCAAACAAAAACAATAACAGCAGAGATTGCCCCAGTAGTAAAAAAGAAACAGTGGACAAGGAGAACAACAGGTCCATACCCTCGATTAATAAGGGACGAAAAAGAGGAGGAAGAAGCGGGTCCTTCAGCAAAGGGGTCAGAAGAGGGAATAACAGAACTCAAACAGGAGGCAGAAACTACCCGGTCCCTGACGTCATCAGAACTGCGAGATCTGCGGAAAGACTATCGCCGCCAGCCGGGTGAGCGGATTGCTGCCTGGCTGCTTCGATGCTGGGATAATGGGGCTGATGCTCAGCAGCTGGAAGGTAAGGAAGCCCAACAGCTGGGTTCCCTTGCTAGAGATCGAGGAATTGAAAGGGGAATTGGAAAAGAAACAGGAATTTGCAGTCTGTGGAGACGGCTCCTTTCAAGTGTTAAAGCAAGATATCCTTTCAAGGAAGATCTTACGGATAACTCCCCAGGGAAGTGGGCTACTGCGGATGAAGGTGTCCAGTACCTGAGAGAACTAGCAGTGCTGGAAGTCATCTATAGTGATCCAAATAATGATGAAGCCCCTAAAAATCCAGAGGATGTCCTGTGCACACGGGCCATGTGGAGGAAGGTGATTAAAGGTGCACCATCCTCGTATTCTGCGGGCTTGGCTGCGATGTACTATCCAGAAATGGATATGGGAGAAGGACTAAGATGTACGCCAACTGTGGAGGCAGTCTCTTCCTGGCTTCAGAACTTTGAAGAGAGTCTTGGAACCTCCTCATCTCTACGGGCGAGTGCCTTAGATGTCAGGAGCACCCCAAGAAATCGGTTCTCTTCCACCCCAGTCAGAGGGAAAGGGAAACCTAGGCGCATGACACGTGGCGAACTTTGGTTCTTCCTGCGTGACCAGGGGGAGGACATGAGGAAGTGGGATGGTCAACCCACCTTCAAATTGGAAGCTCGTGTACATGAATTGCGAGGAAAGACCCCTGCCAAGAAGACAACATCCAAGAAGGTTGTTAATGTAGCTGGTGTGAAACCGCAAGAAAGTAATCAGCGATCTCCCAGATACAGGAAGAATGAGATCACTTCCCTTGGCCCTGATGAAGGAGTTTCCGGCCTGGCACAGCAAGGGTCAGACAGTGAATACTCTGACCAAGAACAGGAATAGAGGGCCCCTGCCTCCAGCCAGGAGGAGGAAAGGGATGATCGGGTGTATTGGACAGTGTGGATTCGATGGCCTGGCACATCAAATCCACAGAAGTACCAGGCTTTAATCGATACCGGGGCACAGTGTACATTAATGCCATCAAGTTATAGAGGGGCAGAACCTATCTGGATCTCAGGAGTGACAGGCGGATGTCAAGAACTGTCAGTACTGGAGGCCGAGGTTAGCTTGACCGGGGATAAGTGGGAAAAACATCCCATTGTAACTGGCCCAGAAGCCCCTTGTATCTTGGGCATTGACTACCTCAAGAGGGGGTATTTCAAAGACCCAAAAGGATACCGATGGGCTTTTGGTGTGGCCAGTGTGAACACAGAGAAGGTCAAACAGTTGTCTAATCTGCCTGGCCTCTCAGGAGATCCTTTTGTTGTAGGACTGTTGCGAGTTAAAGAACAACAGGTGCCAATTGCCATGAGGACCGTGCACCGACGGCAGTATCGCACGAACCGAGACTCTCTGGCTCCCATCCAAGAACTGATCCGTCAACTGGAGACCCAAGGTGTCATCAGTAAGACACATTCGCCTTTTAATAGCCCAATATGGCCAGTGCGAAAGTCTGACGGAGGGTGGAGGTTGACAGTAGACTATCGTGGCCTGAACGAAGTGACGCCACCACTGAGTGCTGCTGTACCAGATATGTTAGAGCTCCAGTATGAGCTAGAGTCAAAGGCAGCCAAGTGGTACGCCACAATCGACATCGCCAATGCATTCTTTTCAATTCCTTTGGCAGAAGAGTGCAGGCCACAGTTTGCTTTCACGTGGAGGGGTGTCCAATATACCTGGAATCGACTACCCCAGGGGTGGAAGCACAGCCCCACTATTTGTCATGGACTAATTCAAACTGCACTGGAAAAGGGTGATGCCCCTGAACATCTACAGTACATCGATGACATCATTGTGTGGGGCAACAAGGCAGAAGAAGTGTTCAAGAAAGGACAAAAAGTAATTGAGATTCTTCTGAGAGCTGGGTTTGCCATAAAGAAAAGCAAGGTCAAGGGACCAGCACAGGAGATTCAGTTCTTGGGAATAAAATGGCAAGATGGACGCCGCCATGTGCCTATGGAGGTTGTCAACAAGATAGCAGCTATGTCTCCACCGACCAACAAGAAGGAAACACAAGCTTTCTTAGGACTTGTGGGATTTTGGAGGATGCACATTCCAGGTTACAGTCAGCTGGTGAGCCCTCTCTATCAAGTAACCCGAAAGAAGAACCATTTTGAGTGGGGTCTTGAGCAACAACAAGCCTTTGAGCACATCAAACAGGAGATAGCTCGGGCGGTAGCTCTTGGGCCTGTTCGGACAGGACCAGCTGTGCAAAATGTACTTTACACATCAACTGGGGAGCATGGCCTCACATGGAGCCTCTGGCAGAAGATACCAGGTGAAACTCGGGGTCAACCATTAGGATTTTGGAGCCGGGGATATCGAGGATCAGAAGCCCACTACACTCCGACTGAAAAGGAGATACTAGCAGCAGATGAGGGGATTCGAGCCGCTTCCGAAGTTGTTGGTACAGAAGCACAGCTCCTCTTGGCACCGCAAGTGCCTGTATTACATTGGATGTTCAAAGGAAACATCCCTTCTACACACCATGCAACCAGTGCTACCTGGAGTAAATGGGTAGCCTTAATCACGCAACGAGCTCGACTGGGAAAACCCAACTGTCCAGGAATCCTGGAAGAGATCATGGACTGGCCAGAAGGTAGAGATTTTGGAGCACTGCCTGAGGAGGTGGCTCGTGCCCAAGAAGCACCACCATATAACGAGTTACCAGAAGATGAAAGGCGGTATGCTCTGTTTACTGATGGATCCTGTCGTGTGGTAGGAAACCATCGAAAGTGGAAAGCTGCTGTGTGGAGCCCCACAAGACAAGTCGTTGAGGCCACTGAAGGAGAGGGCGAGTCAAGTCAGTTTGCAGAAGTAAAAGCGATCCAACTAGCCCTAAAGATTGCTGAACGAGAAAAGTGGCCAGTACTGTATCTCTACACTGACTCCTGGATGGTGGCTAATGCCCTGTGGGGGTGGCTACAGGAGTGGAAGAAGACCAATTGGCAGCGCAGAGGTAAACCCATCTGGGCTGCTGCACTGTGGCAGGACATCGCTGCCCGAGTGGAAAACGTGGCTCTAAAGGTACGTCATGTAGATGCCCACGTGCCCAAAAGCCGTGCCACCGAAGAACATCAAAACAATGAGCAAGTAGACAAGGCTGCTAAAATTGAAGTAGCTCAGCTGGACCTGGACTGGGAGCGCAAGGGTGAGCTATTTGTAGCTCGATGGGCCCATGAAACATCCGGGCATCTCGGGAGAGATGCAACGTACAGATGGGCTCGTGATCGAGGGGTGGACCTGACCATGGAGGCCATCTCACAGGTCACTCATGAATGCGAAACATGTGCTGCAATCAAGCGAGCCACACGAGTAAAGTCTCCCTGGAACAGAGGGCGATGGCTGAGTTTTCGATATGGCGAGGCCTGGCAAATTGACTATATTGGACCATTGCCACGAACACGCCAAGGCAAGCGCTACATACTCACTATGGTGGAAGCAACTACTGGTTGGCTTGAGACGTACCCTGTAAATCATGCCACTGCCCGAAATACCATCTTAGGTCTTGAAAGGCAAATTTTATGGCGACATGGTACTCCTGAAAGAATCGAATCAGACAATGGAACCCATTTTCGAAATAATCTCATAAACTCCTGGGCAAAGAAACATGGCATTGAGTGGGTGTATCACATCCCTTATTACCCACAAGCGTCTGGAAAGATTGAAAGATACAATGGACTGTTGAAGACTATGTTGAGAGCATTGGACAATGGGGGATGGAAACACTGGGATATAAATTTAGCAGAAGCCACTTGGCTAATTAATACCAGAGGATCTGTTAACCGTCCTGGTCCTGCCCAAACAAAACCCCTTCATACTGTGGGAGGAGATAAGGTCCCTGTAGTACACACAGGGCAATGGCTGGGGAAGGCAGTGTGGATTGCTCCTCCCTTGGGAAAAGGCAAGCCCACTCGTGGGATTGTTTTTGCTCAGGGACCTGGATGTACTTGGTGGGTAATGCGGGAGAATGGGGCTACTCAGTGTGTGCCTCAAGGAGATTTAACCTTGGGGGGGAAATAATCTGTGAGCTGAGTTGTATGTTGCAGGAAGTGATGGAGGAAGTAGGAACGACGAAGAGTGAACCAGATACATGCGATGATGACCCAAACCTAGCCGGTGCTGGAGTCCAACAGTCAAACATACTGCTCCTGTCCTGAACATCCACCTTGACAGATGGCAGCCAAGTCACTGAACATCTAGAGGAGTGAAGAAAGCTTACGGAATGGATAAATGAGTGTTATGTGGGACCTGGGCATGACGTAAATGGTATGGAATAAGGGGTGGAGACTGTACCGGGTCTGGCTGAGCCAGAATTGGTTTTCCCCTGTAGCAGCCCCCATGGTGCTGTGTTTTATGCTGGGAGCTGGCAGGGTGTTGATAGCACACTGGTGGTGTGGCTACTGCTGAGTGGTGCTTACACAGCACCAAGGCTCTTTCTGACATTTCCCCCCCCACAGTGGGACGGGGTGGGCAAGATCTTGGGAGGGGACACAACCAGGACAGCTGACCCGAACTGACCAAAGGGATATTCCATACCATATGACGTCTGCTCAGTATAAAGCTGGGAGAAAGGAGGAAGGGGGGGGGTCACCCTTGGTCCTCCGAGGCAACCGCTACGCATATCAGAGCCCTGCTTCCTGAGAAGGCCCGACATCGCCTGTTAATGGGAAGTAGAGAATAAATCTGTTTTCTTTTTTTTGCTTCCGCACGCGGACCTTTGCTTCACTTTGCTTATATTAAAACTGCTGTTGTTTTACCCACAAGGGTTGTTTTGTTTTCCTATCTTATTTTCTTTCCCTTCTTTGCCCTATTGAGAAAAAAAGGGGAAGGGGGGGGAAGTGATAGAGCGACTTGGTGGGTACCTGGCATTTAGCCAAGGTCAAACCACCACACAAGGACCAAAACTGAACACAGTATTCCAGGTGTGGCCTGAGAAGTGCTGAGTAGAGTGGGATAATGACTTCTTTATCTCTGCTGGTGATGCCCTTGTTGATGCAACCCAGCATCCCGTTGGCCACAGCAGCACACTGGTCACTCATGTTGAGCTTGTTGTCCACCAGGACCCCCAGGTCCCTTTCCACAGAGCTGCTCCCCAGCCAGGTAGATCCCAGCCTGTGCTGCACTCCTGGATTATGTTTTCCCAGGTGCAAGACTTTTCCTTGTTGAACTTCATAAGATTCTTGTTAGCCCACTCTTCCAGCCTATCCAGGTCTTCCTGCAGGGTGGCTCTCCCTTCCAAAGTGTCCACTTCTCCACTCAGTTTGGTATCATCAAATGGAATTAAATGTCTTTGTTTAGGATCCAAATCAAGCACAAAGTGATGTGCCCAAAGGCATATGGATAGGCTGTGGAACAGCAGGGAGAAACCCCAAATCCCAACTAAATCTGTCTCTACTGGCCATCCTTTCTTGCTGCTGTGTTACTTTATCTCATTTATACATGCAAAAAGCCTTGGATTGGTCCCATGCTTAAAAATGTGAAATGATAAAGAAAAGTTGATTATTAAAGAAAAATTGTTTCATGAATGCATCATAAAATCCTGACATTCAGGATTTGGTCTGTATTAGGTGGCTGTCTTTTATCTATATCTATTACATTTACTATTGAATCACTTTTTCTAAAGGCTTGCATGCAGGTGCTTCAATAACCTTGCAGACCCAAAAGAATTATCTGAGGTTCACTCATCAAGTTTGTGCCACTTCCATTATGGGAATAGAAGGTAACAGTAGTGTGGCCCAGGGTCCATTTATTCCTTATTTCTAGCCTCATAGTTCCACCTTAATTGCACAAACTTGAAAGTCCCTCTTTCCAAGTCTAAACTTGATCTGTTTCTGGTCCCTCATCACACTCATTGGTCATATCTTGCTGAGCTCATTGAACTGTTTGAGCATCCTTCATAGGATTCAAAAGGAAGATAAAATTCTGTGGTGGTGATGGTGAGAAGGTGTTGTAGTCTCCTTTCCAGCTGTGATAAGACAGCTTTGTGTATAAAGGAGGCCATCTCTGCAAATGGGAAAAGACAAAGTATAGTCCAAAATCGATTCATTAGATCATTCAAACTCCTAAACTGAATGCTGTAATAGTGCTATCCACTATATATGAGCAAAATCAGCAAATCTGAGAGTGCCTTGGCAGGCCCCTGTTTCTCTATAGTGATAGCAGTAATGGTTAACCAAAGGGTGCCTTAGGTCTCACTCCTCTCACCAGAGGTTCTCATGAGCCTTTGCTTTTAATGGCTGCTTGCCACAGTGAACTGCAGTATGGCCAAGGTCAAGTGTCCTGAATGTATGCGTATCGTGAGGTTTGACTCAAACAAGTGAGCTTAAATAAGTAGTTTTTAATTGAGTTCTCCTTCTTTCCTACTTTCTGGTTTCTGAGATGACAATCATGTTTTCAGGTCTTTCTGCAGAACAATGACAGTTTGCAAGCAATTTTTAAAAAAAATAAAGCTGAGATTCTTATATGTGGTCTGGATTCCAGTAGCTAGTGTTTTAAGAAGAACATAAAATATATCTTTGATAGAAACACTAGAATTTCCAGCTAGGAAATTTAGGCCTGCAAGGTATGGGGACATGATGGTCTTGAAAGATGTGAAAGCAGAATAGCAAAAGTGACCTACTTTATGGAAATATGATTGTCAGAGAAAGACACTTTTCTTCATATTAATTTACAGAAACTCAAGAACTTTTGGTGGAGAGGCAGGGGAGAGGGAAGGGAAAGGAAAGTGTAGGGATAAATAATTGAATAATTAGAACCTCCAGAGAGGAATGTAAAGTAGAGAATCAAAACAAACTTGTGCTATTAGCTTTCCATTGGTATTCACAGTATTTTGGCAGAAAAAAAAATATTAGAAAGGGAT
The DNA here is from genome assembly GCF_031877795.1 of Strix aluco. Lineage (NCBI taxonomy): Eukaryota > Metazoa > Chordata > Aves > Strigiformes > Strigidae > Strix > Strix aluco. Next base: position 46,142,936 of record NC_133970.1, on the reverse strand, counting down.
ATTAGCATTAAATAGATAGTAAAGAAGGTTTTGAGGAAGAACTTGAAAATCTGAAAATATATTGATTTAAAATATTAACCTCTCTGAACTGACTGTCCCAATCCAATGTTGAGGGAGGTTTCAATATGATCCCAAGAGCGAGATTAAGACACAAACGAGGTCAAATGCTGTACACCCGAAACAGTTTTTATTATTAAAAGTGAAGAGGGGTAGCGATAGGACAGAATGGAAGGAAAAGACAGAAATCAAGCAAGCATCCAGAATAGAGTTGCAAGAATAGTCACCACCATGGATCCAGCAGCATCCCGTTGGTCCTCAGTCTTCAGTTCTTCAGTGGTGGGTGCACACACAGCAAAGTTCTCTGTAGTCTTTTAAGCTCATCTTATGAGCTGATTAGCATACCAGACAAAGAGAGGCAGGTATTCCACGAACTCATTTCCATGAGAGATGAGGAAAAAGGTGGAGCATGGGTTCTGCACATACACTAAGGGGAAATGGGGTGCACCACCCCTTGTCCAATTGAGTCGGTGGTCATGCTTGCCCTGTCTAACTTTGTTTTTACCTCATTCAATACTGCAAGTGAAGTAACTGACTCTTTTGAGGAGAATAACAGCATACCAACAGTGTAACTTGCAATACCTGGAACTACTTAAAAATGAAATAAAAGCAGTATTTTTACCCTGCCTTGTTTAAAGATGCACATAATTTTAAGATCTTCTTTAAGCCTCCTAAAAACTTTGTTAGCACATGCTCATCATTGTTATCCTGCAGGCAGGACAGATGCAGGCAATTTTTGTCATTTTCTAGGATATTCTAATAAGATTGCGGTATGAGGGCATTGATTTTATTAACCTTAGTTAAAAAAAGAGAAAAACTCCAAAATGTACTTTGAGATTCTCAGAAATAAAATCATATTATTTTCATGGAAAAGGGAGGTCAAATCCTGGACAGGTTCCAGCCGCAAGTTAAAAACGTAACAACTTGACACAAAGATGAATGGTTACAGATAAAAGTATGTCTGGATGTGGGGAGAGAAGGTAGATAGTAGGGGTTTATTTGCAATTAATTTTTTTTCTTTAATATTTTTATATTTTGCTTAAAGTGATAGGATGTTTGTGATTCAATTACAGCAATGTCCTTTTAGGGGCAGAATTAACATTATCTTCAAATCTGATCTTTCTGTTTTGAGCATTCCTGTTCAGACAAGATATACAGGTAGAGGTGATGCCTGTAATTAGACCAGGATCCATCACTTTCTCAGTTACGTGGTTATTATGCGTGGCCTGTTATTTCAGCCAAATTCTTCTGCAAAAATTCATTTTTTTATGCTGTAAACATGCTTTGTCATTAAAAAAGTAGATCTTTTGTATGGCAGAACTTACATATCATTTAGCATCTTATTTTGTCTTAATGTGTTATGATCACATAAGTTTTCTTGCTCCATAGGCAGCAAAATAAGACTAAGAAAGATTTGTAGGGGGAGCTTTGAAGGCTCAGAGACACTGACTGGGGAAAAGGACAACATTTAGGGGTTTTTAATACTTCATAAATTGTTCCTGCAAGAAAAACTAGTGGTGTAAAGTAGAAGCTGTACTGCTGTATTTGGAAAGTGAAAATTAGCACTATACTGAGGCAGAACACACTGGCCTGCCTGTTACTGCCGCTGCTTAGGCTTATCCTTTAGGCATAACCCTCTAGTGGAACAGGACGGGATTTCAGTTGCATGTGGGGAATGTCTCCAGTGTCTTTCAAACAACGTGCCACAAAGGATGCTCCCCCTGAGACCACTCTGATCGCACCTGAGCTCTGATGATCTGAAAGGCCATAATGAAAGACAGATGTTTAGCGTGCAGCTGTCCAGAGGGGCATTTCTGCTGTGTTCCTTGAGGAGTGTTCCCACCAAGTCCATGGGAACCCCATGGTCTAAGGTCTACAAGGTGTGCCACCTTCTCGGCTGTCCTGTCTCTGCACAGTTATTTCATGTCACATCAAGGTTTACACGTGGTTGCTTTAGATTCCCTCATGAAGCCTCACCTGTTTTGCTGATGGTTTCTGAGCTTTGGTGGCCATTCTCCTTTTGTGGAGAAAACGGAAAATAGTAAACTTGTATTAATCTGAATACATTGTAAAGTAAGTAAATAAAAATAAGTTGCAGAGATCCCAAGGTGAAAGTAAAATGGAAACTTTAGGGTTTGTTTAGGGAGATGGGTGGAGGGACATCTTCAGGATCATGAAACTGATTCCTTTTAAATTCAAATTGTCAGTAGCTACTTCTTTGACTCCCTTCTCCATGAGTTTCACCAGATGACCTTTTCAAACTATCATGACATCTTATTTTGTTCCTGGAGTAGCCTCATTTCGCCAAGTATCTCTAAGGAAAGGTGGAATTAGAGGTACACAGATCAGTTGCTTTCAGGAAATAATTGTTGCCACTCACTGGGTATATTAGCTGCTGTCAGATTTAAAGGGATTATTCATCCCATCAGAAATAGCTGGGAAACAAAGAAACAGTTTTTATTTCTCCCAGGCCTTAGGCTATTAAGCATTTTGCAAGAATACCTTCAGGAATCCACTGCTAAGGAATAAGGTATTGGATATAAATGGACTGACATTGTACTGGTAAGGTTAATTTGCAAAGGAGAAAGATGGATTTGGGGTTAAAATAGAACATAGTGGTTGAAAAATCCCCACTGGTCTTTCTTGTATCATTCTGAGAAACTAATTTAATTTTTTTTGTCCTAGGTCACTATAAATTTATGGTAATGCTATTATGTCTGCATGTTGTAATATGAGTGCAATTATGAATGAAATATTTGGTCCTGGACTATTTTGAAGCTCTGCTGTCAAATACAGAATGTGCACCAGGTAGTGTAGGGATAATGCAGTCACCAGTGCTTGGATTGTCTGTCTGATAACCCATATGAGGGAGAACCCACCTGCGTGCTGCACTGGAGGTGGAAAGGGAGCCTGCCTCTAGGGACGGGAGGAACATACTGTCCCTTGACAGCATATGATCTCTTCTGTTACATGCTAAGAGTTCTGGTGGCACATGCTGAAAGAGGACACAAAAGGCTTCTGCCTTGTGACTGTTTCCCTCTGCTATTTGCCAACTGTGGGGCAGAAGGGAAGGGGAGAAGGACAGGTATCTGTGTGTGGGAGTCATCGGCCTGTCAGCCCTGCACAGCCTCTGAATCAACAGCCAGGCTTTGATGAGAAACAGGCCTTGGGAGAAAGAGAAGAGACTGCTGAGCTGTGCCAAGGTGGCAGGGAAAAACAACGGCCAGCTGCAACACTGAGCTGTGGCAAAGTACTGAACTGTGAGAAGTTACCGCCGCGTGAACAGCGCGTGAATGAGAGGGTGATTGGTCTGCACAGCGCGTGTTAGAGAGGTCTGATGCTGATAGGAGAAAAGGTTGATAGCTGTCTGATTGCTGATTTGCTAATTATGAAGTAAGAGCTTTGGCGAGAGCATAAGTATGTACTATTGGAAGAATAAACGGCTTTGCTTGTTATAACTCTCATAGAGTTGTGCAAGTCCGATATCCTCCCGCAACAAATGGTGACCCCGATGTCCCAGGATGGAGCCCAGAAGATGCCGCGGGAGGATCCCCGATTGGAGGTACTGTCTGCAGCGGGGTGTGACAGGGAGGATGGAAAACAGTCGATCGACGGAAAATCACCCGGGACAGGTGATCAGTCGGGGGCAGCATGGGGCAGAACATGTCCGCAGAGGAGACGGCCACTGTCAGACTCCTGCTGCATATACTCTCTAAGAGAGGGATAACTTATAATGAAACTTCTGTACGAAGGTTACTTAAATGGTGCAGAAACCACGGCCATCCTGCCGATACCCTCACAGCCTTTGAACCAGCAAAATGGGCTGAAAGAGGTGAACAGTTGTGGGAAGCTATTTCCAAGGGGGATCAGCATGCCAGTGAGCTCGCGACCACTTGGAAGTTGGTTTCGGACACTTAAAGCGCGGAGTTGGTGGCGGCGGCCTGGGGCCTCCTCAAGCCCCCCCGCCACGGAGCGACTGCCTGCGGCCATCTAGCACCGCGCGATCGTCCGTCCCGCCTCCCCCGAACACCAAAAGCGGCAGTTTTTACAGAAGGTGCTGACACTGGGATGCGGCGTCCCTTGTCCATTCTAAAAGGACTAACTTTAAACCTCTCTGATGGTCAGTACACTAAAGGCCTTGATTTAAAAACAAAGAAGGGGGAATTTTCTGGACGCACCACATAATCAACAAGCAAGGGCTTTATATATTCTTAATGGTGTTTTGATGTTTGTAGTATTTGTCATTTGATGTTGTGTGAGTAATAAGTGTAAGGGCCCCTTTGTGTGGGTGTGGGACTGTTCTGCGGGTGTGAGGCGCAGCCCAGCTGCAGCTGCGGAGTGCGGAGTTCTCTGACCCGCAGTTCCGTTATCCCGCGAGGGAAGCGGCCGCAGAGGAACGAAGCGCAGGGCAGACTCTGTACCAGTGGGGGGGTAGTGCAGGACGAGGGAACATTCCTTAGTACAGAGCGCCCTAGTGCCCGCCCGCTGGGTCACTGGTGCTGCCTGTTTGTTCGGGCTCAGTGTTTGAAGTGTCACAGGTGAAATATCTCCTCTAGCGGGAGGCAGTAACTCTGTGTTCATTGTTGTCTTGAATTTAGGTGCGTACTCTGTGGGGAGAGTGCACCCTTGTACCATCTGCCTGAGGGGATATTGTCAGAAGATCATCTACAACCTTACAGGGGTTGTTCGTTTTACCAGGGGTCATAGATGCCGATTATGAAGGGGAAATCAGAATTATGGCCTGGACCCCGGTACCCCCGTGTTCAGTAACAAAAGGGTCAAAAATTGCTCAGCTTGTTTATTTGACTGCAGCTCCCCCTAACAGTATGCCGAGAAGCCGGGGTGACTCAGGATTTGGATCAGCAGGTACTCCTCAAATATTTTGGGCTCAGACAGCGACACAAGGTCGACCTCTGGTAAAATGTGCCCTCACCAAAGCAGAAGAATCTGTTGAACTGACAGGCATATTACATACTGGCGCGGATGTGACTGTAATATCTGTGAGCTTCGGTAACTCGAGTGCTTTTCAGGGTTGGTGGTCATGCTGTAACGTTTCAAAGCAAAGATCTCATTCATGTAAGGGGCCCAGAGAACCGGGTAGCAAATATTCCTCCATTTATATTGGAAACCCCTATTACATCATGGGGTCGTGACTGTATGGCTCGATGGGGAACTCAAATTGGATCAAATTTGTCTTAATTGCCACTGCAGCACAGCCCACCCCTAAACCCACCCTGAAACTAACCTGGAAAACAGAATCACCTGTGTGGGTGGGTCAGTGGCCCTTGCCAAGGGAACAGTTGTGCCACCTTAATGATTTAGTTCAGGAACAATTAAGTGCAGGACATCTCGTACCCACCACCAGTCCTTGGAACTCCCCGGTGTTTGTTATTTTTAAGAAAAGTGGTAAATGGTGACTTTTACATGATCTCCGACACATTCATGATGCCATGGAGGATATGGGTACGTTACAGCCAGGAATGCCCTCCCCAACAATGATTCCCTGAAACTGGCATCTTGTAATAATTGATCTAAAGGATTGGGTTTTTACCATTCCATTGCATCTGGATGATGCACCTAAATTTTCCTTCTCTGTTCCCAGTATTAATGTCAGTGAACCTGCAAGATGGTACCACTGGGTTGTTTTGCCACAAGGCATGAAAAACAGCCCCACGATGTGTCAGTGGTTTGTTGCAAAGGCTTTGAGCCCTGTTAGAATGCAGGTCCCCCAGGCTGTTATCTATCATTATATGGATGACATCCTTATAGCAGCAGAAACACAGGAGATCATGGAAAAGGCTCTTGCTTTACCCAAAGACTCAGTATCTCAAATGGGGTGACAAATAGCACCTGAAAAGGTACAGAGGTCATCACCGTGGCACTACCTGGGGTGGAGAATTTGTGAACAGACCATTGTCCCACAACAGGTTGAACTTAAAACTGATGTTAAGACTTTAAATGATTGACAGAAACTGTTGGGAGCCATAAATTGGATACAGCTGTTGTTGGGCCTAACTAATGATGATCTGCATAGCTTGTTTGATATTTTGTGAGGAGATCCTTCACTGACATCACCCAGAGTACTTACAGAGAAAGTGAAACAAGATCTCCACCGTGTGGCTAACGCCATGTCAGAAACACAAGCATCCCGATGTGTGCCCGGCCATCCCTATCAACTGATATTATTTAACCCTCCAGGGCAGCCCTATGCTCTGCTGTTTCAGTGGGATGAAACACTTAGTGACCCTCTTGTTATTCTTAAATGGATTTTATTGTCACACCAAATGCACAAGACGGTCACTACTCATCCAGAAATGTTTGCCAGACTGATCATGAAAGGTAGGCAGTGCTGGTCAGGAACCTGTGTGTATCATTGTTCCGGTTACTATGCACATGTTACAGTGGCTAATACAAATGTCTTTGAGCAAGCTCAGCTTTCACATGCATTTTTCCACCAAAACACCAGGGCAATACAAAACCAGTTTTCTTTATCAAGGTGTCAGTCTAAAGACATCATTGCCACTTGCCCTGAATGCCAGAGGACTCCCTCTCTTCAACAGCTAGTGGTGTCAACCCTCGGGGACTCACCTCCTCAGAATTATGGCAATCTGGCGTCACTCACTTCGCTGCATTTGGATCGTTAAAATGTGTACATGTGTCTGTTGATACCTTTTCTGGAGCAGTGTTTGTGTCCTGCCATACAGTGGGGAGTCAAGCATCTGCCCGGCATTCCCCACTCACCGACCGGACAGGCCATTGTGGAGCGTACGCATGGCACGCTAAAGCATCTATTGCAACAACAAAAAGGGGGAGATGGAGGGGATCAATCTACACCTCACGAAAGGCTAAATAAGGTATTATATGTCATGAACTTTTTAAACATTTCCCCTGACTCACAGGTGGCGCAGTAGAGACAGACACGACAAACATCAGATTGTGTGAAATGACCAAAATGGCTACAAAAGCCCCTTTATTGTTCTAACAAGCCTTTTTATAACCTTCTTCAAAGTAGGTGTTCATACAGGATTGGTTTACTTTAGTAACTAATAGTTCACGATTGGGTGATAGTTTCTCGCCTGAATCGCCAGGACAGTTCTTCTTATCTTAGTTCTCTAATCTTGTTTCCATGGCACTTCTCGGGACTTTCTGGCCTCTCATGGATACACTGGAATCTCGTCAAGGTTAAATTCTTCTTCAGTTAGACTAGAGGCAGACCCGCTGCCTCCCCCGACACACAGGTGCCATCAATATTGCATCACTTCTTGTCGCAGATACCAGATCAACAAGAAGTCCAGGGCAAGGCTCAAGTGTTAGCAAAAACCTGGAGAGTGGTAACTGGGCAGGAGCAGATCCTTTAATAACCTGGGGAAGAGGTTATGCTTGTGTCTCCACAGGTCACGGTCCCCGGTGGTTACCGGCAAGGTGTGTGCGACCACACCCGAGGCGTGAGAGGCAGCTTTTGGTGGACACTCAGGAGCCGGCTGTGGGTGCTGTGGATGCCCCTGTGCCGACAGTTTGCGGTCTCTTCGACTGATCATTTAAGCAGAATGGATGGGTAATGCTTGCTGCTGCAATAGGACCAAATACACTATCTCGGTCCTTAATCACACTGCAGTTGCCAATTCTTTTCAGAGAAAACGCTAACAGTAGTTGCAACTCCTTGATGACATATATAGGCTTACTAGTCACTAGTGAAAGATGTAGCTTAGACAAAATGTAGTTATTAATAAGGATGAAATGCTATAAGAATGTGTGTATTCAACTTTGTTTAGCAATATTAAGAATTAAGAACTCAAGTGTTTAACCTTATTAGAAACTCCCTTGGTTTTCCCCTTGAGTGGTGGCCAGGCTCTGGGTGGAACCCAACAGGAGGATGAGAGCAGATGTTTCTGCTCAAAGAAAGTTGCCAGTTATTTTGGCCTGCTGATTTAGATATATGAGGCTGGACCTGCTTGCAGCGATGTTGGATGCCTCACCTACGGATGGACGCATCGCGTAGGATTTCCGGCCAGGGTTCCCCAGCAATTGCGGATCTGAATGTTAGTACCCCATTAAGTAAGTGTGCTATTCTGTATCTTCCTTATTTTGTAGCTGTGGGGGGTTTGACCTTTGCTAAATGCCAGGTACCCACCAAGTCGCTCTATCACTTCCCCACTGTTCCCCTTTTTTCTCAACAGGGCAAAGAGGGGAAAGAAAATAAGATAGGGAAAAAAAACCAACCCTTGTGGGTAAAACAAAAGCAGTTTTAATATAAGCAAAGCGAAGCAAAGGTCCTCGTGCGGAAGCAAAAAAAAAGCAAACAGATTTATTCTCTCCTTCCCATGAACAGGCGATGTCGGGCCTTCTCAGGAAGCAGGGCTCCCATACGCGGAGGGGTTGCCTCGGAGGGCCAAGGGTGACCCCACCCCCTTCCTCCTTTCTCCCAGCTTTATACTGAGCAGCCGTCAGATGGTCTGGAATATCCCTTTGGTCAGTTGGGGTCAGCTGTCCTGGTTGTGTCCCCTCCCAAGATCTTGCCCACCCCGTCCCACTGTGGGAGGGGGGGAAATGTCGGAAAGAGCCTTGGTGCTGTGTAAGCACCACTCAGCAGTAGCCACTGCACCAGTGTGCTATCAACACCCTGCCAGCTCCCAACATCAAACACAGCACCATGGGGGCTGCTACAGGGGAAAACCAATTCCGGCTCAGCCACACCCAGTACAGTAGCACTTAGTCATATGCTTTATGGCAGTGATGAGCGTGCTTGTGTGAAGAAGACGTGTGCTGAATCTGATTTTGTGTGCATCAGTGGTCAGTGTGTGCCTAACAGATGGCAGTGTGATGGGGATCCGGACTGCGAGGGTGGGTCTGACGAGAGTGCTGAACTGTGCCATATGAGAACATGCCGGGTAAATGAAATCAGCTGTGGTCCTCAGTCAACCCAGTGTATCCCAGTGTCCTGGAAATGTGATGGTGAAAAAGACTGTCCTACTCTTTTCAACTAGTGACTGTAACTGCTGTTTTATTTTTAGCCTTTTGTAGAATTGTTTTAGGTATGCTGTGTTTTTTGAAGTTTGTCTAAAGCTTAATTGATAAAGCTCTGAAACAAGTCTTGCAGGTGCAGCTATAAAACAAAGAAGGGGGAGATGTGGGAGACATGGGCCTGTCAGCCCTGCACAGCCTCTGAATCAACAGCAGGGCTTTGATGAGAAACAGGCCTTGGGAGAAAGATCAGAAACTGCTGAGCTGTGCCAAGGTGGCAGGGAAAAACAGCGGCCAGCTGCAACACTGAGCTGTGGCGAAGTACTGAACTGTGAGAAGTTACCGCCGCGTGAACAGCGCGTGAACGAGAGGGTGATTGGTCTGCACAGCGCGTGTTAGAGTGGTCTGATGCTGATAGGAGAAAAGGTTGATAGCTGTCTGATTGCTGATTTGCTAATTATGAAGTAAGAGCTTTGGCGAGAGCATAAGTATGTACTATTGGAAAAATAAACGGCTTTGCTTGTTATAACTCTCATAGAGTTGTGCAGGTCCAATATCCTCCCGCAGCATCTGTGTAGGTGAGGGTACAAGCCAAATAAGTGGAGGCATGGAGTAACTTCCCTTGCTATTCCTGAAATCAAGATAGATGGTAGCTGTGCAAACAGCTGCATCTCTGCTTTTGATACTTTTGCCCTAAACACATCAGTGCTAGCACCATTTATTATCTGTCCCAAGCCTGCTGTTTGATCCCCGCAACTCTTTTTCCTCTTCAGGTGGGATACTTATTCCAGAATTGCACAGGACTTTGTCCTGCAGTCTAACTTAAGTAAGCCAGTATTTTTAGATTTCAAGGAAACCTTGCGAAGTAGCTATGCAGTTTGTTCTTATCACTCATTCAAGCTTTGGGGATGTAGAATGACAGAATCTGAGTACCTACTATGTTATTTGTAGAGGTGTAGCAGTGAATCTTCTGACATAATTCACCCATTTTATGGGTAGGTCAGCAATTTAAAAAATGCAAGAAACTTGGACGATTAACAGACCTTACAGGTGCAATACACAGCCAGGCGTGACAGTTAAAATTAACATTTTGGCACGACCTAGCCACCTATATATTCCATTAAGCAGAACTTGTAAAGGGTCTTGTGGAAGCACCATCTGCTGATTTCCAATAAAACTGCAAATTCTGTGGAAACTTTATGCTGTTTTTTCTGTGTTGAAATGGGCTCAGTGCTAAATGCTAAACCCAAGGAGATTCCAGCTTGGATCCAGATTTGAATCAGAATGAGTTGTTTATGTTGCTCTGTAGTTTATGGAGTGCTTTTCATTTCTGTGCAAGTTAGTGGAGAAAAACTACTACAGCCTGAACTTCTCTGTGCTTTCCACACCATGTATGTATCTTCTACAGAATTGTTCCTGGTACTTTTAATAATGAGTCTTCATGATATTTATAAGCATCCCAGGAGATTCCACTTCCTGATTACTTACATGACAATTATACAAAACCAAACCATCTAGGTCTAGTTCAGAGCCAAGATATAGAATGCCAGCTGGATACACTAGAGTCAAAAGCAATGACTCATTTACAGACCTGTTCTTGACAGTCATTTATAAACAAAAGAAAAAAACATAGTTAAGGAAATAGTGGTTGAATGGATTTTCATAATCATTTCTAGGTAGAATGACATGGAATACATTAAACCTAGAAAACATAAAGGGGATGTTATATTTTACTATACTGAATCATATGAGAAGAACCAGGGCATCCTATTGCATTATCAGATTTCTTTTTATATGTGGACAACTCTCCTTCATCTTACAGGATTTAGTCTGAAGAGCTCAAGGACAGGACATACACTGTGCTTCAGAGTTAATGAGAATACTGTAAGTAATGGTGACAGCTGTCTCATAATGCTGCAGAATAATTTTACAGAGAAGGTAAAGCATGACTCTCCCTCAGACTAGTTGTATAAATAAAGTTTGTGGGACTACTCACAGGAGTAGAGTGAGAAATATTTGACCCATGATCTTACATATCAAATATCTTTAAATATTATTAACAATCTATAAAGTTGAATATAAAAATGCAACTTGTTAATGCTAAACTTACGTCACGTGGAATAGGAATAGAATGAACAGAGTTTTTCCCATATGGTTTGTCAAGACTTTTTTCAATATACTTTAAGTGGCCCATGGCCATAGGTGCAGATTATAAATTAGCTTGGAGGCAGGTGTTTCTGTGGCTTCAAGGGAACTAGTGCCAACATGTATTCGCAGACTGTATCCACAATATTCACACTAAAAGTATGTGCCAGCATTTGCAACAGGCAATAAATGGAAGTAAGCTTATGACGCTGGAACAAATTTCCTATCTACTGAAACTAAAACTGAAACCATAAATACTACAGCTGGAAGATTATTTTTGATCTCTACCACCATTAAGATTCCCATCTCAGATGTTTTGCTTGTTCTGTTTTGAAATCTAAAAACATTAAAAATAGTGGATTTTTTCTCTCTTTTATTTGTTCCTTTCTCTATCACACACACACAAAGATAAAGAGTAAAAGAAAGGAAATAAATTTCAGTTCTTTATCTGGGACACAGAAATGACCATACTGAGTGGGCTGGTGCCTCAGTGCAGTAGACTATCTCTGACAGATCAACTCCACCAGAAGCCTCTGAAAAGGTCCAAGAAACACCAGGGTAGACAAATATGTAATAATGTGACCACAGGGAAGATTCTTCATTGTGGTAATAAGTTAGTGGTCAGCTCTGTGTCTGAAATGTGCATCTATGCTCTTTCTTAAAAAAAGGGAATCTGTCTTCCTTATGTAACTGCAGCAGTTTTGACCTGTCACAGAGTCTAAGACTTTTGAATCCCTCTAAATTCCTTGCCTGGGTTTTTATCTTGTAGCAATGAGTTTAACACTTTAAGTAAAGCAGGTCTTTTCATCATTACTAAAAATAAATCCAATTTTGATGGAAATATGAATTAGAAACATATAATTTGGGACCACAGCTGTTTAGATTCTTATCTCTGATCATTTCCAATATTGAATTCCCCAGAAAGGTATGTGGAGAAATATATGATGTATGGCACAAAACATTTGGAGTATTAGTTGGTAACATTTGGAGCTCTGTGCTTTGGTGCTGCTTTTTTGTCACAGTGAGCTACACAGGGTGACTGTGTGCCAAGGGAGGATGATGGTGGTTGAGGGAGGGAGTGGGGGAACTTCAGCCCCACTTCCTGCATCAGCAGTCCCTTGCAGTGTCCCAAGCTCTCCAGTGCTGAGTAAAAAAGGTCCTTTTTAAAGACAAGTGTGCTGTCCTCCTTGCCAGCTTGTGTTCATGTCAGGGCTGTGTCTGAAGGTGGCAGGAGGCTGGACTGCAGCAGGATTGAGTGACATACCTGTGGGAGGGCAGCTTTCTCCTGGATCTGTTGCTCTCCTGGGTGAGCAGAGGATGTTTCCCAAGGATGCATAAGCCACTGAAATGCTGCACTTGGGGCTATGTTATAGGAGTGTTTCCTTTTTAATATTCAAAATGGGTTGCCTTTTAAATTTAATTGTCTCCTTGTTGTTTTATGAGGACAAAGAGTAAATAAGATTATGCATGTGTTATGGGATTGCCTAGTGACCATCTGTGGACCATTGGGTCCCATCAGGTTGACATAGCGCTGAGGGATATGGTGTAGTTGGGAACTGTCAGTGTTAGGTTAAGGGTTGGACTAGGTGATCTTAAAGGTCTTTTCCAACCTAGATGATTCTGTGATTCTGTGACCCCATTGTGGTAGCCATGGTTCAAATTTAGAGTAATAGACAATTCCTAATTCTAATATCTTAACATCTAAATGGACCAGACAGATGAAGTTAAGAAAAGTGGCAGAAAATGCAAGCAAAATAGGAGTATTCAATTTACATCCTTCATACCATTTTATTTTACGGTGTATGCTTGCACCGTGGCTGCTGGTTTTATTTATTTCCAAGCTAAATAGTCCTAACATTTTAAGACTATGGAATCCTTCTCATGGCTGTAACATGCTTATCAGCTGTCTCCAGTCACTTTCTATTTCTGTTAAATCCTTGCTTAGATGGAGTAATCAGAACAGAACATAATATTCAACATGAGGGCATACCACTGATTTGCATAACAGCATTCAGATATTTTCAGTATTATTCCTTATTACTTGCTGGCCAAGGCAGTTGGAACAGATGTTTCCCCTGAGCTGTACGGACATCTAGCTGTTTTTTTTAAGTGTACAAGCAGTGCAGAAGTGGTTCAAATTATGCTTGCTATTGTACATTGGTTTCTGAATTAGTGTAGTAATATTTATTATCTGCTCATGCTTTGCAAAAAAAGAAAAAAAGAAGAAAAAAAAGGCATGCTTTTCACAGTGGGCTATGTAAATGGAGATAGTGGAAGTTTTCCCCTCTATAAGACTGCAAAAATTGGGTCTTTTTGATGAATATGTCATTAAAACTTTGCTGAATTTTTGGACATGGAGAAGTTTCCAATAGCTAGGAATGGCTGTAAAGAGCTAAGGCTTGGTAGGTTGTATAATTACTACATACTCCTCATCTTTCATAAGACAGGCTTACCTACAGGCTGTAATTCTTCATGAGCTGAACACTTAGTCTTGGTAACTGACTTCTGCCACTTCCCTTTCCCTTTTCTGGAGCTCTGCCTGAAGGATCATCAGCCACACTTTCTGTGGTGACTACTAAGGGTGACTTTCTGCTGACCCTTTTTAAACAGACACTTTGGGTAGTTTTAAATGTAAATAATTTAATAGACTATACCCAGCAATTCCTAAGGCTAATGCAACCATAGCATCTTGTTTGTAAAATAACAACCAAGTCAAATGTATTCAGTCCTGAGGCTTTTTCCATGGCATACACATATGATTTAACAACCTCTCTCCCCAGAATGGGGATAGCTAACATGTTCTTGGGGAATAGTTGTATCTGCAGAAATCTAGAATACAGAGTTTCCCAAGTAGTATAGTATGAATAATATTTGTTGTCACAATATTTGTACTTTTAATTTTTTTGAGAGTAATTTTGTGTCAGAAGGATTTATCAAGAAAGTGAATATTGTTGTGTTTGTGTCTTACGCCTTATTGTCAAGCAACAGAATCCCACATCTACTACTGCACCTGCATATACTCTTTATTTTATTTTTTGATGCATGAAAAGGAACAATTCTGCAGTATCCCATATTGAGACATATGGAGCTGACTTCAAGGCTGTGCAGACCTGTATGAAATGAGAAAGTTTAAGGGCTTTGTGAACTTTTATAGAGGATCAGAAAAAAGATGTTTGGCACAGGTGTTTGTAATTGTGATACACTGGAAAAATTTAGGAAGTTCAAGGCCACTTATGCTGTGGCTACAGCTGTTCTAACTCATACTTCTGCATGGATGGAGTGGTGTTTTAGTGTTAGCACACTTGGTTATGTAATATAAAACAAGTAGGAAAGGGAATATTAGTCAGACCAAGGTGGTGCTCTTTCTTTTTTTGTTGTTTTATGAGTTTTTATTCGTTCTCATAGAAATGCCACTGGCAAAAGCTGTGTCATTACAAAGTTACTGGGATGGAGAATGGTCAGATATCTCCTAACACCTCCGCTTCTCCCTGATGTTCATCTTCATGTGCCACTTGGTTTCCCTAAGCTAGGAAGCATGAAGCACAAATGCAGTAGAAGTTATTCTTTTGTTCCTTGGCTTGCAGTTTGTTCCTGTGCATTTAAAAGAAAAGGGTGCTTGAACTCCAAGGCAATTGGGTTGCACAGAACTGTTCTCAAATCTAGCAGGATTGTACTGTGTGCATCTGGTGATCTGAATTAATTTCAACAAAGGCACTGGCATTATCATCTATTATCTAACCTTTCTATATAGGGCAACAGATTTATTTCATACAGAGAATGAAGATGTCCTCCTTGCCCACAGGAGAGTCCAGTCTGTGCTAGAAAACGCATTTATGCAGTCTATACTCTGAGCTTGCAGTATGCTGTTGCTGGTATCGGTGCTTGCTCAGGAAGACTTGTCTGAGTGGACAGTTTGATCCTCTACCTAGCTGGCTTCTCTGGATGATAGTGAGGTTACTCTGCAGTGTATTAATCCTAAAACGAGATTGTGTATCTGTAGCCACTTAGGCATTTCCACAGCAGTTCGAGAGAAATTTAACAGTGGGTGGTAGACTTTATTCCTAGTAGATCTGCGAACAGTGAAGCTACTGAAATACACTTTCTCACATAGCAGTATTTTCTGGTTAGATTCCCTAGTGTCTAACAAGATACAGACTCACACCACAGCCTTTCCAGGGACACTGATAGGAGCTATTTTCTCATTCTGGCTATCTGTTTTCATAGAAAACTTAGAAACTTAGCTCATAGAAACTTAACATGTCAGAAAATGACTCCTCTCTGTCCTATTGGTTAATTAAACTGAGTAATGGCTTCAAAAGCTTTGAAGGATGGCCAGAGTCAGTAAGAGAGAGAAATACACAGATGCATAAGCACGCACACACACACAGAATGGGGAAATTCTGTAGCATAAACAAAAATGAGTCCTTAGCTTGACTTAGATTTGATTCCTCCAGTGCTTCTGGTTCTTTTTTCATTAATCTTGATGTGTCTATAATAATTTCAGTGTCATTCATTGTCTTATTCACAGTGGTGAATAATATTCATATATTATAATATAATTTTCCTTATACCTAGAGCAACACTTGATAGACTTCATACAATGGTTGGAAGTAATATCACCTAACTTTTAAAAATAAAAGTCAGATGTTTAGTATGCATTAGTTGGCTAGCCTCCTGAGGGAGAGAAAGAGGAAGAGGCAGTCATTTTAGTGAAAATTTTGTGATGGAAGAAACTGCCCTTTGGAGGTACCTTTGTAGGCAGCCTAGACTGGTAACTCAAACATTGCATTTGGATTGCTAATAAGATTAATATTACCTAGAGCCTCTGCAGACACACATAGACTATGTTGAAAAGGTCTTACCCAGAGATTGCCATGCTCAATGTGGCTTGAAGCTTCTTACTATTTAGGAAGTATCTACCTATTATGTGCTTGGAGATTTTATTCCTTTTCAAAGATTTGCAAGTTGATGATGGAAGAATGCCTATTGTTGGCTTCACTAGGAAAAGGTTCATGGTGCTAACATGTTCTGCTTCTCATGTATCTGTGGTAAATTGAGTGATACCCCTTCACAAGATATTCACGCTATCCAAATGTTTCTAGAGTTCTATCACGTTATGGGTATGAATGACCGCGCATTATTTTTCTCAAAGAACAGTTGTGAAGTGGGGAAACTTTGATACAGTTATTTTTGTTAGAGTATTGTCTTTCCTTTAAACAATGCTTCTCATTAGATGGCTCTATCAATCTTATAGAAGGGTGATAATATCACAACACACAGAAGGTAACATCCATCTTCCATTTCTGTCTTATGATTCATACCATTTGTATTTGCAGTTTCAGTGTGGTTAGAGGTTGACAGATATACATTTGGACTTTTTCTAAAAAGGTTGTGGGTTTATTATTTATTTAAATAGGACAGAATGATATTGTGCTTATGTAATAGGCATTTCTTTTATCAAATCTCCTGCATTTTCTCTTAAAGGATTATATGGATAATCAGGTAAAATTGTAAGACTACTTACATACACTTACAATAACTTAACAAAAGTTGCCAATAATAGCATATCACTTATTAAGACTGTAAAAAGCACAGTAGACTGGTAATCTTACTATTGATGATAAACTGAACTTTTCAATTTCTACTACTACACTAATAAAGGGGGAGAGTTAAAGACCAGACATTCTATATAGGTTGAATATTCTACCCTTTTCTGGTCTGGAAATATGTTATTTTCTATTCTTATTCCTTTAACAGACATACATATAAAAAGGCTACCTCTTAGTTTATGGACATATGGTCAGTGCACACATCTGTTCATTTAATTGTACTGTACTGTTGTCCTACAGCTGTCTTTGAGGCATTATGCTAAAGTCAAATCAGTCCTGCAAAAACAACTTACTCTATTTGCTTCTTTCCTCTCTCTCAGTTTTCCTCATCTCCTGTATCTATCTTCTAGACTTATCAGATTATTTAAGTTGAACTTTATTGTAAGATATTTTTGGGGCACCCCACAATAAAAGTATCCTGTTATATTTTACATCCAGATGAATATGGCAAATTATCATTTTATTTAGTCCAGTAAAGTTATGTATCACTTTGCCTATAATGATCTTTTCCTAAAAATAAATAAATAAATAAATCAGAAATTGAAATTAATATCAGACAGTAAAATGAAAGCTAACTGCTTTGTAAGCAGATTCATGATGATTTAGAGATCTATGTTGTAAGATCCCAATCTCGTGAACAATTACAATAATACTAAGATATTTGCCCATGGGCTTTTAATAGAGATGCAAATGCGGCTGACCTTCCTGTCTCCTCTTGTGCAATCTGACATATAAGGAATATCCTGGAAGAATCAATGAAGTGAACAGTAGTAAAGTCAGAGAGAAGAAACCTGACCTCTAAGATAAGCATGCTATGAATGCTTTGATAGAAAGTCAGGGTGTCACGGATGAGTGTTTGAGATCACTTAAAGAATCACTGTCAAAGTGTAATGGTTTAGCCCCTGCCGGGGTCTGAGACCACACGGCCGCTGCCCCTCCCCCACAAAGGGAGTGAAATACAAAGCCCCGATCTGAGATAAGGAGAGGTTTAATACAGCAGTGCAATAGCAACACAACAAACAACAACAATAACAATAAGAATAATAGTAATAACAATGAACAGGGCAAAATATCTACCAATACAGCAGTGAGAGAAAACCCAGCGGCGCGAACCCCACGCGATCACCGATTCTTCCCGCGCTCTGGTGCCTGGACGTGAAGTCAGCATGGCATATGAATAACCCGGCTAGAGCTTCCTCCCCCACTGCTGGGGAAACTTAACCCTATCCTGGTTAAACCAGGAGACAAAGGTATTAGCAAAAAGTGATTTTAATGTGAGTTTGTAAAAGTGTGACTTAAAGTTCAATGGCAAAGTCTGCTCCATTACTTACTACAGGGAAGAAACATACAAAGGAAAATTGAGTTAGAATTGATTTAGAATGATTTACACAGAGACCAAAGATGTAAAAGGGTAAGGAAGACCCTCCCACTGAATCACGAGGTTCAGATTAGACCCCCTTGCTTTCTAAACTCCTTCTCAGAGAGGAGTCTAGGTGCAGCTAGATCCAATCTTAGTCCCAGACTTGGTCAATGGTTTATGTCTAATGGAATTAATATAAAGGGTAATGAAAATATCTTGTTATCTTATTACCCCAATTTGTTGAGGAATTAGTGATTATAGATCCTACACAATTTTTAGGTATCAGCAATTTAAGATTTATTAACACTATTATGTCAAACTGCAAGAATAGGTTGAATAGTATTTAGCAATACTTAATCATCAGCTGATTATGTGTGATTTAATAACATTTGCTACACTTTTGCAACACTATAAAGTTTCCCAAATTGAATACACACAGATATAGAGGTTAACCTATGATAGTAAATTATTGGTACCAAATGATCATTGAAGCATTGCAAAATCTAATCATAGTGAATTACTCATTATTCTCCTTAATCAGCATTTGTCAGCAGACGATCTTAAACCCTTTTCCTTCATTGGCATCTACCAGTGGACGATCTTGGAAGTCTTTGCAAAATCTATTCTTCAAAATCCTTGTGAAACCTGCTCTGAGAGGTGTCACAATTCAGAGTGAGATATTGGGTCACAGCCTGCTGTGATCCCAGAGAGCTCAAAGGGTCTCACTTAGGATTGCTATTTATAGGATTGCAAGATAATTGACTTCTTTGGCCAGTAATTTTTCATTTCAGCCACAATTATTGTCAGGTAATTCTGGTACCTTCCAGAGCAGGTTATGATCCAGGCTGCAGGAGTTATAGATACAGTTCCCAGGTAACAGGAGTTCTAGTTATGGTTAGGGAGCGCCTCATCATCCAAGCTCACTGTTAGGCAGCAGGAATTTGGGTATGGTCAGGGAGTGCCTAATCCTCCCAACTCACTGCACTTGTATAAAGGACAAGAAAGTGCCAGATCATCCCAGCTCACTGCACTTGTAGCCAAGACAATAGCACAATGTTGGCTGGCTCCTGACACTGTAACATGGCCCAGTACCACCACATTCTACCCTGTGACCAAAGTCAATCTATCTTATCCACAGAGTGGTGGTGTGGTGTCACGGTCCTCTCAGTGGACTCGTGATGGTTCGTTTGCTACAATCTCGAAAGTGCAAAATTAAGGTGACCAACACCAAAGGGGATAGCAGTAATCAAACAGTGAAACTTTATTGTGTTGCCCATGAAGCGGCACACGATAGTTAGAGATGGGTGAGAGAAAGGAGAAAAGTAAAGTTAAGTTTAGAGAGAGGAGGGAGAGAGGTTATAGCTACCACCGCTGATCTCACGACGTCCTAACGGTCCCGGGTCCAGCTGATGCTGCGTCGTCGATCGTTGTGGTCCTTGGTGGGGAAGCTTCCAATTTTCGTTGTCCAGAAGTCATCTTTTATGCTCAGTAACACACCTTGCTCCTCCTCTGCCTCAGGGGTCTCCGCCCTTCTCAGAATTCAATTATCATATCTCCGCCCTGCTCGAGCGAGGCCATCACGCGTGCGCAGGGGCGAGTGTCCGAGGTGTGGTCAGTCTTGGAGGTGGGTAGCCTTCGACCAGGAGGTGTGTTTTGGTATTATAATGAAGCAAAGTTTGTCTAAGGTTCATGATTTCTTCATCAATGTTATGGCAACAGTTGCGATCCATCTTTTTTGACAGTGGCTATGCGGTTATCTCTAACAGCTCTGGCTAGGCCCAGGTACCGAACAATAGCACAGCACTCTGTACTGCACGGCTCAGGCACCGAAGAACAGCACTGCACTGCCTGCACCACCCGGGTCAGTGCTCAGGAGAACAGCACTGCACTGCCTGCACCACCCGGGTCAGTGCTCAGGAGAACAGCACTGCACTGCCTGCACCACCCAGGTCAGTGCTCAGGAGAACAGCACTGCACTGCCTGCACCACATGGGTCAGTGCTCAGGAGAACAGCACAGCACTGGCTGTGCCACACAGTTCTGCATTCAGGAGCCTTTGCACCACATTCCACTCAAGGGATCGGCAACTGTGTTCCAAACAGGCCGTTGTCGGGTACCGTACTGTTCATGTCCTCGATGACAATGTTGAGACAATGCTGATCTTCGGACCGACTCTTACATGTGGTCACTTGTTGCCTCTGTGCCTATAAATAGACAATGCTGTATTTTAGTTATAATTTGAGTGAAAATTTATATTATGTTAACTTCTATAACTATTTGTGTTGGGTTTGTGTGAGCGGCAGGGGTTTTTGGTAGCAGGAAAGGGTGATACAGTGGTGGCCCCCTGTGAGAAGCTTCTTGAAGCTCTCCAGCTCCAAGTCAGACCCACCTCTGGCCAAGGCTGAAACAATTAGCAATGGTGGCCACACCTCTGTGATAACATATTTAAGAAGGGGAACCTGGAAGGAGGAAGGAGAGTTGTCAGGGAAACACCTCTGCAAACACCGAGGTCAGTGGAAGAAAGGAGGATGAAGGGGGTGAGGTGCACCAGAGCAGAGACTCCCCTGCAGTCCCATGGTGAAAGAGCAGGGCTGCCACCCATGGAGGTCACCGGAGGAGCAGATACCTACCTACAGCCCATGGAGGACCGCATGCTGGAGCAGATGGCTGTGCCCAAAGAAGGTTGGGACTCTGTGGGAAGCCCCTGCTGTTGTAGTTTGGCACTGGAAGGACTGCAACACATGGGAGGGAACCAGGCTGGAGCAGCTCGGGAAGGGCTGTGGCCTGTGGGAAGGACTCATGTCAGAAAAAGTTCATGGAGGACTGTCTCTTGTGAGAGGGACTCCACGCTGGAGCAGAGGAAGAATGTGAGGAGTTCTCCCCCTGAGGAGAAAGGAGCGGTGGGACTGACCACACCACCCCATTCCCTGCCCCCTGGGCCACTGGAGGGAGGAAAAGTAAAGATATTGGGAGCAAAGCTGAGCCCAGGAAGAAGGGAGGGGTGGGGGGAAGGTGTTTTCAAGATGTGGTAATGCTTCTCACAGTCCTTCTCTGTTAAGTGTTGTTCTTATTAGTGTTTAAATTAAATTGATATTCTTTTTCTTCCCTTAATGAGTCTGCCTTTTGCGTGGTAATGGGTGAGTCATCCCTACCTGTCTTTATCTTCATTCCAGAGCCTTTTGCTTTATTTTCTCCTTCCCATTCCTGAGGGGGAAGGGGTGAACAAGCATCAGCGTGGTGCTCAGTTGCCCTCTGAGCTCAAACCACAACACTATTAAAGAAGCATATACATTATTTTATCAAGTGGGCACAGAGGCAAGCAGAGTTCAGATATAAAGAGTTTCATGGAAGGAAGGCTTGCAGGCAAAACTGAAAAGACAATCTAGATGTTGTGGTTTGAACTCAGCCGGTAGCAAATCACCATGTGACCAGTTGTTTACTCCCCCCCCGCTCCCCAGTGAAATAGGGGAGGGACAAAAAAAGAAGAAATTTGTAGGTTAAATTAAAAAAAAATTACTAGCAAAAAACCCAGTAATGATAGTAGTCCAAAAAGGGTAAAATGCAGTAGTGGCTTACCGAACAGCGACCGGTACAGAGCCCGTCCTCAGCAGCGATTTGACCGCACCAGAGAAACTCTGCCCAGCCCATCCAGAAACCAAAAACAAAACAAACAACGCCAGTAAGAGAGCATGCTGAGCTTTGACGTCACATGCCATGGAATGCTCCAATAATCGATCAGGACCTAGCCCTTCAGCTGTGCTCCCTCTCAGCCCAAGGAAAGTTAACTCTATCCTGGCCAAAACCAGGACAGTCTCCACCCCTTATTCCATACCATTGACGTCATGCTCAGGTTCTAAATACATTCTAAGGAATCACCACCCCTTTTCCTGGGTCTCACAGATATGATTCCCTCAGTGTGGGAGAGGCAAGTCGACATCGGCCTGTCAACTCTGTGCAGCCCCTGAGAAGCAGCAAGGCTTTGATGAGAAACAGGCCTTGGAAGAAAGATAAGAAAGTGCTGAGCTGTGCCAAGGTGGCAGGGAAAAACAACGGCCAGCTGCAACACTGAGCTGTGGCAAAGTACTGAACTGTGAGAAGTTACCGCCGCGTGAACAGCGCGTGAACGAGAGGGTGATTGGTCTGCACAGCGCGTGTTAGAGTGGTCTGATGCTGATAGGAGAAAAGGTTGATAGCTGTCTGATTGCTGATTTGCTAATTATGAAGTAAGGGCTTTAACCATAGCATATGTACTACTGTAATAATAAAGGGTCTTTCCTTTTGCACTTCATGGAGAGTCTGTGCCTCAACTGCCACACCTCAGTCTATGGGCCATATTTCCAAAATGTCTACTGAGTTCATTTAGTCCATAACTTTGGGTTCCATCTGTCATGACAGTCTTTAAGGCTGGAGGAACGCGATGGAGTCGGCTCAGTCGGTGGAGCAGGAGGCTTTGGATGTGGCAGGAGGATGTTGTGAGGCACCAATTGCAATAACAGGGTTATTTGACAGTTCGATTCATTGGCTATTTTCACCCAAAATCAAATCTCCTTGAGGTAAACATCAGACTTCTCCATCCTTCTGCATTACCCACCAAGTGCACCCAGGTCCTCAGGCAAAAGTGATCCCATGCATGGGTTTACCTTTACCCAATGCAGGAGTAACCCAGACAGTCTTCCCCAGCATATTTTTCATGTGCACTACAGGGCTTTATCCCCATCCACTGTACATAGGAGGTTTGATTGAGCAGGGCCAACTTGCTTGGCAGATCCTCTGGTATTGACTAACCAGGTGGCTTTTGCTAAATGCACATCCCAGTGTTTGAAAGTTCCACTCCCCATTGCTCTCAGTGCAGTTTTCAGCAATTCATTGTATCGCTCAATTTTCCCAGAGGCTGGTGCATGGTAGGGAATGTGATATATCCACTCAATGCCATGTTCTTTGGCCCAGGCGTCTATCAGATTGTTTCGAAAATGTGTCCCATTATCTGACTCAATCCCTTCTGGCGTGCCATGCTGCCATAAGACTTTCTCCTCAAGGCCTAAAATGGTGTTCCGGGCAGTGGCATGGGGCACGGCATGAGTTTCCAACCAACTCGTGGCTGCTTCCACCATTGTAAGTACATAGTGTTTGCCACGCGGAGTTCATGGGAGCATGATATAATCAGTCTGCCAGGCCTCCCCATATTTATATTTTGACCATCGTCCTCCATACCAAATGGGCTTTAACTGTTTGGTTTGCTTCATCGTAGCACATGTCTCACATTCATGGATAACCTGTGCAATAGCATCCATGGTTAAGTCCACCCCTCGGTCACGAGCCCATCTATATGTTGCATCTCTTCCCTGATGGCCTGAGGAGTCATGGGCCCAGCGAGCCATAAATTGTTCACCCTTATGTTGCCAGTCCAGATCTACTTGAGCCACCTTGATCTTGGCAGCCTGATCCGCCTGTTGGTTGTTCTGATGTTCTTCAGTGGCCCGGCTCTTGGGTACATGAGCGTCTACATGGTGTACTTTCACAACCAGATTCTCTACCCGAGCAGCAATATCTTGCCATAATTCAGCAGCCCAGACGGGTTTGCCTCTGCGCTGCCAGTTGCTCCGTTTCCATTGCTGTAACCACCCCCACAGCGCATTTGCCACCATCCATGAGTCAGTATAGAGGTAAAGCACTGGCCACCTTTCTCGCTCAGCAATATCCAAGGCTAACTGGATGGCTTTCACCTCTGCGAACTGACTCGATTCACCTTCTCCTTCAGCAGCTTCAGTAACCCGTCATGTGGGGCTCCATACAGCTGCTTTCCACCTTCGATGTTTTCCCACAATGCGACAGGACCCGTCGGTAAACAGGGCATATCGCTTCTCATTATCCAGTAGTTTATTATATGGTAGGGCCTCCTCAGCACGTGTGTTTTGCTGATCAGGGATATCAATTAAACTCAGACACCAGAGTGAAAAGAGCGGGCGTTTTTTACTAGGAATAACTAAATAATATAACAGAATGATACAGAAAACATACAGTAAGAAAAGACAGAACAGTGCACTTAAACAAATAGGAAAATACAGGGTAATGCATCAAATCATTACTACATGAGAGAGAGAAGAGTGATCAAGAAAGATCCATCACCACTTGCATACGTTACCATCATCCAGACCCGCAGGCGCTGGGCAGCCCCGGTTACAGCGAGGATTTGGAGAGCCTGTCCCGGCAAGTGGGAAATCCTACGCGGTGCGTCCACCCGTAGGTGAGGCTTCCAAAGTCGCTGTGAGTGGGCCCAGCCTTATATACCTGAAATCAGTAAGCCAGAATAGCTGGCACCTTTGTTTTAAGCGGAAATATCTGAAGTCAGTCTCACGTTAGATTTTCCCAGAGCCTGGCCGGGGCTCAGGGAAAAAACTAAGGGAGTTTTCCCAGCTTATCTAGGTGATTTATGAGCAAGGTCACACACCAGATCACAGGGCCAGACAATTGTCTCTGTGGCCCTGTTATTGTGGCCTTGTTACCTTGTCTACACACACAAAGAAGGATACATATTTTATGATGTTTAAGTCACATTTTCTATACATATCTCACTAATGACTACATACTGAGTTAGTAATTTCGGTTCAAGACTTATTGTTCAGGTTTCAATATTCCCACCTGTTACATCCGGACAGGTGGTTTGTTATAATTTTAGTACAATACCTATTGATACAATGTTTGTCAATTATAAAACATACAGGATTCATCTATAGGTCAACTCTGGCTTGGGCTTATTGTCCAAGCCTTAGCACTTCAACGTGTTACTTCTTCCTCTGGCGCCATTCCAAATTCTTTGCCTTCTGGCCAATTTGTGATCACTTCCAGTATTCCTGGACAGCTAGGGCTCCCTATTCGAGCCCATTGTATGATTAATGCGACCCATTTACTCCACGTGGCATCGGCTGCATGGTGTGTAGAGGGGACATTCCCTTTGAACATCCAGCCCAGCACTGGCAGTCGGGGAGCCAGGAGGAGCTGTGCTTCAGTCCCAATCACCTCTGAAGCAGCTTGAACCCCTTCATATGCTGCCAATATCTCCTGTATCCCCGACTCCAAAACCCCAGGGGTCAACCCCAAGTCTCCCCTGGTGCTCTCTGCCAGAGACTCCAGGTAGGGCCATTCTTCCCGGCTGCAGTGTAGAGCACATTTCTAACATCTTGTCCTGTCAGAACTGGCCCAAGAGCTACTGCATGGACTATTTCCTGTTTAATTTGTTCAAAAGCTTGTCGTTGCTCCGGGCCCCATATAAAATAATTCTTTTTCCGGGTCACTTGAGAGAGAGGGCTGACAATCTGACTGTAATTTGGAATGTGCAGTCTCCAGAAACTCACAACACCCAAGAAAGCTTGCGTTTCCTTTCTGTTAGTTGGTGGGGACATAGCTGTTATTTTATTAATCACCTCCATTGGCATCTGACAACGTCCATCTTGCCATTTTATTCCTAAAAACTGAATCTCTTGTATAAGTCCCTTGACCTTACCATGCTTTATGGCAAACCCGGCTCTCAGAAGGATTTGGATTACTTTTGCCCCTTTCTCAAAAACTTCTTCCGCTGTTTTACGCCAGACAATGATGTCATCAATGTACTATAAGTGTTTCAGGGCTTCCCCCTGTTCCAGTGCAGCATGGATCAGTCCATGGCAAATGGTGGGACTGTGTTTCCACCCCTGGGGCAGCCGATTCCAGGTGTATTGGACACCCCTCCAGGTAAAAGCAAACTGTGGCCTGCATTCTGCTGCCAAAGGGATGGAGAAAAATGTGCTGGAAATATCAATCGTGGCGTACCACTTGGCTGCCTTTGACTCTAGTTCATATTGCAGTTCCAACATGTCTGGCACGGCAGCACTCAGCGGTGGCGTGACTTCATTCAGGCCACGATAGTCCACTGTCGATCTCCACTCTCCATTAGACTTTCGCACTGGCCATATGGGGCTGTTAAAGGGGGAGCGCGTCTTGCTGATGACTCCTTGGCTCTCTAGCTGACGAATCAGTCTATGGATAGGGATTACAGAGTCTCAATTGGTGTGATATTGCCGTCAGTGCACTGTTGTAGTCGCCATTTGCACCTGTTGTTCTTCAACCCTCATCAATCCCACAACAGCAGGATCCTCTGAGAGACCAGGTAACACAGACAGCTGTGTAATTTCCTCTGTTTCCAAGGCAGCTATACCAAAAGCCCACTGATACCTTTTTGGGTCCTTGAAGTACCCTCTCCTGAGATAATATATACCAAGAATACATGGAGTGTCTGGGCCACTCACAATGGGGTGGTTTTCCCACTCTTCTCCACTTAGGCTCACCTCGGCCTCCAATACAGTCAGCTCTTGAGTCCCCCTGTCACTCCTGAAATACAAATGAGTTCTGCCCCTTTAAAATTTGATGGCATTAGGGTGCATTGCGCACCAATGTCCACTAGAGCCTTATACTGCTGGGGGTCAGATGTGCCAGGCCAGCGAATCCACACGGACCAATAAACTCAATTGTCCCTGTCCTCCGCCTGGCTGGAGGCAGGGCCCCTCTAATGTTGGTCATAATACTCGCTAACGACAAATGGGTTAGTGTGGTGTGCACGGGTTTCAGCCTCATCTTGATCACTCACTTCTTGTGAATACAAGTCAGAAGTTCTTCTCATAGGATCATGAGCAAAGTCGACCTTTGTGCTCCGCTTGGGCACTTGATTACTGGAAATTGGAGCAGCATTTCTCCTAAAAGAACCCCGTTTTGTACTTGTTCCTCCTTCCAACTCACATACCTGCTGTTCTAGGAGGTAGGTAGGTTTTCCATCCCATTTCTTCATGTCTTCTCCATGGTCACGCAGGCAATGCCACAGCTTCCCCCGTGGTGTGTACCGGTTCTCTCGAGTAGAGAAACGACTGCTCCTAATAGCCGAGATTCTAGTCCGTGCAGGTGGGGAGTAGGACAGGTCCTCTTTAAATTGCTCGAATTCTTGAGATAATTTCTCCACAGACGAGATGAGGGAGGAAGAGAGACTTTCTTCATATTGTTGTAGTTGGCAAGCCAGTTCATCCACTGTTGGTCCCTCTTCATGTCTCCAGTCCATTACTGCTAATGCACTGGCATATGATGAGGGTGTGCTCCGTACAAACTTCCTCCACATGAGCTGGGTGCATCGGACTTCATCTGGATCTGTGGGTAGCCGTGCATTATCTGGGTCATAGTAAACTACCTCCCGCACAGCTAGCTCCCTCAGGTATTGAATGCCTCTCTCCATAGTGGTCCACTTACTTGGATGACATACAAAATCTTCCATGAAGGGATACCTCTCCCTCACACTTGACAGAAGTCGCCTCCAGAGACTGAGATGTTGTGTCTTCTTTCCAATGGCTTTGTCAATGCCCCCTTCCCTAGACAGGGATCCCAGCTGCCTTGCCTCCCTGTCCTCTAATTCCATGCTGCTGGCCCCGCTATCCCAGTATTGGAGCAGCCAGGTAACGAGTTACTCACCCGGATTGTGGGGATTTGGAAGGATTTCCTGTGAGGAAATGGGCATGTGAGCAATCCTGCATATGAGCAAGACTGGTAAAGCCTCAGCATCGGCAAGGATGTGACGCAATGACCCTGAAAGAATGAGGAAGATCCCAGGAAGTTAAACAACTTCAGGGTGTGGGTCTGGGTGGAGAAGGAAGTTTGTACAATGTCGATGTGGCAGTTTTCATCCAATCAGAAGAGAGCTTAAGGCGCATGTGCAAAGCTAACTGTCCAATCAGAAAGAATTATACCATGTGATTGTATCATGTGATTCTCACCTGCATTATAAAAGGCTTGTTCCACCATAATAAAATTGGCATTGCTTAATCAAATTGATTGTCCGCATGTCCATTTCTCCTGCATATGGCGTCCGATACAGGGACTCGAAGATTAGCACAAGTCTGATGAGGACTCGGTGAGGTGCAGTCACGGGTGGAAAGCCGGTCGAAACTGTTCCAGACGCTGCCCCGGTGTCTGAAGGTGAGAATCAGTGCGCTGTAACTTTAAGGCTCCGCGACAGGCGGTGGCCAGGGATCCGCCTCTGGCGCCAGCCGGGGAAGAATGGGGTCCACGCTTACTAGAGATGAGCAAGCAGTAGTGAAACTCCTCCAACTGATCCTCTCCGTGAGAGGGATAAAATATGACAAGTCCAATTTAGAAGGCTTATTAAAGTGGAGCCGAGAGAAGGGACTTATCCCCAGTGTAGGGCTTGTATTTGAAGCAGCTACCTGGGAAGCCATAGGGAAACAGCTATGGGACTCGGTTAGTGATGGAGGAAAGTCGGCAAAAGAAGTGAGCGGTTACACCACGCTATGGAAATTAATCCAAGAAACATTGCAGGAGAGGAGTAGTGAGCGTGCGGCTGCGGCTTCTGCCTTTGCAGTTCTCGGAGCGGTTTCTAACTGTGATATATCAGCCATGCCACCACTGCCACCGCTACCGCCCTGCCCCAGCCACGGCCAGAGGGACCGTCTGGCCCCCTCGCCCCGGAGTGACGAGGGAGGGGGGTGCTCTACGCTGCTTGCGGCTCCCGCCACGCTGTGTCAGCCGAAAAATCCGTTTGCCTTATCGATTGTGCCGCCGGGACCGCGGTGAGCAGCGGGGGCTAAACCCAAAACTGTGCAATCAGGGGCTGGAAACAGCGGAAGTGTATCTGATGCCAACGGGAAAGGGACTGAGGAGAGACCGAAAGAGACTAACGACTCCAATAGTGGGCGGGACACAGAAGAGGGCGTGGGTAGCAGGGACTTGTACTCGCCTCTGCCTCCCTCACAAGGCAACACCTCGGGAGAACAGACCCCCGCCTTACAAGTTGGCTCTTCAAACACTGAAACTTTACTCCTGCAGCTTGTAAACAGCTTTGAGAAATTGGCTGCATCACAGGGAGAGAAGATGGAGCAGAAACCATATACCTTTTCGTCAAACACGGGACTACAACCATCTGCTCCTCCTGATCCATCGCTCGAATATTCCGTTCCCGTGCCTGCTACTAATTCCTTCCTTTAGTCATTATCACAGATGGCGACTGTGCCCCCACCATCTCACCCTGCAGCTTCACATCTTTTCTCTTCATAGATGCAGAGTGCCTCTGTAGCTACGCGCCGAAGTGTAGGAGTCTGGGCCGCGCTGGGAGAAAGTTAGTGCAGACAGAAGGATGCAAGGACGAAGACAAGGCCAGCAAAATAAGGCTGGCAAAAACACACAAGATAGCAGATAAGTGAGAAACATCTGTGGTCAGCAAAAGCACACAAGTCTGAGCAAAACAGGGTATGAGATAAGGGAGTTTTGGCAAGTTTTGGGCTTTACGTGCTAATTGCAATTAACCAATGCAAATGCTTGTAGAGGCGCATGAACAGCTCGTGTAGATGACCTGTAGCCTATTAGAAGATAGATGAGCGCGTGTACGGAACTTAGTAGGATATAAATGTAACCAGGATTGGAATAAAAAAAGATGGACGACCTGATCATCACATTGGTGTTGCGTCGTTTCTGTTCCCGCATGGAGAAATAAGGACCCCGGCTAATGGTGACCCCAATACCGATGGAAAGGAATTATTAGAGATGCTATAATAGAAGGGTCTTTTATCCCAGAAAGCGTACAAGCATTTCCAGTTTCCTTTAATACTGTTGCTGGTGCCAATGAGTGGGATCCCTTAGATTGGAAGCTGCTTGAAAAGTTTAGGGCTTCAGTAGTTCAAAATGGTCTCCACCATCAGTTAACCAAACAAATCATTAACTATATCTTCTCATCATCATTGTTAATCCCAAAAGATATCGATCAAATAGCGGCAGTTATTTTAACTCCATCTCAAAAAATGCTATTTGAAAGCGCATGGTCGAAGTTAGCTAATGAAGAACAGGTTCGTCCGCGCCCACAGGGTGATCCCCTTCATCTTGTCCAAGCACAAATGCTATTGGGTACAGGGCCCTTCGCCGCAGTAGATCTACAGGTCAATCTCTCTAATGAAGTGTTACGGCTATCACAGTCAATAGCCTGTCAGGCCCTAATGTCTGTACCTGACACAGAAGGAAAGAAACAAGACAAGTTTGTAACAGTAAAACAGGGACTTAATGAACCTTTTTCAAAATTTGTAGATTGTCTTTATGACTCTCTAGAACAACAACCTGACATGACCCAAGAGATGAAGGAAAACATGTGTAAGTTAATGGCCTTCGAAAATGCCAATCCATCTACCAAACAGCTGTTAGTGACCCTCCCACAGGGAGCATCTGTAGCTGACATGATTGAATTAACCAACAGAGGAATGCAACAGGCTAATGTTGCAGCCTATGCCGCTGCAGTGTGTGAAGTGGTTGCACCATTTTTTAACAACTTATTATGAGCCTAGCTATTAATAAGGAGCCTGGCAAGCTCAGTTGGTAGAGCATGGGGCAGAACAGGCCCGCAGAGGAGACGGCCACTGTCAGACTCCTGCTGCATATACTCTCTAAGAGAGGGATAACTTATAATGAAACTTCTGTATGAAGGTTACTTAAATGGTGCAGAAACCACGACCATCCTGCCGATACCCTCACAGCCTTTGAACCAGCAAAACGGGCTGAAATAGGTGAACAGTATAAAACAAAGAAGGGGGGATTTTCTGGACGCACCACATAATCAACTAGCAAGGGCTTTATATATTCTTAATGGTGTTTTGATGTTTGTAGTGTTTGTCATTTTATGTTGTGTGAGTGATAAATGTAAGAGGCCTCTTTGTATGATTGTTCTGTGTGTGTGAGACGCAGCCCAGCTGCAGCTGCACAGTGTGGAGCTCTCTGACAGAGCGCCCGAGTGCCCGCTGGGTCATCGGTGCAGCCTGTTTGTTCGGACTAAGTGTTTCAAGCGTCATCAGGCTCAAGTGTTAGCAAAAAACCTGGAAAGTGGTAACTGGGCAGGACCAGATCCTTTAATAACCTGGGGAAGAGGTTATGCTTGTGTCTCCACAGGTCACGGTCCCCGGTGGTTACCGGCAAGGTGTGTGCGACCATACCTGAGGCGTGAGAGGCAGCTTTTGGTGGACACTCAGGAGCCAGCTGTGGGTGCTGTGGGTGCCGTGGGTGCCCCTGTGCCGACAGTTTGCGGTCTCTTCGACTGATCATTTAAGCAGAATGGATGGGTAATGCTTGCTGCTGCAATAGGACCAAATACACTATCTCTGTCCTTAATCACACTGCAGTTGCCAACTCCTTTAAGAGAAAACGCTAACAGTAATTGCAACTCCTTGATGACATATATAGGCTTACTAGTCACTAGTGAAAGATGTAACTTAGACAAAATGTAGTTATTAATAAGGATGAAATGCTATAAGAATGTGTGTATTCAACTTTCTTTCTTTAGCAATATTAAGAATTAAGACCTCAAGTGTTTAACCTTATTAGAAACTCCCTTGGTTTTCCCCCCAGAGTGGTGGCCAGGCTCTGGGTGGAACCCAACAGGAGGATGAGAGCAGATGTTTCTGCTCAAAGAAAGTTGCCAGTTATTTTGGCCTGCTGATTTAGATATATGAGGCTGGACCTGCTTGCAGCGATGTTGGATGCCTCACCTACGGATGGACGCATCGCGTAGGATTTCCGGTTTGCGAGGAAGGGCACTCTAAATTCTCGCTGCATCCAGGGTTCCCCAGCAATTGCGGATCTGAATGTTAGTACCCCATTAAGTAAGTGTGCTATTCCGTATTTTCCTTACTGTTTATTTTTGTAGTATTTAGTCATATCCCCTAATTATGGGTACTGAAATTAGCTTACTCTAGTAACTGTAACTGCTGTATTGTTTCTAGCATTCTGTGAAACTTTTTTAAGTATGCTGTGTTTTTTGAAGTTTGCCTAACCCTTAATTGATAAAGTCTCAAAATAAGTCCTGCAGGTGCACATGTGGGAGGCATTGGCCTGTCAGCCTTACACAGCCTCTGAGCAATAGCTAGGCTTTGATGAAGAACAGGCCTTGGAAGATAGATAAGAAACTGCTGAGTTGTGCCAAGGTAGCGGGCAAAAACAGCAGACAGCTGTAACACTGAACTGTGAAAAAGCACTAAGCTGTGAGAAGTTACCATCGCGGTAGGGCGGAATGTGCCAGAGAATATGGGAAATTAGTTCAATTGACCCATGAAACTAATAATGGACCAGCCTATACCTCTCAAAAATTTGCTCTTTTTTGTCAACTCTGGGGTATACGTCACATCACAGGTATACCACATTCCCCCACGGGGCAAGCCACGGTGGAGAGAGAGCATCAAAACTTTAAAGGTGCTTTTGCAAAAACAAAAAGGGGGAGAGAGCTTGGCTGTTGCAGAACCACTTGCAAAAGCGGTGTATGTCTGAAATCGTTGCAGAACTACTTGCAAAAGCAGTGTATGTCTGAAATCCGGTATAAGCCGGTGTGGAGATAGTGCTTTTGCTCAGTACAAAGATGTTGCTATAGGAGAGTGGAAAGGACCTGTGGAACTAACAATGGCGGGTCGAGGCTATGCCTGCGTTATTACCGATACCGGCACTAGATGGGATCCATCTCGCTGGGTGCGGCCTTGGAAAAGAGATCAAGTTTGTGATTCCAAGCCTTGTAATGGTTCTAACAGCGATTAATACTCATCCAGCAAAAGTAGTGTTTCCCCGACCAAATATATGGGTAACTATAGCTAATGAGACAGGTCAAGAATCCTTCTGCCTTTCGATGGCTACTCCGTCGGACCCATTCAGAACATGTTTATTGAGAATCCCTCACTCTGACCCACAAGAATTCATTGGGTTTGTGTCAGACGATAGTTGGGCAAAAATGAAATTTTCACAGGCCAATGACATTGCTCAAATTACCCAGCTCGGCACCAACACCACAACCTTTTGGCAAGGTCAACTTATCATGAGCAAAGAATTGTTAAAAGGTGGAATCATTGTAATTATTGTGATTATTGTGCTTGCTATTATTTTGCCGTGCTTAATCTCTTGTATTAGACAATCGCTGCAGAAAAGCTTGCAAGGAGTTTGGATTGCTCAAAAACAAAAAGAGGGATCTGTGGGGATTCGGATGGATTTCCTGCGGGGAAATGGGCGTGTGAGCAATCCTGCATATGAGCAAGACTGGTAAAGCCTCAGTGTCGGCAAGGATGTGACGAAATGACCCTGAAAGAATGAGGAAGATCCCAGGAAGTTAAACAACTATAGGGTGTGGGTCTGGGCGGAGAAGGAGTTTGTACAATGTCGATGTGGCAGTTTTCATCCAATCAGAAGAGAGCTTAAGGCACATGTGCAAAGCTAACTGTCCAATCAGAAAGAATTGTACCATGTGATTGTATCATGTGATTCTCACCTGCATTATAAAAGGCTTGCTTCACCACAATAAAATTGGCATTGCTTAATCAAATTGATTGTCCGCATGTCCATTTTTCCTGCACCGGATCTTTTCACACGTCTCGCAACTCACTCAGGGATAAGGATCAGGTGACTATCAGTGGCTCTGCCTCTTCCTCCTGTTCTCGCGATGGGCCTGGTTCATCGTCACCCTGTATGCCACAAAGGGATTTTCCGTTGTTGCGGGAGGATATCGGACCTGCACAACTCTATGAGAGTTATAACAAGCAAAGCCGTTTATTTTTCCAATAGTACATACTTATGCTCTCGCCAAAGCTCTTACTTCATAATTAGCAAATCAGCAATCAGACAGCTATCAACCTTTTCTCCTATCAGCATCAGACCACTCTAACACGCGCTGTGCAGACCAATCACCCTCTCGTTCACGCGCTGTTCTCGCGGCGGTAACTTCTCACAGTTCAGCACTTTCCCACAGCTCAGTGTTGCAGCTGGCCGTTGTTTTTCCCTGCCACCTTGGCACAGCTCAGCAGTTTCTTATCTTTCTCCCAAGGCCTGTTTCTCATCAAAGCCTAGCTGTGCAGGGCTGACAGGCTGACGCCTCCCACATTCTGTGTATTTCTTCTTATGTATGGGAGCAACTGACACCGTCATCAGTTGGTTCTCTGGTTCAGCTGCAGCTCCTGTAGTCAGGGTTGTAGCAGCTGCAGATTCTGTTGTGGACTTTGGAGTGGCTGCACTCTCTGTTACTTTGTTACCAGATCCAGAACCCTTCTCTTCCTCTTGAGGGTGCTGAATAGTGTTTAATAGCACTCGGGAAGCATGGGCTAGGCCCCAGCATGTTGCAGTGAGCTGTGCCTCTCTGGAATTACCCGAGTGACAACATACTTTTTCCAAATATTTTACTAGTTCTTCAGGATTCTGCACCTGTACAGGAGTGAAGTTCCAATACACCGGAGGTGCCCACTGTTCTAGGTACTTGCCCATGCTACTCCACACCCCCAGCCACTCGTAATTCTCCAATCTTGGGGTAGGTTTCCAGGTGGTACTCTTAAATAGTTGCTTAACCCTGAACAAAACCTGAACCACATGCAGGAACACACTAGCTCCTAGCAGTAAGATGACCATGTTAATATCAAAACTCCAAAGGTATCTGAAATTCCTGAATTTCTCAAACACAATTGTAAATAGCCTTGGGGCCGATGACAGCACCCCATCATAGATGAGCATCACATAGTACAGCAAAACCAAAATCTTAACCCAACTCTCACAGACTGTGAGCAACAGCACGGGAAATACATACTGCAAATGAGGTGATAAAATCTTAAGTAGGCAGGCAATCAACATTATTACCTGTTCTGTCGTCATCTCAAACTTCGTGCCTCACTTTGGGCACCAAAAACTGTTGTGGTTTGAACTCAGCCGGTAGCAAATCACCACGTGGCCAGTTGTTTACTCCCCCCACTGCCCCCCCCCCCCCCCCCCCCGCTCCCCAGTGAAATAGGGGAGGGACAAAAAAAAGAAGAAATTTGTAGGTTAAATAAAAAAAAAAATTGCTAGCAAAAACCCCAGTAATGATAGTAGTCCAAACCGGGTAAAATGCAGTAGTGACTCACTCCGCGGCGACCGGATGAGCCCGTCCCCAGCAGCGATCTCGACTGCACCAGAGAAGCCCGGCCAGCCCATCCGGAAACCAAAAACAATACATACAACGCCCGTGAGACAGCAGGCGCCCGCCTATATGCTGAGCTTTGACATCACATGCCATGGAATGCTCCAATGATCGATCAGGATCCAGCCCTTTAGCTGTGCTCCCTCTCAGCCCAAGGAAAGTTAACTCTATCCTGGCCAAAACCAGGACAAGAGAAGACAATTAGGAAGAAATGTTGTCAGCACTGACACAGAATCAGGAGAGAAGGGAAAAGGAGAGGAGCTATACCTATGGGGAATTGACAGGATAAAAAGTCCCGATGCTGCGTGTAAGATGTTCAGATTAGGCTGTGAACTGTGAGTTGAGTATACGAGAGAACCTGGATATTTGGAGCCCTAGCAATTACAGCAGTGGTAGGAGATGTTGGCAGGTGTTTTGTCAATAATGTGTAAACAAACAGGATAAAATGAAGGAAGACGGGAATGAGCTCATACTGCTATATATAGGATTTTATAGTGAGGAAAGAATTTATTTTTATTGGGCACATTATTGACAAAACATCAAGACACTCAAACAACAATTAGTGTTTGGAGAGAGCTGGAGAAAGAGGAGTTGAAGATGTTATACTTCAAAAATCCAGGTGATGGAAGGGCAAGTGTCATATATTATGAATGTTTTACTTAGTCAGCAAAGAGCAAAGGTGGAGAGAGATCCAGAAGGAGATCCGACCAGGGAAGGTGCCCTCCTGGACCTGCTTCTTGTGAACAGGGAAGAGCTTGTAGGGGAAGTAAAGGTTGGAGGCCGTCTAGGGTGCAGTGATCATGAGATGATTGAGTTTTCGATCCTTGGAGTAATAAAGAGAGGAGTTAGTAAAACTGCTCTAAGGGAAAGAATGTTGTTTTCGCATAATAAGCCTGATGGGAAGGGCAGGAGCGATTCACCAAAGCAATCAACAAGAGCAATTCACAACCATTGAAATCCCTGGCCTAGGGCTAGAAGGCAAGTGGTCTTTTTGTCAACTGTGATGACCCAGTACTTGGAACTGGCTTTAGATGGATGCAGATACCGAAAGACTTGGGGAACCTGAATTTCGAACTTTTCCATCTTAGTACGCTTGCGTGATGAGCTCATGCATATTAACTTCTCCGCCCGGGAGAAAGCCAAGGTTCATTTCCATGAACATGCCAGGTATGAACACAGACATGAAGGGGCGTATCGGTAGGTGGTTCGGGAAGTCTGTACACCCTGTAGTACTCAGCCAATGAGGAATCAGGGGAGGGAACTGGCGGTTGGGAGAAAGGGATATAAACCATTGCACGATGGCTGGTAGGCGCGTCCACTTGATGGGGGCGCCCGGTCTTGCAAGAACGAAATAAAGAGTGCTTCACACCGCATCCTGTCTGAGCTGTTGAGCGTTTCTCACAATTTGGGGGCTCATCCGGGATTGAAGTCGTCGCCTGGGAGTCTCCGCCGTTGAGGGCGAGGAGGCGCGCCCTGTTGATTTCAACGGTCTCGCGAATCATCGATGGTGACTCCACGGGGACCGACTGAGATCCTGAGACTGATAATATAGACGGGCCTTGTGAACCACTGGGGGCAAAAGGATTAAAAAAAAAAAAAAAAAAAGGAACCCCAGAAAGCACTGTTAGACCAGGCAAACTCTGTGCACGGACCAAGGTAAGAAAATTGGACTGTTAAGTACTGCCTTGGTGGTCTGGGAGATTCTGGTGGGTGGGAGCAAGTGAGCCGTACGTCAGTATGGGCTGAGGGCGGAGTCCACAGTGGTGGCTCTGCTGTGCCACGAGGAAAACGACCAGAAGTCTCGGGGGAAAAAATGGGGAATAAAAAGACTAAGCTTAGCGGGAATTCAGGGAAGGTCCCTGAAAACATTCCCCCGTACAGTCCATTGGGGAGAATGTTGATACGATGGAGGAACGTTCCGAATACAAATGGGAAGGACAAAAAGAAAATGACACATTATTGTGTTTTTGTGTGGACAAAGGAGCCCATTTTGGGACGTAAGGCTTTTTGGCCAAAATATGGGTCAACTAAGAACTGGTTATGTCAAGACTTAAACTTCTATGTGAGTTCAAAGACCCCTTTTTCACAAGAGGAGTCTGACTACACCTCCTGTTGGGTCCAACAAAGGACTGAACACCTTTTTACCTTAAAGGTGGAA
This sequence comes from Strix aluco, assembly GCF_031877795.1. Lineage (NCBI taxonomy): Eukaryota > Metazoa > Chordata > Aves > Strigiformes > Strigidae > Strix > Strix aluco. The sequence goes on along the minus strand of NC_133970.1, from coordinate 46,105,666 downwards.
CAGGAGGAACGGGAAGAAACTGGGGATGAAAAGCCTCCAGAAGCTATCGTTGTGGGAGACTGGGGCATTTTGAGAGAGAATGCCCAGAGTTAAAGTAATTCCAATCATGAACTTTGAAGACATAGAATAGAGGAGTCAGGGGTTCTTTAGCTATAGATCCCACCAAGAGCCCTTGATAAATTGGAGGGTGGGACCCCAGGAGGAGGAAGTGATATTCTTAGTTGATACCGGGGCAAGCAGGACTTCTTTAAATTATATTCCCTTGGGGTTGGAGCTATCGGACCAATGGGCGTCGGTGGCCGGCATAAAAGGGGAAGGGTTTACGGCTTCTGTATTAAAAAAAAAATAGGACAGTTGTGGGACAACTGTTATACGTCCCAAAGGCAGGCAGTAATCTGCTAGGCCGGGATTTGGTGATACGACTAGGATTACAAATCCACACTTATAAGGAATGTGTATGACTATTACTATGAATATTCTGACAGAGAAAGATGAAGTAGATATAAACCTCATCGTGTGGGTCAAAGAGGGTAATAGGGGAGGACTAAAAATCCCCCCCCTTAAAAATTACCTTACTGGATGGACATGACGTAGTACGACAGAAACAATATCCGATTTCAGCAGAGGGGCGGAAAGGTCTTCAACCAATAATTGAGGGGTTGCTTAAGGATGGACTGCTGGAACCCTGTATGTCCCCTTTCAACACCCCATTTTGCCAGTTCGAAAAACGGATGGTTCTTATCAATTAGTACAAGACTTAAGAAAAGTAAATGAAGTAGTCAAAAAGAGATATCCTGTGGTACCAAACCCGTATACTCTGATGAGTAAAATACCACATGGACACAGATGGTTCAGTGTTATAGACTTAAAGGATGCTTTTTGGGCTTACCCATCGGATCCGGAAAGCAGGGATTTACTTGCCTTTGAATGGGAAGACGCCCAGACAGGGTGCAAACAACAGTTGAGGTGGACTGTTCTACCTCAAGGATTTACAGAATCCCCTAATTTATTTGGGCAGATATTGGAACAAACTGTGGAACAATTTAAGCCACCTGAAGGGGACATGTTACTACAGTATGTGGATGACATTTTACTCTCAGGGGAGGAGCGGTCTGAGGTGAAAGTAGCCACTGATGGACTCCTTAATTTTCTGGGAAAACAAGGGTTAAGGGTCTCAAAGGCCAAATCCAATATATAGAAAATGAGGTTAAGTATTTGGGCCATTTAATTACAGAAGGGAGACGAAAAATAAATCCCGAAGGGATTCAAGGGATAATTACCGCTCCCTGGAACTAAGAAAGAATTAAGAAAGTTTTTGGGATTGACTGGGCATTGCCGCCTATGGATTGAGGCCTATGCACAGAAAACAAAGGGGTTGTATCTTAAACTGCTGGATGAGGAACCAAAACCTAGTGCTCCTTCCCCTCCACCAGCTAGCCGAACCCGTAATCGAGAAAAGCAGAAACAATTAGAAAATAGTGGGGCAGAGGTTTGGGGAGGCGTTGGCGGTGGCGGGCGGCCCCTAGGACCGCGGCACGACCCCGCGGCACCACAGGGAGGGGGCCCGGCGGCGGCTGCACCCCGCGCTCCGATCTGAGCGCGCTGCTGGAGGAGCCCGGCCGGGGAATAAAGCGGCGAGCGAGGAAAAAAAAAAAAAAAAAAATTTACAAATGTATTCGGGAGTAGACCCTGCATCCCCGGTAGGGGAGGCTTTATTAAAAACTCAATTCGTGACCAAATTATGGGGAGATATTAGAAGTTAGAAAAATTCGATGATTGGCAAGAGTGGGGTCTACAGGAATTGTTAAGAGAAGCGCAGGAGGTGCGTGTTAGAAGAGATGAGAATAGGTTTCAGAAACTAAAAGAAACACTGGCTGAGCCTCCAGTGTTAAGTTTGTTGGATGTTAAAAAGCCTTTTCAATTATTTATAACTACCTCGGATCAAACTGCTTATGGGGTTCTGCCCCAAGATTAGGCTGGAAGTAAGAGACCAATTGGATATTTTTCAAAATTATTAGATCCCTTAAGAAGGGGCTGGCCAACATGCTTACAGTCTTTAGTGGCAGCAGCCTTACTGATTGAAGAGGCAGGAAAGGTGACTTTTGGAGCGATTATCACAGTGTTTTCCCCTCATGATGTGCGTGGGGTGCTGCAGCAAAAGGCTGAGAAATGGCTCACTGATAGTCGGCTATTGAAATATGAGACTGTCTTAATGGAAGCACCAGAATTAGAACTGAGAGTAACCGGTGCTCAAAATCCTACTCAGTTTTTATATGGAGATCCTAGGGATGAATTAAGTCACAATTGCATTGAAGTAATAGAATTACAAACAAAGGTAAGACCTGATCTAGAACAAACTGAATTATCTGAAGGCAAAAGGTTGTTTATACGTAATGGAACAAGAAGTAGATTATAGGAAAAAGATATATAACCCTCAGGAGTTCACCGAGACTCAAAAATTGGGGACCACTGTGGTGAATGGGAAATGGATCCTTCTAGACAATAGGGATACAAGGAGAATTGCAGAGGACTCTGCAAACCAGACCAGAATTGAAATGAAACTTTTGGGTGATAGGTACAGTGTAGAAGAGATTAATGAAAATCAGTTAAGTATTTGAGCCACAAACAATAAGAAGGATCTTGATAGCTGTTCAGTGCATACTATTAATGGCACATCATGGATAAAAAGCAGGCACTCTGATCTTTTACCTGGTGACACAAATGTTAATGAATATGACCCTAAAATCAATATGTTTGAGAAAACTGAATATATGTCATGTATTTCTACCAGCAAAACAATTTATGCAATGAATGAAAGGATCCAAATAGATTTCACAGAACTACCGAAAGTTAGGAGATGCAAATATTTACTGGTAATAGTAGATCAATTAACTCACTGGGTAGAAGCTTTTCCTACCACCAGAGCGACTGCCCAGTCAGTAGCTAAAATATCATTGGAACAAATTGTACAACAATTTGGAATTATGAAAGTGTTTGATTCGGATCAGGGTACTCATTTTACATCTAAAATTATAAAGTTAATTACAGAAGCTCTGGGCATCACTTGGGAATATCACACTCCATGGCATCCACAAAGTTATAGACGGGTAGAGCGAATGAATCAAACGTTGAAACAACAGTTACCTAAATTAATGATAGAAACCAAATTCTCATGGATTAAATGCTCACCCTTAGCCTTACTTCATATTAGGACTATGCCAAATTCAGAGACAGGCCTCTCACCTTTTGAGATGTTATATGGGATGCCATATTCCCAAGGTATGCCTTTAGGGCATCCATTAATAGAAGACATGAGGATTCAACAATATATTAAAACTATTGAGAAAAACCTAAAAGAATTAAGAATAAAAAGAATGTTAGCCCAGACAACTCCTTTAGGATTTGCAGTACACAAAATACAACCTGGAGATAAAGTAATGATCAAAACTTGGAAGGAGGAAAGCTTATCTCCTAGATGGGAAGGACCATTCCTGGTATTGTTGACTATGGAGACAGCTGTAAGAACTGCTGAAAGAGGATGGACTCATATTTCCAGGGTGAAAGGACCAGTCACAGGTGAACCCAATTAGAAGATCGAGTCAGCACCTGGAGATCTGAAGCTTCGAATACGATGGAGCTAAAATAAGACTGGACTTATTAAAACAGACCGAGTGACACCAATAGTAGTGAGATCCTGAATCGTCTACATGAACCCTGTGTGTATGTACATATGTTAAAAAGTTGTAATACCTATGATTTTTGGTTTTAGACTGTTTTGCATAAAAACATAAATCAGTTGAACAAAGGAATTAGGAAAAAAAAAAGTAAAAGGGAGTGAGGGAAAAGCTGAGGATAAGTCCAAGTGAGGGCAAGACCGGGTTGGCCTCCATTTTTGCTGTTAAGAAGACACGAACCCGACCGTTGGCAGCAACCCAATGGGTCCAGGGGCAAACAGAAAAATGTGCCATACCGGACCTCACTATGGTAGCTGGCTTTTTCTCCTCACTGTGTATGTTAGCCTCATAATAGCTAAAAGGAGTCAAAATGCTACCAACTCATATGACCCCTTTGAAAATAATGAGTTTGTTTTATTAACAAAGACTAGAAGTAAAACCTTCAATTTCAGTCACTGCTGGGTTTGTGGGGGACCTTTGGGATTATCAAGCTGGCCGTGGGTCTCTATACCGCCTCCCCATCACAGATAGCAAACGTGGAATGGCTGGAATGGCAATCTATGGTCCTGGTTACCTGGAACACCGTGGGTAAAACAGCTTTTATTTTATCTGTTGTGTACATTTGCTGTCCTAATGTTTATACCATGTATGATTCCATGTTTTATTAAATTGATTCATTCAGTCATTCAAGGGATGCAAATCTCTACAATACCAATGGATCCTGAATTGGCCAGAGGAGAAAAGGTACACCCACTAATGACGGTTAAAATAAAGAAAACAGAACACCCAAATCCCATACAACAAACCCTAGCACGTTTTGAAACCCAAACACGAATCAATTTAATAAAATAAAAGGCGAGGGATTGTGAAGAATATGGTGGAGATTCGTGTTAAAAATATAGTGACTTTAATGTGAGGAGCAGGTATGCTGCTGGTATTTTGCCACGTACGTAAGTTAAAGGAGATTTACTGTGGTTTTGTTTTTAAAATGGTTCGGAGTTCTTTTTCTGTAAACACAGACTCCTATGGACTGCTATTGCGCAATGGAAAAGTACTGGAGGGACCCCTGTCAGAAGCCCCCAGCAACACCAGAAAGCCCAGGAAAGTTCAAGAGACTCTACTGCGCATGTGCGGACTGGGGAAGAACAAGGATGTCAAGATACCACCTACTTTCTCCACTGTCTCCGTAGGATGCTACATAATCCCTTGCGTCCGAGGATTGGTCCAGCGTCTCATTGAAACTGCCTTGTCAAAACAGATGCCTCTGGAACCACCCCCCCTATCTTGGCAAGATGCTGTTACTAGAGGAAGAGGGAGATGAAGATGCAAGAGATGACTTGTCATCAGAGAAAAGATGTAAAATCATGTTGTCAACACTCGAAAAATGTTCATAGAACAATACTCTGAGAATATGCGAAAAGCAACAAGAGTATAAATAAAAACAGGGGGGAATTGTAAGGGAAAGAATGTTGTTTTCGCATAATAAGCCTGATGGGAAGGGCAGGAGCGATTCACCAAAGCAATCAACAAGAGCAATTCACAACCATTGAAATCCCTGGCCTAGGGCTAGAAGGCAAGTGGTCTTTTTGTCAACTGTGATGACCCAGTACTTGGAACTGGCTTTAGATGGATGCAGATACCGAAAGACTTGGGGAACCTGAATTTCGAACTTTTCCATCTTAGTACGCTTGCGTGATGAGCTCATGCATATTAACTTCTCCGCCCGGGAGAAAGCCAAGGTTCATTTCCATGAACATGCCAGGTATGAACACAGACATGAAGGGGCGTATCGGTAGGCGGTTCGGGAAGTCTGTACACCCTGTAGTACTCAGCCAATGAGGAATCAGGGGAGGGAACTGGCGGTTGGGAGAAAGGGATATAAACCATTGCATGATGGCTGTTAGGCGCGTCCACCTGATGGGGCGCCCGGTCTTGCAAGAACGAAATAAAGAGTGCTTCACACCGCATCCTGTCTGAGCCGCTGATAATTGGCAACTGAGCGTTTCTCACAACTGCCACCTTAGACTTCCGGAGGGCAAACTTTGACCTGTTCAAAAGACTGATTAAAAAATCCCTTGGGAGGCTGCCTTGAAGGAAATGGGAGTCCAGGAAGGCTGGACATACTTCAAGAGCGAAGTCTTAAAGGCACAGGAGCAGGCTGTTCCCACGTGCCAAAAAACAAGCAGGCGGCGAAGGAGACCAGCCTGGCTAAACAGGGACCTTTGGCTGGATCTCAAGAACAAAAGGAGAATCTATTGCCTTTGGAAGAGGGGCCAGGCCTCTCATGAAGACTATAAAGATGTAGTGAAGCTATGCAGGAGAGCCAAAGCACAGCTAGAGCTCAACCTGGCTACAGCTGTTAAGGATAATAAAAAATGTTTCTATAAATTCATTAACAGCAAAAGGAGGACTGGGGAAAATCTCCCTCCTTTACTGGATGCAGAGGGAAACATAGTAACAAAGGATGAGGAAATGGCTGAGGTGCTCAACGCCTACTTTGCCTCAGTCTTTAGCAGTGGAACTGGCTGTTCCCTGGACACCCAGCCTCATGAGCTGGGAGATGGGGAGGGGAAGCAGAATGAGGTCAGCACAATTAAATAGGAAGTGATCAGAGACCTGCTACACCGCTTGGATGCACACAAGTCTGTGGGACCGGATGGGTTACAACCAAGGGTGCTGAAAGAGTTGGCAAATGTGCTCGCCAAGCCGCTTTCCACGATTTACCGGAAATCATGGCTGACTGGGGAGGTCCCATTGGACTGGAGGGTGGCAAATGTGACACCCATCTACAAGAGAGGCAGAAAGGAGGATCCAGGAAACTATAGACCTGTCAGTCTGACCACAGTGCCAGGAGCAGGTCATCTCGAGTGCCATTAAAAGTCATATAATGGACAACCAGGGGATCAGGCCTAGTCAGCATGGGTTTATGAAAGGCAGGTCCTGCCTGAACAAACCTGATCTCCTTCTATGACAAAATGACCCGACTACTGGATGAGGGAAAAGCTGTGGGTATTATCCACCTGGATTTTCGAAAAGCATTCGACACAGTTCCCCATAGAATTCTCATAGAAAAACTGGCTGCCCATGGCCTGGATGAGCGATGTTTTCCCACAATACCGCAAGACCCATCAGTGAACAGGGCATATCGTTTCTCCTCCTCCGGCAGCTCGTTATATATGGTGGGGCCTCCTCAGCACATTTCACCTCTTGTTCTGGTGACATCCCAGCATCTTTGATCTCTGGCCAGTTTATGACCATTTCCACTAATCCTGGGGGGTCGAGGTTCCCTATTCGAGCCCGTTGTGTTATCAACGCAACCCATTTACTCCACGTGGCATCTGTTGCATGATGTGTGGAGGGAGCCTTTCCTTTGAACATCCATCCCAGCACCGGCAGTCGGGGTGCCAGGAGGAGCTGTGTCTCAGTGCCGACCACTTCTGAGGCAGCTTGAATTCCTTCGTACGCTGCCAGTATCTCCTTCTCAGTCAGGGTATAGTTAGCTTCAGAGCCTTTGTATCCCCGGCTCCAAAAGCCTAGAGGTCGGCCTCGGGATTCCCCATCTGCTCTCTGCCAAAGGCTCCAGGAAGGGCCATTCTCCCCGGCTGCGGTGTAGAGCACGTTCTTAATCTCCTGCCCTGCCCGGACTGGCCTGAGTGCCACTGCCCGGGTAATCTCCTGCTTAATTTGTTCAAAGGCTTGTTGCTGCTCAGGGCCCCATTTAAAATCGTTCTTCTTGCGGGTTATGTGGTAGAGAGGGCTCACAATCAGGCTGTAGTTTGGGATGTGCATCCTCCAGAACCCCACAGCACCCAGGAAGGACTGAGTCTCCTTTTCAGTGGTTGGTGGGGACATGGCTGTTATCTTGTTTATCACCTCCATTGGGATGTTGTTTTGCTGATTAAGGATACCAGTTAAACTCGGACACCAGAGTGAAAAGAGTAGGCGTACTTTACTAGTGATAACCAAGTAATGTAACAGCATAATACAGAGAACGTGCAGTAAGAATAAGCAGAATAGTGACTTAAAGCAACAAACAGAGTAATGCATCAAATCATTACTACACGAGAGAAAGAGAGAATAGTAATTAAGAGAAATACATCACCACTTGCATATATTATCATCATCATCCAGATCCGCAGACGCTGGGGAGCCCCGGTTACAGCGAGGATTTGGAGAGCCTGTCCCGGCAAGTGGGAAATCCTACGCGGTGCGTCCACCCGTAGGTGAGGCTTCCAAAGTCGCTGTGAACGGGCCCAGCCTTATATACCAGAGATCGACAAGCCAGAATAGCTGGCACCTTTGTTTTGAGTGGAAAGTTTCTGGTTTCATTCTCCTGTTGGATTCCACCCAAAGCCTGGCCAGGGCTCGGGGGGGAGACCAAGGGAGTTTCTAACAAGGCCAAATACTTGGGTTCTCAGCCTTGAAGAAGGCTGCGAAAGGAAAGTCGGATACATTCTCTCCTCTCTACTGATTATATTTTGTCTTTCACTAGCGAGTTTACATATTTTATTAATGACTACATGCTAAGTTAGCAGCTTCAGCTTGGGGCCTGTTGTTCAGGCTGCAGTATTTCAATGCTTTAGCACTTTTTACACCAGCATAAGTGGGTTGTTGTAACTTAGTACAATACCTACTAGCACAATGGTTATCAGTTATAAAATATACAGGATTCATCTATAGGTCAACTCTGGCTTGGGCCTGTTGTCCAAGCCTTAGCACTTCAGATGTGGCGACGCCCATCTTGCCATTTTATTCCTAGGAACTGAATCTCCCTTCCAGGCCCCTTAACCTTCTGTTGCTTGATGGCAAAACCGGCCTTCAGGAGGATTTCAATTACCTTCTTTCCTTTCTCAAAGACTTCCTCAGCTGTGTCCCCCCATACAATGATATCATCAATGAACTGCAGGTGTTCTGGAGCCCCACCTTTCTCCAGTGCAGTATGGACCAGTCTATGGCAAATGCTGGAGCTGTGTTTCCACCCCTGGGGCAATCGATTCCAGGTGTACTGGATACTCCTCCAAGTGAATGCAAACTGTGGCCTGCACTCTGGTGCTATTGGGATGGAGAAGAACACGTTAGCGATGTCAATCGTGGCGTACCACTTGGCTGCCTTCGACTCCAGCTCATACTGGAGCTCTAGCATGTCCGGCACCGCAGCACTCATCGCTGGCGTAACTTCATTCAGGCCACGGTAGTCCACGGTCAGTCTCCATTCGCCATTAGGTTTTCTCACTGGCCATATAGGACTGTTGAAAGGTGAATGAGTCTTGCTGATCACCTTCTGGCTTTCTAGTCGATGGATCAGCTGATGGATGGGGACCAGGGAATCTCGGTTAGTGCGGTACTGCCGCCGGTGCACCATCTTGGTGGCAATTGGCACTCGCTGCTCTTCAACTTTAAGCAACCCCACCACCGAGGGGTCCTCTGAGAGGCCGGGTAAGGTGGACAATTGCTCAACCTCCTCCGGGGCAGCTATACCAAAGGCCCACCGGCACCCTTTTGGGTCTTTAAAGTACCCTCTCCTGAGGTAGTCTATACCTAGGATGCACGGGGCATCTGGGCCAGTCACAATGGGGTGCTTATGCCAGTCCTTCCCCGTTAAGCTTACTTCAGCTTCTAATAGGGTCAGCTGTTGGGACCCCCCTGTCACTCCGGAGATGCAGATGGGTTCGACCCCACTGTGGCTTGATGGCATCAGGGTGCACTGTGCGCCAGTGTCTACCAAGGCCTTATATTCTTGTGGGTCTGATGTGCCAGGCCATCGGATCCACACCTTCCAGTAAATCCGATTATCCCTTTCCTCCACCTGGCTGGAGGCAGGGCCCCTCTAATCCTGCTCACCATCACTCACTTGATCTAAGAGTGACTCCTGCAAGAATGACTTCCTGGTCCCCTCAAGAGGGTCAAGCATAACGTTGGCCATTCTATTCTGTGTGGGGGATTTCCGACTGGACACTGGAGCTGTGTCTCTCTTGGAAGACTCCCCTTTCATGATGGTCTTCCCTTTCAGCTGCTGTACTCGTGCAGCTAGGGCGGAAGTGGGCTGTCCATGCCACCTCCTCATGTTTTCCCCATGGTCGCGGAGGAAGAACCACAGGGTGCCCTGTGGTGTGTCTTGCACTGCCCTTCTCTTGGGTGGGGAAGCGCCTGCTTCTAATAGCTGAGACATCGGCCCGTGCAGGTGGAACATAGGACATGTCCTCTTCCACTTTCTGGAGCCTCTGAGACAGTTCCTCTACAGCTGAAACCCAGGCATGTTGGGAGGAAGGGAGACTTCCCTCATATTGCCGGAGCTGGATAATCACTTCGTCCACTGTCTGAGTCTGGGTGTCTCGCCACCAGGACGTTACTGCTAATGCTTTGGAATGTGCCTCTGGTCCACTTTGCAGGAACTTCCGCCACATCAGCTGTGTGCAAGGGGCCTGATCTGGATCCATTGGTGACTGCTCATCATTCAGATCACCATAGATCATGTCAAACATAGACATTTCCCTGAGGTTTTGAATGCCTTTCTCCATGTCAGTCCACTTGCCTAACGGACATAGAGCATCATCCTTGTAGGGGTACCTCTCCCTCACAGCGAGCAGGAGTCGCCTCCAAAGGCTGAGTGTTTGAGCCTGTTTCCCTATTGCCTTGTCAATACCAGCCTGCTTGCCTAAAGGTCCCACTTGCTTGGCCTCTCTCCACTCCAATTCCAAACCAGCAGCTCCACTATCCCAGCACCGTAGCAGCCAGGTGTAAATTTGCTCGCCTGAACTGGGGCTAAAATCCTTCCGCATATCTCGCAACTCACTCAGGGATAGAGATCGGATGATTACCTCTGGCTCTTCCTCCTGCTCTCATGATGGGCCTGGTTCATTATCACCCTGTGCACTGCGAGGGGATTTTTTGGTATATTTGGTTTTCTGTATCGGGGCGACTGATATTGGTACTGCTTGTCCCTCTGGCTCAGCTGCTGTGCTGGTGGAGGCGACTGGTACTGGCACTGCCTGTCCCCCTGGCCCAGCTGCTGCACCAGTAAGTTCACTTTCAGACCCTGCAGCCCTTTCTCCCCCTTGAGGGCATTGATCAGTGTTAAGGGCGATGCAGTAAGCATGGGCAAGCCCCCAGCACATCTCAAGGATTTGTGTCTCCCGGGGTTTGTCAGATTGGCAGCACACCTTTTCCAAACACTCCACCAGTTTATCAGGACTCTGCACTTGTTCGGGAGTGAGATCCCAAAGCATTGGGGGTGACCACTGACTCAGGCACTTGCCCATCTTTTCCCACACACCTTGCCGTTTATAACTATCTGCCCCCGGGGCAGGTTTCCGGGTGGTGCTATTGTTGGAGAAGTACCGCATGGCCCAAAACAAGATCTGGCAGACATTTAGAAAGCATTGTGCCACGAACACAGTGGCCTGTATGTTCCAGGGGTAGCGAAACTCTCAAAACCCGAGAGAAACTCCTCCCCTGGCTCACCCATAGAGGGGGTGAGACCCCTAACAAAAGACCAGGCAGCAAACAGGTACCGGTTCACCCCCACAAGCAGCGATACGAGCCCATTATAAGCAGACAGTAACCAGTACAGCAAAATAAAACCCTTGACACGTTTTCCACCGACAACAAATGCCAGTACTAGGAGCACAGAGTGGATATGAGGATCAATCCAGCCCCACCACGCAAGCAGATTGGCCAGCGTTGCAAACATTTCTTATCAAACAATACAAGTAAAAACAGAAAAAATTACACCTAACAGATTGCTCTAACACACCTTCTCCTTTTGTCCTTATCTGCCCCTCCCCCACAAAGGGAGTGAAATACAAAGCCCCGAGACTGAGATAAGGAAAGATTTAATAAAACAGTACAACAGCAACACAACAAACAACAACAATCACAATAATAGTGATAACAATGAACAGAGCAAAATATCTACCAATACAGCAGTGAGAGGATCAGATGTAATAAAACCACAGCCCCGAGCCCCGAGCTCCCACGCCAGGATGTGACGTCCGCATGGTATCTGAATAACCCGACTAGAGCTCCCCCCCCACTGCTGGGGAAACTTAACCCTATCCTGGTTAAACCAGGACAAGAGGGAATGGGGAAATACAGATCACCGGTCTGGGTTTCTGCGCTGATCCTGCTGACGAGGGTTCCAGGAGGCACAGGAGACATCCGTCTTTTTCGCTGGCATCCATCTTCTTTGCTTCACTGCACTTTCTCTCAGGCCCCGGGCCCCGCCCCCCTTCTTGATTTATACCCACTTTCCTTGGGTCCATCCCCTAGGTCGACCCACATACCTACGTATCCCATGTACGGGGAGGGGTAAGGTGTTTCATGGGATGATGTAATTAGCATGATCATGTTAGCCCTCGTTAGCATATTGAGGGGTGTTAACTTTAATATGCATTTTGTGGATAATGAAGCAAAGGTCACTCACCGGACAGATGGCCCTTGAAGTTTTGGCCAGGTGCCTCAGAGCAGAGCCGTCCTGTCTCCACAGGGCTCCCTCCTCCAGCTGAATCCTGTGTTATTGGGGCAGCCTTATCAGCTTTGACCTCCACAGAATGCACCTTGTGACTCATAGTTTTGTCTTGCGAGTATTTGAGGCATTTCTTTGATCAGCCTCAACTTTTGCTTTCTCAGGCTGTTTTTCTTAGTTTCTCGCAGGCCTGGTTTCTCGTCTCTCACACCGGGGAGGTCCCGACAGATTGGAAATTGGCCAATGTGACGCCCATCTATAAGAAGGGTCGGAAGGATAATCCAGGAAATTACAGGCCTGTCAGCTTGACTTCGGTGCCCGGGAAGCTGATGGAGCAGATCATCCTGAGTACCATCACACAACACATGGGGGACAACCAGATGATCAGGCCCAGTCAGCATGGGTTTATGAAAAGCAGGTCCTGCTTGACAAACCTGATCTCCTTCTACAACACGGCGACCTGCTTATTGGATGAGGGAAAGGCTGTGGATGTAGTTTACCTTGACTTTAGTAAGGCCTTTGACACCGTTTCCCACAGCATTCTCCTGGCGAAACTGGCTGCTCGAGGCTTGGATGGGCACACGCTTTGCTGGGTAAAAAACTGGCCGGATGGCCGGGCCCAAAGAGTGGTGGTGAATGGAGTTAAATCCAGTTGGCGGCTGGTCACGAGTGGTGTCCCCCAGGGCTCGGTTTTGGGGCCACTCCTCTTTAACATCTTTATTGATGATCTGGACGAGGGGATCGAGTGCACCCTCAGTAAGTTCGCAGATGACACCAAGTTGGGTGGGAGTGTTGATCTGCTCGAGGGTAGGGAGGCTCTGCAGAGAGACCTGGACAGGCTGGAGCGATGGGCCAAGGCCAACTGGAGGAGTTTCAATAAGGCCAAATGCTGGGTGATGCCCTTGGGCCACAACAACCCCCAGCAGCGCTACAGGCTTGGGGAGGAGTGGCTGGAGAGCTGCCAGTCAGAGAGGGACCTGGGGTGTTGATTGACAGCCGGCTGAACAGGAGCCAGCAGTGTGCCCAGGTGGCCAAGAAGGCCAATGGCATCCTGGCCTGTATCAGAAATAGCGTGGCCAGCAGGGACAGGGAAGTGATCTTGCCCCTGTACTCGGCACTGGTGAGGCCACACCTCAATTACTGTGTTCAGTTTTGGGCCCCTCACTCCAAAAAGGCCATTGAATGACTCGAGCGTGTCCAGAGAAGGGCAACGAAGCTGGTGCAGGGTCTGGAGCACATGTCGTACGAGGAGCGGCTGAGGGAACTGGGGGGGTTTAGTCTGGAGAAGAGGAGGCTGAGGGGAGACCTCATCGCCCTCTACAACTACCTGAAAGGAGGTTGCAGAGAACCGGGGATGAGTCTTTTTAGCAAAGTAAGAAGCGATAGGACAAGAGGGAATGGCCTCAAGCTGCCCCAGGGAAGGTTTAGACTGGATATTAGGAAGTATTTCTTTACAGAACAGGTTGTTAGGTGTTGGAATGGGCTGCCCAGGGAGGTGGTGGAGTCCCCATCCCTGGAGGTGTTTAAGAGTCGGGTTGACATAGCCCTTAGGGATATGGTGTAGTTGGAACTGTCAGTGTTAGGTTAATGGTTGGACTGGATGATCTACAAGGTCTTTTCCAACCTTGATGATTCTCTGATTCTGTATTTGCTAATTGTTCGGCAGCCAATGCAGAAAGCTGTAGCTATTTAGCATGAAAAAACCTGGACTATTCTTGCTTAAAACCTTTGACTTGGTTCAAAGCATACAGCCCACTTTACGGTGTCATACTTTACCCAGCCTCATGTGGTAGTGGCACTGCCATAGCCACATAGGGACAGCTTTTTAACTGCTGTGAACTAACTATTGGTTCACCGACTTTAGCTACAGCTGTGCCAAGTCAAAACAGGAAGGAATCAGATCTGCTGTAACTATACATTTATGAATTTCTGTAGTGGGGCATTGTGTATGCTGCCTCCAACTAGGAGCTCTTGCAGTGGGAAGTGGATCTGCACTGACAGTGTTCAGTTTTCAAAAATTGTCATGGTTTAACCCCAGATTGCAACTAAGTACTGCACAGCCACTCGCTCGCTCCCCCCCAATCAGGATGGGGGGAAGAGAATGGGAAGGGTAAAAGTGAGAAAACTCATAGGTTGAGATAAAAGCAGTTTAATAATTGAAATAAAATAATAATAATAATAATAATAGTGTTAATGAAAAGGAAAATATCAAAGAGAGAGAAATAAAACCCAAGAAAGACAAGTGGTGCAAATGAAAACAATTGCTCACCACCAACTGACCGATGCTCAGCCAGTCCCTGAGCAGTGGCTCCCCTCGCCAACCTTCCCCCTAGTTAATTTCTGAGCATGATGTCATATGGTATGGAGTATCCCTTTGGTCAGTAGGGGTCAGCTGTCCCAGCTGTGTCTCCTCCCAACCTTTTGTGCACCCCCAGCCCACTTGCTGGTGGGGTGGTATGAGGAGCAGAAAAGTCCTTGATTCTGTGTAAGCGCTGTTCAGCAATAACTAAAAGATCCCGGAATGATCAACACTGTTTCCAGCACAAATCCAAAACATAGTCCAATACTAGGTACTATGAAGTAAATTAACTCTACCCCAGCCAAAACCAGCACATTCTCCACCCCTTATTCCATACCATTTTCATCATGTTCAGGTCACTATCCAACACATCCTCATTAACCACCCCCCCACCCCTCCCATCCTTTGATACAATACACAAATATCATTCCCTTAGTCTATGGACCACCCCTGTGAAATATCTGTAAAATATACATAAATGTCCACAAATGTCCACAGAATGCCCATTGAGTTACTTTAGTCCATGACTTTGGGCTCCATCCGTTATGGTGGTCACTCAGGACAGGAGAGGTGGTGTGTTGTGTGGAGTTACTGGGCACCAAAGCCAGCTCAGGTCGGGTCACTGCTGCACTTGCACTGCTTCTTATAAGGCCTGTTCTCCATTGGTTTGGGTGGTTCCTGCTATAGTAATTCCTATAATGTGCAATTTAAATCATGGGTTACAACAATTTAAAGGTATTTCCTTTACAATCTCCACCCCTGGTCCCTTTTGGGCCAGGTTATAGGGTTTAACACTGTAATGAACTCCTGCCCTTGCTCCTTGCCTGGCTAGCAACAATGGGTTCCTGCTATAGTAATTCCCACAGCATGCAACTCAAATAATGGATTATTTTCACCCAGGATTAAATCACCTTGAGGTACACATTGGTCTCCACCATCCTTCTGCATTACTCACCAAGTGCACCCAGGTCCTTGAACAAAAACAATCCCACAAATAGGTTTGCTCTTTCCTGAGAAAGGAAAAACCCAGACTGGTTTTCCCAACAAGTTCTTTATATGTGCTACAGAGATCTTATGTTCTTCCACAGTGCTCAGGGGTTTTGATTGGGCGGAGCCAGGTCTACTGGAAGATCCTCTAGTGTTAACTAGACAAGTGGCTTCTGCTAAATGTGTAGCCCAATATTTGAAGGTCCCAGCACCCATTGCTCTCAGTGTAGTTTTTAACAGTCCATTGTATCATTCGATTTTCCCAGAGGCTGGTGCATGATAGGGGATGTGATATACCCACTCAATGCCATGCTCCTTGGCCCAGGTGTCTATGAGGTTGTTTCAGAAATGAGTCCCATTGTCCGATTCAATTTTTTCTGTGGTGCCATGTCGTCATTAAACTTCCTTTTCAAGGCCCAAGATAGTGTTCCAGGCAGTGGCATGGGTGTGGTGGTTTAGTCCCTGCCGGGGTTCAAGACCACATGGCCGCTGTCCCTCCCCCACAAAGGGAGTGAAATGCAAAGCCCCGGGCTGAGATAAGGAGAGGTTTAATACAACAGTGCAACAGCAACAAAACAAACAACAACAATAACAATAACAGTAACAGTGATAACAATGAACAGAGCAAGATATGTACCGATACAGCAGTGAGAGCAGAGAGATTGCATAACACACGTGTTCACTGATTCTCCCACGCTCCCGCGCTTCGGCGCATGGAGGTGACATCAGCATGGTATTGAATAACCCGGCTAGAGCTTCCCCCCCACTGCTGGGGAAACTTAACCCTATCCTAGCTGAACCAGGACAATGGGTTACAGGGTATGTTTCCAACCATCCAGTAGTCACTTCCACCACTGTAAGCACATGGTGCTTGCCTTGGTGGGTTTGAGGGAGTGTGATATAGTCTGTAAAAGGAACAAGCTTTAGAAAACTCTTTTCTCTTAGGATATTATTAATAGCAGGAATCATTAATAAATAGATATTGTTTTATAGGTTTAATTAATAGAGCACAGGTGCTCTAGGAACAATACTGACAGTTCAATGCAGTATGCACAGGTGCTCTAGGAACAATACTGAAGATAAGTAACCATGATGACCGAAGACTGCATCAGTGAACAGTGGTGTCCAAAGAGGAATTAAAATAGAATGATAAGAACTAGCCGAAACTGTTGAATACAGTGGACTTTTGAAATTGATGATAAATTGAGAGCTGAAAGTTCCTGGAAAATCCCCAAAGACTCTTTGTATTGTATGTTATATCATATATATAGAGGGCGCTTTTTGTTAGCTGTTGCCACTCACTGAGGTGATGGCCCAACTCTGAGTTGTTAATAAAGCAAGCCTAGAGATACCCACAGTCTGGTGAAATCCTTTAACATAGTCAATCTGCCAGGCTTCCCCATACTGATATCATCCTCTATACCAAAAAGGCTTTAGCCACTTAGCTTGTTTGATTATGGTGCACGTTTCACATTCATGGATAACCTGTGCGATAGTGTCCATGGTCAAGTATGTTGCATCCCTTCCTTGATGGCCTGATGTGTCATGGGCCCATTGAGCTATAAATAGCTTACACTTATGTTGCCAGTCCAGACCCACCTGAGCCACTCAATTCTAGCAGCCTGATCCATCTGCTTGTTGTTTCAATGTTCTTCAGTGGCCCGACTCTTGGGTATGCGAGCATCTATGTGTGGTACTTTTATACCAGGTTCTCTACCTGAACAGCAATATCTTGCTACAGTTCAGTAACCCAGATGGGTTTGCCTCTGCGCTGCCAGTTGCTCTGCTTCCATTGCTGTAACCACCCCCACAGGGCATTTGCCATCATCCATGAGTCAGTATAGAGATAAAGTATTGACCATTTTTCTCATTCAACAATATCTAAAGCCATCTGGATGGCTTTCACTTCTGCAAACTGACTCAATTCACCTTCTCCTTCAGCAGTTTCTGTGACTTGTTGTGTAGGATTCCACATAGCAGCTTTCCACCTCCGATGTTTTCCCACAATACGTACGTCAGGATCCATCTGTAAACAGGGCATATTGCCTCTCATTTTCAGGTAATTTATTATAGAAAGGGGCCTCTTCAGTCACCTCCTCTGGCGATATTCCAAAGTTTTGGACCTCTGGCCAGTCCATGATCACTTCCAGGATTCCTGTGTGGTCAGGGTTTCCCATTTGAGCCTGTTGCGTTATCAGTGAAACCCACTTACTCCACGTAGCATCAGTTCCATGATGTGTAGGGGGGACCCTCCCTTTGAACATCCACCCCAGCACAGGTAATTGAGGTGCCAAAAGGAGCTGTGCTTCAGTACCAACTACTTCTGAAGTGGCTCGAGTTCCTTCATATGCTGCTAATATTTCTTTTTCAGTTGGAGTGTAATGGGCTTCAGATCTCCTATATCCCCAGCATCAAAACACTGGAGGTTGACCTCGACTCTCTCCAAGCGCTTTCTGCCAGAGACTCCAGGTGAGGCCATTATCCCTGGCTGAGGTGTAAAGCACGTTTTTCACATCTTGTTCTGTCTAGACTGGCCCAAGGGCTACTGCATGAACTGTCTTCTATTTAATTAGTTCAAAGGCTTGCTGCTGCTTAGGGCCCCTGTCCTGGTTTCAGCCAGGATAGAGTTAACTTTCCTTGGGCTGAGAGGGAGCACAGCTGGAGGGACGGTCCCAATCGATCATTGGAGCATTCCATGGCACGTGACGTCATGCTCAGGATATAGGAGGACGCGTGCTCTCTCACGGGCGTCTTTGTTTTCAGTTTCCTGGTTGGTGGGGCGGGATTTTCTGGTGTGGTCGGATCGCTGCTGGGGACGGGCTCTGTACTGGTCGCCGCTCGGTGAGCCACTACTGCATTTTACCCGTTTTGGACTACTATTGTTACTGTTGGTTTTGTTAGTATTGCTAAATTTTTTTTATTCAACCTACAAATTTCTTCTTTTGTCCCTCCCCTATTTCACCGGGGGGGGGGGAGTAAACAACTGTCACAGGGCGATTTGCTACCAGCTGAGTTCAAACCACAACAGCCCCATTCAAAGTCATTCTTCTTACGGGTCACTCAATAGAGAGGGCTTACGATTGGACTATAACCTGTAATATACATTCTCAAAAAAAACATGACACCTAAGAAAGCTTGTGCTTCTTTTTTGTTAGTTGGTGAAGACATAGCTGTTATTTTATTGATCACATACACTGGTATATGATAATGCCCATCTTGCCATTTTACTCCTAAAAACTGGATTTCCTGTGCAGGTCCTTTGACCTTACTTTGTTTTATAGCAAAACCAGCTTTCAAAAGAATTTGGATTATTCTTCTCCCCTTGTGAAACACTTTCTCTGCTGTGTTGTCTCAAACAATGATGTCATCAATGTATTGCAGGTATTCAGGAGCTTCCCCCTGTTCCCATGACAAATGGTGGGGCTGTGTTTCCACCCCTGGGGCAGTCGATTCCAGGTGTACTGGATGCAGCCTGCACTCTGCTGCCAAAGGGATTGAGAAAAACACATTGGTGATATCAATTGTTGCATACCATTTAGCGGCCTTTGACTCCAGTTCATATTGAAGTTCTAGCATGTCTGGTACAGCAGCACTCAGCGTCAGTGTGACTTCATTCAGACCTCAACAGTCCACTGTTAACCTCCACTATCTGTTAGATTTTAGCACTGGCTATATGGGACTATTAAAGAGTGAATGAGTCTTACTGGTCACTCCTTGACTCTCCAGTCACCAGATCAACTTGTGGATGGGAACCAGGGAGTCTTGATTGTGCGATATTGTCACCAGTGTGCTGTCATGGTAGCAATTGGCAACTGCTGTTCTTTAACCCTCAGCAACCCCACCACAGACGGATCCTCTGAGAGACCAGGCAAGCTAGACAGATGTTTAATCTTCTCCATACTCAAGGCAGCCATACCAAAAGACCCACCAGTACCCTTTTGGGTTTTTGAAGTACCCTCAACTGAGGTAGTCTATACCAAGGATATATGGAGCCTCTGGACCAGTCACAATAGGATGCTTTGCCACTCATTCCCAGTTAGGCTTACCTCAGCCTCTAACAGAGACAGTTCTTGGGATCCTCCTGTCACTCCAGAAGTACAGATGGATTCTGCCCCTTTGTAATCAGATGGTATTAGAGTACACTGTGCATTGGCGTCCACTAGAGCTTTATACTCTTGTGGGGCTTATGTGCCAGTCCATCGAATCCACACAGTCCAGTAAAATCAGTTGTCCCTTTCCTCCACCTGGACAAAGGCAGGGCCCCTCTATTCCTGGTCAGAGACATCATTACTTGATTTTTGTAACTGCAAAACAGAAGTCCCTTTGTCAGGGTCAAAAGTATGATCAGCCCTTCTACTCTGCCCAACAGACACCGGAGAAGTAATTTTCCTGGATGGATGCTTTTTGGCTGTTGTTTTTCCTTGCAGTTCCTGTACCCGAGCTTCTAGTCTTCAGGTAGGTTCACCATCCCACTTCCTCATGTCCTCCCCCGATCACACAAGAAGAACCATGGGGATGCACATGGTGTACACCATTGGTACCCTTTCCCTTGAACAGAAAAAGGCTGCCTCTTAATACCTGAGGCCTTGGTTAGTGTGTGTGAGGAAGACGTACCCTTCTCGGCTTGCTCAGACATTTTTTGGGTCAGTCTGTCCACAGCTGAGACACAGGTCCACGTGGAGGAAGCGATATTATCTTCGCATTCTCGGAGTTGTCTGGCCAGTTCATCTATAGTTGGTACCTCTGTGTCTGTCCAGCTCATTATCGCCAGGGTGTGCGTGTATGATGTCAGTGCATTTCATACAAACTTTTGCCACATGGACCGTGTGCACCAGATTTGATACGGGTCTTTGGATGCCTGGTCATCACCCAGGTTGTTATAGATCAGCTCCATCATGGCTAATTCCCTCAGATACTGGATACCTCCCCAATATTGGTCCATTTGCTTCGGGAATTTGCAAGTTCTTCCTTGAAGGGATACCTGTCCTTCACACTCAACAGGAGTTACCACCAGAGGCTGAGGACTCCTGCCCTTTTTTCCAATCCCTTTGTCAATGGCCTTATCCTTAGCAAGGGATCCTAGCTGTCGGGCTTCCTTACCCTCTAGTTCCTCACTGCTCGAATATTGGGGCCAGTATCGGAGTAACCAGCTGAGAATTAGCTCACCTGGTTGACAGCTAAAATCTTTTTGCATATCTCGCAGCTCACTTAGGGATAGGGATTGAAGTGCTAAGGCTTGGACAACAGGCCCAAGCCAGAGTTGACCTATAGATGAATCCTGTATATTTTACAACTAATAATCATTGTGCTAGTAGGTATTGTACTAAGTTACAACAACCCACTTATGCTGGTGTAAAAAGTGCTAAAGCATTGAAATACTGCAGCCTGAACAACAGGCCCCAAGCTGAAGCTGCTAACTTAGCATGGAGTCATTAATAAAATATGTAAACTCGCTAGTGAAAGACAAAATATAATCAGTAGTGAGGAGAGAATGTATCCAACTTTCCTTTTGCAGCCTTGTTCAAGGCTGAGAACCCAAGTATTTGGCCTTGTTAGAAACTCCCTTGGTTCCCCCCCGAGCCCTGGCCAAGCTTTGGGTGGAATCCAACAGGAGAATGAAACCAGAAATTTTCCGCTCAAAACAAAGGTGCCAGCTATTCTGGCTTGTCGATCTCTGGTATATAAGGCTGGGCCCGTTTGCAACGACTTTGGAAGCCTCACCTACGGGTGGACGCACCGCGTAGGATTTCCCACTTGCCGGGACAGGCTCTCCAAATCCTCGCTGTAACCGGGGCTGCCCAGCGCCTGCGGGTCTGGATGATGGTAACGTATGCAAGTGGTGATGGATCTTTCTTAATCACTATTCTCTCTCTCATGTAATAATGATTTGATGCATTACCCTGTATTTTCCTGTTTGTTGCTTTAAGTGCACTATTCTGCCTTTTCTTCCTGCATGTTCTCTGTATTACGCTGTTACATTATTTGGTTATCACCAGTAAAATACGCCTGCTCTTTTCACTCTGGTGTCCGAGTTTAATTTGTATCCTTAATCAGCAAAACAGGGATCAGGTGGTTTCTGTCTCATTTATGATTTCAGTCTCTTCCTCTTCCTGTTCTTGTGACTGCCCTGCTGCAGAACAGGCTGCCTCTTCTGATTCTTTCTCCTGCTCCTTCTTAAGAGAAGCTTCTTCATCCCTTACTAAACAAGCTGACTTCTGTTTCCATGGTTTCTTTTTAGTTATATGGGCAACTGATATAGTGTCTGGTTTAGCTATAGTGTCTGTTGGTTTGTTTTTCTCTCTCTTCTTCCTGAGGGTGCTGCATAATATTGAGCAGTGTTTGGTAGATGCTGGCCAGGGCCCAGCACAGTGTGGTAAGTTGTGCCTCTTTGGAATAGCCACGGCATCTTTTTTTTCAAACATTCTATCAGTTCATCAGGGTCCTGCAGTTGTTCAGGAATGAAGTTCCAGACTGCTGGAGGTGAGAAGTGCTCTAGATACCTGCCCATATTCTCCCACATGCCATGCTACCTATGACCATACTTTTGCAGAGCCTGGGTCATATTCCTAAATTGCTTGTTAATCTTAGACAAAACCAAAGCAATATTACTAAGAAATACCAATAGGAGTATTTTAACTACCCAAGGATGTTCAAGATACTGAGAAGTTATTGTAACTAGGGAGAAAACAACACAGAAGAAGGTAGAGAAGGTGCCATTCTGTATTTCCTCCACAAAAAACCTCTCAGAGGAAGAAGTATAATTGTTAATTGTCTCCATGCGATGGTACCTGAAGTACAGTAATGGCTTCAGAACAGAGCACAAATACCAGATGAAGCTCAAGGTCAGTGTTTTAATAACAAATCTCTCAGGCAAAACATCACTAAGCACTACAGAGCGCAGCAAACTGCAAAAGCCAACACCAAGCTTTGATATGTACAGCAAAAATAAAAGCATGGTGCAGATCACATAAACTAATATCAAGAACAGATGAATCAGTATCATGACCCGCAACTGTTAACAGATATAAATCCCTTCTAATACACTCTGGTCAATCTGTTATTATCTCAAACCCTTCGAGACCCTGTTTGGGCACCAAAAAGGACTGTCGTGGTTTAACCCCAGCCAGCAACTAAGCACCACACAGCCGTTTGCTCACTCCCTCTCCCCCAGTTATCCTGAAAACTTACTGGACAAGATGCTGTGGTGGTGCAATTCCTCCCGCTCCCCTCTCCTGGGCCACTTGGTGATTAGTGCAATTCCTCACCCCCTTCTGGGCCACATACCAACCTGGAGAGGTAAGGGCTGTTAATGGCAGTAAACCAGAGCATTAAGGTGCCCCTTTGACGAGCCTGGCTCTGCCCTCCCTATCACTTGGGAATGGTTATAACAGCCCATCACCTCCTGACAGCCTGGTACACTTGTACCTGGGATGTGGTCAAGGGAGAACAATAACAGACTGCACATCCATCAAGTTCTTGTGCAACAGGTGGAAGACACCAGAATACTTCATTGCTTGAGCTAGGCCAGAGAGAAAAGTACCTGACAAAAGTCAATCATCTTGGACCCTATAAACAGCAACCCCAAGTAAGTAGGACCCTTTGAGCTCTCCTGTACTGCACCGGGCCTGTGACCAGCATCTCCCCTGGGTTGGGACGCCTCTCAGGTATTAATTCCTTGAGGTACCATCCACTGATAAAGCCGACGGAAGGCCAGGGCGAAGTCCACCCACTCAAGTCTCAATTATCGCCCACTGAGGAATGCCGATGCATTGTGAGTATTTACTCTAAACTCGAGAGGAGGAAAATTTTAACTTTGAGCTAGCTTCTCTTTCACCCACTCACTCTCTGTTAACCAATGTGTTTAGGTATACAGTTATCTTCATGAGTGTGGGGACATACTTATTCCACTAGATCCAAATACTTTTGTTTGCCTGTGTGTTTATACATCTTGTGTTTGTGAATGCACATGTATATATGTATTGATTTAAGGTACCGTATAGTCAGTTAGTGTGAACCTTGTCATCTTCAAATTTGTAGTTAAGTCGCTATTTTAATTATAACATATTTTACTGAATTATTTTGTAAATCTTTAAACTGGTTAATGATTAAGTGCTGCTAGTCATTAATAAATCTTGATTTGCTGCTAAATCATTACTGTGTTAATACTTTCATCTGCAACAGATGCAGAAAATTAACTTGCCTGTCCTTTCCCCCAAAAATGGTAATACATGAAAAAAATCTATGTGCTTTATCAATAACAAAATACAGACATAAAGTATTGCAGGGCTATTGAAATACCTCTATAATACCATTTTTTTTTTAAAAAAGAGCATTCATTATACTTGGTCTCATGTTAGCAACACATTCAAATGCTGGCACAAATTATTATTAATTTTTTTGGTGTTTTTGTAACAATTCTAACCATGATGAATTCATTTTGTTACCGTAAATCCCCAGTCTGAAATAACTCTCTAAGACTCGATTTAGAGTTGTAGAAAGTAAGCATTCTTTATTGCGGCATGGGACGCACAGGGGATAGCTCCACCTAATGTGCACACTGGGGTATCTAACAGCACTAAATGGTTAAAGCATACATATTCATATGTTTTCTGAGAAATGATTAACATATTCATACAATTTCTTGGAATTCATTAACATATGCAAATGTCCTTGATGCATGCATCCTCATATTCTTCGGTGGTCTTTGGTGGTCATCGATAATCTTCCTCACTGTGTCTGTTAGTTGAGCTCAGCTTCTGCGCATGCTCAAGCCTACTCCTTATTAAGTTTACATACCTTGTTATCTACAGAACCAGTTTGTGCTAGTACTACCTCTTTATCTTATTCTATTCAAGGATAGTGTCTCAGAACAAGCTTCTTTATCTATAAGCATTTGGCCTAGCTGCGCAATTTCAGTGGGAAGGAATGCAGTTTTAGCAAGAGAAGAACCATACGTCCTTCAGTTATTGTATCAATTTGGTATCAATATGGATGTCATAAGTAATTTATCAGATTTTCAACTTGATTCATTACTTATTATCTTTACCATTATTTTAAGGAGTTACCGAGATGTGTTTATGATAGAAATAAGATAAACAATGACTGATGCTCAGAGGTTGTTATTATTAGAGCAGCTCTACAAAATTTGACAAAACCTTGCATGCCTTTCAATGTAAAGCACCTACCAAGCCACATGTGCACCAGATATCTCAAATTGTCACTCATTAATGCAGATATAGACCATATTTTAAAAGTCAATGTGTAGAAAGGAGATATTTTTCAAAAAAATGGCAGGCTTCCTCTTCAAAACCCATGAACTCTTTAACTGAAAATTTTAGTGACCCACTTGTTTGCTGACTGAAATACTATTGTCATATCACCTACAGGTTTTTTCCACCCACTTCAGTACACCACTTTGACATAGAAATAACATGTCTAAAAATGTATTTTCACAAAATTGTACAATTTAGGTATGAGAAAGGCCTATTACCTGTAACTTCCTGCCTTTGTCAGATTGTTTCCTACTTTAAAGTAAGTATGGTTTAGTAGGATTAATTCACTCCAGTTTTGAAATTCTCCAAGGAGTCTAACCACTTCCCCAGGGGAACTATTCTAAAACCTAATACGTCACAATGTCAGCTGTGGTGGTTTAGTCCCTGCCGGGGTCTGAGACCACGTGGCCGCTGCCCCTCCCCCACAAAGGGAGTGAAATACAAAGCCCCGGGGCTGAGATAAGGAGAGGTTTAATACAACAGTGCAACAGCAACCAACCAAACAACAACAATAACAATAACAATAACAGTAATAACAATGAACAGAGCAAGATATGTACCGATACAGCAGTGAGAGCAGAGCGATCTCAAAACACACGCACCGATTCTCCCGCGCTTGGGCGCCAGGACGTGACGTCAGCATGGTATATGAATAACCCGGCTAGAGCTTCCCCCCCACTGCTGGGGAAACTTAACCCTATCCTAGCTAAACCAGTACATCAGCACATAATTCAACCTAATTAATGCACATTTGGTGTTTACATCTTTTGGATATGTGAGGACATTTACCATGGTTGTTCTGCTTCTTATTTCTGCAGACAAGTGAGTGGGAATAATAAATTATTTAATAAACATGTAAGGAACTGAAGGAAGTAATGCCTCAAACATTCATTGACACAGAAAACCTCAAGGACAAGCTGTGGCCTTTGTGATTAGTCTAAGGAATGTCACCCAAGGAAGGGGGAGTGTATCAAAGGATGCACCCTCCACTCTCTTGCAGTTGTATTGGCAAACTCCTTAGATAAGCCTCAGAGGGGGGAAATGTGGACTGAGTGAAACCAAGTGTTTCTCATCAAGCAAAAGGACCACTAATCATTGGCTCCATTGTGTAAGCCCGAAGAGGTGACCAGGCCTGATAAGAGGTGAGAATTTCTGCCCCAGAAGCTGCATGATTGCTTAAGAAGCATAAAGTCAGCAAAAATCTATAGGAACAGAGGAAAAACCTAAGGTGGGCAGGGTGAATACGACCACCGACTCAATTGGACAAGGGGTAGTGCACCCCATTTCACCTCAATGCATGTGCAGAACCCATGCTCCACCTTTTTCCTCGTCTCTCATGGAAATGAGTTTGTGGAATACCTGCCTCTCTTTGTCTAGTATGCTAATCAGCTCATAAGATGAACTTAAAAGGCTACAGAAAGCTTTGCTGTGTGTGCACCCACCACCCAAGATTACTGGACCTGAGACAGTGCTGGATCCAGGGGTGGTGATCTGGATTTCTTTGACTCTTTCTCTCCTTTCTTTTTCTTTCCTTTCTTTTCTTACAGATTTATAAGAGACCACATTGCTTATTATCCTTTTCCAAGTTTAAGTTGTTTCTACAACAAGTAAAACATTTTAACTGGTCGTTTGGTGTCGTTTCACCTTAATTTAACCTGAGGGGATCACAGAACCGTTGCGACTCTCTGGGGTCCCAATCTGGGTCGTGACAAAACATTGGATAACTTTGTTTACAAACTATCTGGGGAACATCTGATACCTTTTGCTAACTATGCATTTGGGTTATGTGATGGAAGAAGGTGCGGGGGTGGGAGACTACCAGGAGGTGTAATGACTGGTTTGCTACATTGAAAAGGATGTATCTAGCTCCTCAGAGTGAAGAGGAGAAAAAGACAGCTTCTTTGTTTAGCTTTGTTAGCTTCTTTGCCTTTAGTCCTAGATTTCAAAGGTTCAGGAAGTCTAGACATTGCAGACTGTCTAACTTGAAAGGACTGTGAACACAGCCCATCTAGAAACCCAGCCATCATTCTCATTTTGTACTACAATGCAGCTTCCATTATGAGGCATCAGACATAAGGAATTAACTGTTTTTTAAGCGATAAATGATAAATGTTGATCATGTGAGACAGAAAAAAATTCCTCTAAGAAAGACCACAGTCCTGATCAGTGGGAGCTCATGCTGATCCAGGACTTCTGTGAGAGATGACTTGTAAAAATAGGTCCTGAAAGAAACAGACCTGTGAGAGACAAAGACTGAGAAAAACAGCCTGAGAAACAGATAAAAGTTAGCAGGGGTAGTGGAGGCCCTCTAAGCTAAGGAATGTCTCAGACACTCCCAAGTAATGAAACAGGGTTGGATAGTGTGGAGGTCGAAGCTGATAAGGCTGCCCCAATAACACAAGATGGGACTGGAGGAGGGAGCCCTGTGGAGACAGGACGGCTCTGCTCTGGGGCACCTGGACAAAACTTCAAGGGCCATCTGTCCGGTGAGTGACCTTTGCTTCATTATCCACAAAATGCACATTAAAGTTAACATCCCTGAATATGCTAATGAAGACTAACAAGATCATGCTAATTACATCATCCCATGAAACACCTTACCCCTCCCCATACATGGTATGTGGGTCGACCGAGGGGATGGACCCAAGGAAAGTGTGTATAAATCAAGGGGAGGCAAGGGCGGTGGGGCCTGGAGAGTGAAGTGAAGCAAAGAAGATGGATGCCCCCTTGAACCCTTGCTGGCAGGATCGACGCAGGAACCCAGACCAGTGATCTCTATTCCCTCCATCTCCCTCCTTTCCTTTTTCCCCTTTTTCTTTCACTACCATTAAGAAATGCAAGGCATACTGTATTGCTTGCCACAACTCGTTATATACTTAGTCAATTATCGTGTATCCAATTAGTACATTGTGGGAAGTTAATAAATGTTTGGACTTTGAAACTTGTCTCACCACTGTCCACTCTGTTGGGGATTTATGAATCTGAGTCATTTGTCTCCCTCGTTTGAGTGGGACATGACAACTTCATCTGCATTTTTATATGTATTATTTCGGCTCACAAAATTAGAGTTATGTAGTTTCTTGCACCTAAAGTCTTTAGGTGATCCAGGTGCATGTTTTATCCATGCTCAGAATACCTGCAAGGCACTTTTCTTCTTTGACTGTGCCATGTACAGAACCATAGAATCACCTAATTGTTTTGGTATAATTTTGGGCAGTATAGGGTATAGGGTGGTGAGTACTGGATGTGAGTACTGAAAATGAAGCCCATATTTACTTAAGTAAGTGCTCTATTCTATTCTTTCAATAATATCCAGGACTTATGGGGTATCCATATCTAAATATCAGTTGGGTTGACATGCCTTGATGCATTTGAAAAGCCCAACATGCCTTTGTCTGCTCTTTTAAATGTCTAAATAATAATAATAAAAAAAATCACACCTTAATTAATCTTACTAGCATTTTTGACATACTAATCTGGTTTGATTTTTTTCTCTTAGATGAATTTTTCCTTTCTCCCTGTCTTTTTGCCATGGCTTTGTGGTGGTTTGACCTTGGCTAAATGCCAGGTACCCACCAAGTCGCTCTATCACTTCCCCCCCTTCCCCCTTTTTTTTCTCAACAGGGCAAAGAGGGGAAAGAAAATAAGATAGGAAAAAAAACAACCCTTGTGGGTAAAACAAAAGCAGTTTTAATATAAGCAAAGCGAAGCAAAGGTCCGCGCGCGGAAGCAAAAAAAAGCAAACAGATTTATTCTCTACTTCCCATGAACAGGCGATGTCGGGCCTTCTCAGGAAGCAGGACTCCCATACGCGGAGGGGTTGCCTCGGAGGACCAAGGGTGACCCCCCCCCCTTCCTCCTTTCTCCCAGCTTTATACTGAGCAGACGTCAGATGGTCTGGAATATCCCTTTGGTCAGTTGGGGTCAGCTGTCCTGGTTGTGTCCCCTCCCAAGATCTTGCCCACCCCGTCCCACTGTGGGGGAGGAAATGTCGGAAAGAGCCTTGGTGCTGTGTAAGCACTACTCAGCAGTAGCCACACCACCAGTGTGCTATCAACACCCTGCCAGCTCCCAACATCAAACACAGCACCATGAGGGCTGCTACAGGGGAAAACCAATTCCGGCTCAGCCAGACCCGGTACAGTCTCCACCCCTTATTCCATACCATTTACGTCATGCCCAGGTCCCACATAACACTCATTTATCCATTCCGTAAGCTTTCTTCACTCCTCTAGATGTTCAGTGACTTGGCTCCCATCTGTCAAGATGGATGTTCAGGACAGAACAGTATGTTTGACTGTTGGACTCCAGCACCGGGTAGGTTTGGGTCATCATCGCACGTATCTGGTTCACTCTTCATCGTTCCTACTTCCTCCATCACTTCTTGCAACATACAACTCAACCCACAGATTATTTCCCCCCCAAGGTTAAATCTCCTTGAGGCACACACTGAGTAGCCCCATCCTCCCGCATTACCCACCAAGTACATCCAGGTCCCTGAGCAAAAACAATCCCACGAGTGGGCTTGCCTTTTCCCAAGGGAGGAGCAATCCACACTGCCTTCCCCAGCCATTTCCCTGTGTGTACTACAGGGACCTTATCTCCTCCCACAGTATGAAGGGGTTTGGTTTGGGCAGGACCAGGACGGTTAACAGATCCTCTGGTGTTAATTAGCCCAGTGGCTTCTGCTAAATTTATATCCCAGTGTTTCCATCCCCCATTGTCCAATGCTCTCAACATAGTCTTCAACAGTCCGTTGTATCTTTCAATCTTTCCAGACGCTTGTGGGTAATAAGGGATGTGATACACCCACTCAATGCCATGTTTCTTTGCCCAGGAGTTTATGAGATGATTTCGAAAATGGGTCCCATTGTCTGATTCGATTCTTTCAGGAGTACCATGTCGCCATAAAATTTGCCTTTCAAGACCTAAGATGGTATTTCGGGCAGTGGCATGATTTACAGGGTACGTTTCGAGCCAACCAGTAGTTGCTTCCACCATGGTGAGTATGTAGTTCTTGCCTTGGCGTGTTCATGGCAATGGTCCAATATAGTCAATTTGCCAGGCCTCACCATATCGAAAACTCAGCCATCGCCCTCTGTTCCAGGGAGACTTTACTCGTGTGGCTCGCTTGATTGCAGCACATGTTTCGCATTCACGAGTGACCTGTGAGATGGCCTCCATGGTCAGGTCCACCCCTCGATCACGAGCCCATCTGTACGTTGCATCTCTCCCGAGATGCCCGGATGTTTCATGGGCCCATCGAGCTACAAATAGCTCACCCTTGCACTCCCAGTCCAGGTCCAGCCGAGCTACTTCAATTCTGGCAGCCTTGTCTACTTGCTCATTGTTCTGATGTTCTTCGGTGGCACGGCTTTTGGGCACGTGAGCATCTACATGACGTACCTTTAGAGCCACGTTTTCCACTTGGGCAGCGATGTCCTGCCACAATGCAGCAGCCCAGATGGGTTTACCTCTGCGCTGCCAATTGGTCTTCTTCCACTCCTGTAGCCACCCCCACAGGGCGTTAGCCACCATCCAGGAGTCAGTGTAGAGATACAGTACTGGCCACTTTTCTCGTTCAGCAATCTTTAGGGCTAGTTGGATCGCTTTTACTTCTGCAAACTGACTTGACTCGCCCTCTCCTTCAGTGGCCTCAATGACTTGTCTTGTGGGACGCCACACAGCAGCTTTCCACTTCCGATGGTTTCCTACCACACGACAGGATCCATCAGTAAACAGAGCATACCGCCTTTCATCTTCTGGTAACTCGTTATATGGCGGTGCCTCTTGGGAACGAGCCACCTCCTCAGGCAGTGCTTCAAAATCTCTACCTTCTGGCCAGTCCATGATCTCTTCCAGGATTCCTGGACAGTTGGGTTTTCCCAGTCGAGCTCGTTGCGTGATTAAGGCTACCCATTTACTCCAGGTAGCACTGGTTGCATGGTGTGTAGAAGGGATGTTTCCTTTGAACATCCAATGTAATACAGGCACTTGCGGTGCCAAGAGGAGCTGTGCTTCTGTACCAACAACTTCGGAAGCGGCTCGAATCCCCTCATCTGCTGCTAGTATCTCCTTTTCAGTCGGAGTGTAGTGGGCTTCTGATCCTCGATATCCCCGGCTCCAAAATCCTAATGGTTGACCCCGAGTTTCACCTGGTATCTTCTGCCAGAGGCTCCATGTGAGGCCATGCTCCCCAGTTGATGTGTAAAGTACATTTTGCACAGCTGGTCCTGTCCGAACAGGCCCAAGAGCTACCGCCCGAGCTATCTCCTGTTTGATGTGCTCAAAGGCTTGTTGTTGCTCAAGACCCCACTCAAAATGGTTCTTCTTTCGGGTTACTTGATAGAGAGGGCTCACCAGCTGACTGTAACCTGGAATGTGCATCCTCCAAAATCCCACAAGTCCTAAGAAAGCTTGTGTTTCCTTCTTGTTGGTCGGTGGAGACATAGCTGCTATCTTGTTGACAACCTCCATAGGCACATGACGGCGTCCATCTTGCCATTTTATTCCCAAGAACTGAATCTCTTGTGCTGGTCCCTTGACCTTGCTTTTCTTTATTGCAAAGCCAGCTCTCAGAAGAATCTCAATCACTCTTTGTCCTTTCTTGAACACTTCTTCTGCCTTGTTGCCCCACACAATGATGTCATCGATGTACTGTAGATGTTCAGGGGCATCACCCTTTTCCAGTGCAGTTTGAATTAGTCCATGACAAATAGTGGGGCTGTGCTTCCACCCCTGGGGCAGTCGATTCCAGGTATACTGGACACCCCTCCACGTGAAAGCAAACTGTGACCTGCACTCTTCTGCCAAAGGAATTGAAAAGAATGCATTGGCAATGTCGATTGTGGCGTACCACTTGGCTGCCTTTGACTCCAGTTCATATTGGAGCTCTAACATATCTGGTACAGCAGCACTCAGTGGTGGCGTCACTTTGTTCAGGCCACGATAGTCTACTGTCAACCTCCACCCTCCGTCAGACTTTCGCACTGGCCATATTGGGCTATTAAAAGGCGAATGTGTCTTACTGATGACACCTTGGCTGTCCAGTTGACGGATCAGTTCTTGGATGGGAGCCAGAGAGTCTCGGTTCGTGCGATACTGCCGTCGGTGCACGGTCCTCGTAGCAATTGGCACCTGTTGTTCTTCAACTCGCAACAGTCCTACAACAAAAGGATCTTCCGAGAGGCCAGGCAGATTAGACAACTGTTTGACCTTCTCTGTGTTCACACTGGCCACACCAAAAGCCCATCGGTATCCTTTTGGGTCTTTGAAATACCCCCTCTTGAGGTAGTCAATGCCCAAGATACAAGGGGCTTCTGGGGCAGTTACAATGGGATGTTTTTCCTACTTGTCCCCGGTCAAGCTAACCTCGGCCTCCAGTACTGACAGTTCTTGACATCCGCCTGTCACTCCTGAGATCCAGATAGGTTCTGCCCCTCTATAGCTTGATGGCATTAATGTACACTGTGCCCCGGTGTCGATTAAAGCCTGGTACTTCTGTGGATTTGATGTGCCAGGCCATCGAATCCACACTGTCCAATACACCCGATCATCCCTTTCTTCCTCCTGGCTGGAGGCAGGGGCCCTCTATTCCTGTTCTTGGTCAGAGTATTCACTGTCTGACCCTTGCTGTGCCAGGCCGGAGATTCCTTCATCAGGGCCAAGGGAGGTGATCTCAGTCTTCCTGTATCTGGGAGATTGTTGATTACTTTCTTGTGGTTTCACACCAGCTACATTAACAACCTTCTTGGATGTCTTCTTCTTGGCAGGGGTCTTTCTTCGCAATTCATGTACACGAGCTTCCAACTTGAAGGTGGGTTGACCATCCCACTTCCTCATGTCCTCCCCCTGGTCACGCAGGAAGAACCAAAGTTCGCCACGTGTCATGCGCCTGGGTTTCCCTTTCCCTCTGACTGGGGTGGAAGAGAACTGATTTCTTGGGGTGCTCCTGACATCCAGGGCGCTCGCCCGTAGAGATGAGGAGGTACCAAGACTCTCTTCAAAGTTCTGAAGCCAGGAAGAGACTGCCTCCACAGTTGGTGTACATCTTAGTCCTTCTCCCACATCCATTTCTGGATAGTACATCGCAGCCAAGCCGGCAGAATACGAGGATGGTGCACCTTTAATCACCTTCCTCCACATGGCCCGTGTGCACAGGACATCCTCTGGATTTTTAGGGGCTTCATCATTATCTGGATCACTATAGATGACTTCCAGCACTGCTAGTTCTCTCAGGTACTGGACACCTTCATCTGCAGTAGCCCACTTCCCTGGGGAGTTGTCTGTAAGATCTTCCTGGAAAGGATATCTTGCTTTAACACTTGAAAGGAGCCGTCTCCACAGACTGCAAATACCTGTTTCTTTTCCAATTCCCCTTTCAATTCCTCCATTTCTAGCAAGGGAACCCAGCTGTTGGGCTTCCTTACCTTCCAGCTGTTGAGCATCAGCCCCATTATCCCAGCATCGAAGCAGCCAGGCAGCAATCCGCTCACCCGGCTGGCGGCGATAGTCTTTCCGCAGATCTCGCAGTTCTGATGACGTCAGGGACCGGGTAGTTTCTTCCTCCTGTTTGAGTTCTGTTATTCCCTCTTCTGACCCCTTTGCTGAAGGACCCGCTTCTTCCTCTTCTTTCTCCTCTGTTACTAATCGAGGGTATGGACCTGTTGTTCTCCTTGTCCACTGTTTCTTTTTTACTACTGGGGCAATCTCTGCTGTTGTTGTTTTTGTTTGAGTTCCCATTTCCACCACAGTCCTTTGAGAGCACTGAACTGCAGCTCGATAAGCACAGGCCAGGCCCCAGTACAGCGCTGGGAGTTGCTGATTTTCATCGGGATAGACAAGGCACCCTTCTATCAGGTGTTGTGTCAATTTTGCAGGGTTGCTTGCCTGTTCAGGGGTAAGATCCCAGGCTACAGAAGGTGATAACCGTCCTAGGAATCTGCCCAAATCCTTCCACTCCCCCTGCCACCCAGGGACAGGCCGCCTCAGGGCACATTTTGGTATTGACTCACCCAAAATTTGCCTTCTCTTACACCAAATACATAACGAGCTCCACACAACTCACAACAGGCGAACAGCATTAATGAACAGTATCAAAGAGCTAACATAAGGGTGAATAAGTACTTCAGGAGCCTGCAGAATAAAACCACTCATGATGTTCCCAATTTCTTCCAGCATGTTCCCGAGCTTAGCAAAATAAAGATAAGCAGAGCAATAAACAAACCCGTGACCAGCACAAGAGCTTGTCGCTTACTAACTGCTATAGCTATAGCACAATTAATATAAAACTGCCGTTGTCCCGCCCCACGTTGGGCGCCAAAATAGACTGTGGTGGTTTGACCTTGGCTAAATGCCAGGTACCCACCAAGTCGCTCTATCACTTTCCCCCCTTCCCCCTTTTTTTCTCAGCAGGGAAAGAGGGGAAAGAAAATAAGATAGGAAAAAAAACCACAACAACCCTTGTGGGTAAAACAACAGCAGTTTTAATATAAGCAAAGCGAAGCAAAGGTCCGCGCGCGGAAGCAAAAAAAAGCAAACAGATTTATTCTCTACTTCCCATGAACAGGCGATGTCGGGCCTTCTCAGGAAGCAGGGCTCCCATACGCGGAGGGGTTGCCTCGGAGGACCAAGGGTGACCCCACCCCCTTCCTCCTTTCTCCCAGCTTTATACTGAGCAGACGTCAGATGGTCTGGAATATCCCTTTGGTCAGTTGGGGTCAGCTGTCCTGGTTGTGTCCCCTCCCAAGATCTTGCCCACCCCGTCCCACTGTGGGGGGGGGAAATGTCAGAAAGAGCCTTGGTGCTGTGTAAGCACCACTCAGCAGTAGCCACACCACCAGTGTGCTATCAACACCCTGCCAGCTCCCAACATCAAACACAGCACCATGAGGGCTGCTACAGGGGAAAACCAATTCTGGCTCAGCCAGACCCAGTACAGGCTTACATAAGCCAGAATAAGCATATCCCATAAGAAACAGATTGTTTTGACATTTCTGATTCATGCATCTTTTCCTATTGATGTGCTGCAGTATTTAATACTGTATTGAATGAAGCAGGTAAATATTTATGGAGACTTAAGTGATCCATAAATTACTTTGATTTTAGCATTTTAAGTGTAATAATTTAGCTTTTTAAATGTAAAGAAACTGTGAATACTTTGAAAATACATTATTTTTCAAATACTGTGTTACAATATCATGGCAAGGCAATTGTAGTTCAATGCTTCTACACAATTTTCATGAAGAGTATGTTACCAAAAGTATTTCCAAACAATGACAATTCCAGCAAATTGCCCTCAAAGAGAGACTTCTTTGGGCTGATCAGAAATGGGAATATAAAAAGAACAACATTAGAACACTTCAGGAATCGGACTTTCTATTTTATAAGAAGTTTCATAGCCTAGAAAGAACTTTGCCCTCAGAAAACTAACTTAACAAATGTCCTGAAAAACAAAATCCTGCTTCACTGTGAGTGCTGGCAGAAAGGAATCGAGTTTATTTTTGATTTATTGTGTCTTTTTATTCAACCACTTAATGTATAAAAGATAAGGAAATCCTGTAATGAAAGTTATGTCAATGTTGTGCCTTCTGGACTTAATGCCTCTCTCACAGTCCTACATTTTTTACTCCTGTGTAACCACTGTTTAAGACTTTTACCAGGGTAAGCATGAAGAGAATTTATCTGTTTGCTTTCAGTGATTTTTGGTAGTTATACAAAAAACTCTAGTTTCTTCAGTACTGTCTTTTTTTTTTTTTTTTTTTTTTTAATAGATAGATTTAGTATATATGTCTGTCCTGAGACTTTGCAAACATAGAGCACTGAACTTTGCATCTTGAATTAATCTCTCGTGTTAGATTGTGGTCCTGGTGAATTATTATCTCCTTGCTGCTTTCTTAGACAGTTATGTGGGCAATAGATTCTGTTCTTAGACTGAATTGTTAAAATGTGGTTTGAGGTCTAGAATGGTGCCTGCTGTCTGGTCAGCTGCCAATAGTTCCCCCAGCTCCTCTTGATCCTGGTGCCCACTTTGCATATGGACCTCTGAGTAATTGTAGTGCCTGAATATGCAATACTCGAAGGACTAATGGGATCTGTCTATATGCTTAATACTGCTCTTCTGGGCAGGATTACACAAACCTAATACTTATGAAGTTTTGGGTTCTAACCTTCCCCCCCCAGAAGATATATAATATAGCCATATATTTTCTGATGTGATCCTGTTTATTTACAAGGTAACATTCAAATTCCCAGAACTGAATAAAGGTCAGACAAGAGAAAGCATTTTCTTTGCTCACATATACAAGCATTTTTTTCAGCCAATGCTCTGTCCCCCAAATTCCATGAGTTGGCTTTCTTTCAAACCCCTAAGTACTTGTCTTGCTGGCTTTATGGGTTCTTTGCTTGCATCTGGCTGCTTCTGTCCATAAACATGTGCACACTTTTACCAAAAAATACACAGTTTAGATGAATTTATAGACATCTCCCAGCAAAAGCTCAGCTTCTGATTCAACTTGTATATGGCCAGAGGTTTAGGTAGTGACTCATTTGTTTCAGCTGTCTTATGTTCCTTATACTAAGAAGGACTATAATTACTTCTTCTATTTTCTCTATATGAGGAGGCCTGTTAACAGCATCAATGATGTTTCACTCAACTTTCACCATAATACTAAATCTGTGCTTAAGGAAGACTGGATTATCCTGCAACAGATCACAACTGCATAGCCTGCCATAAAACTGCAAAATAGTTTAATTTATGCCCTTATCCATTTTCATCCTAGTGGTTTTCTCAGAGCAGTCCTCAAAAAAGAAATTCTGTGGCATCAAGTGAAAAGGAAAGACTACCTCTGAGTTAAACTTCACCTTTTACTTGTTCTGCAAAGCATGGGTTAATGGACACAACTCTTTCTTGTTCAGTCAATTGCTTGATGAGTCAATGAGACATGAGACTACCAATAAATGCAACTCTACAGTTTTATTTCACCACTTCCCATGTCAGTAAGGTATTGTATTGGTTGTAGCTGTCAAGGTGTTGGCAGTGGGAGGTTGTAGGGTGGCCTCTGTGGGAGGAAACCAGGGGCTGCCCTGTGCCCAGCTGGTTCCAATGGACCTATGGCAGGACACAGCTGAGCCCATCAGCCAAGCTGGTGGCACCTCTGGGAAACATGTTTAAGAAACGGCAAAACCAGTAGACAGGTAGAGGACGAGGGAACAAAAGAGTGAGAAATGGTAGAGGGAACACTGTGGTTTTGGGCCTAAATTTATCACAGAATCACAGAATCATCTAGGTTGGAAAGGACCTTGAAGATCATCTAGTCCAACCTTTAACCTAGCATTGGCAGTTTCCAACTACACCATATCCCTCAGCGCTATGTCGACCCTACTCTTAAACACCTCCAGGAATGGGGACTCCACCACCTCCCTGGGCAGCCCATTCCAACGCCTAACAACCCGTTCTGTAAAGAAATGCTTCCTAATATCTAGTCTAAACCTTCCCTGGCGCAACTTGAGGCCATTCCCTCTTGTCTTATCACTCATTACTTGGTTAAAGAGGCTCATCCCCAGCTTTCCACAACCTCCTTTCAGGTAGTTGTAGAGGGCGATGAGGTCTCCCCTCAGCCTCCTCTTCTCCAGACTAAACAACCCCAGTTCCCTCAGCCGCTCCTCATACGACATGTGCTCCAGACCCTGCACCAGCTTCGTTGCCCTTCTCTGGACACGCTCGAGTGATACAATGTCCTTTTTGTAGTGAGGGGCCCAAAACTGAACACAGTCATCAAGGTGCGGCCTCACCAGTGCCGAGTACAGGGGCAAGATCACTTCCCTGTCCCTGCTGGCCACGCTATTGCTGATGCAAGCCAGGATGCCATTGGCCTTCTTGGCCACCTGGGCACACTGCTGGCTCCTGTTCAGCCGGCTGTCAATCAACACCCCCAGGTCCCTCTCTGACTGGCAGCTCTCCAGCCACTCCTCCCCAAGCCTGTAGCGCTGCTGGGGGTTGTTGTGGCCAAAGTGCAGCACCCGGCATTTGGCCTTATTAAAGCTCATACAGTTGGCCTTGGCCCATCGCTCCAGCCTGTCCAGGTCTCTCTGCAGAGCCTCCCTACCCTCGAGCAGATCAACACTCCCACCCAACTTGGTGTCATCTGCGAACTTACTGAGGGTGCACTCGATCCCCTCGTCCAGATCATCAATAAAGATGTTAAAGAGGAGTGGCCCCAAAACCGAGCCCTGGGGGACACCACTCGTGACCAGCCGCCAACTGGATTTAACTCCATTCACCACCACTCTTTGGGCCCGGCCATCCGGCCAGTTTTTTACCCAGCAAAGCGTGTGCCCATCCAAGCCTCGAGCAGCCAGTTTCGCCAGGAGAATGCTGTGGGAAACGGTGTCAAAGGCCTTACTAAAGTCAAGGTAAACTACATCCACAGCCTTTCCCTCATCCAATAAGCAGGTCGCCGTGTTGTAGAAGGAGATCAGGTTTGTCAAGCAGGACCTGCTTTTCATAAACCCATGCTGACTGGGCCTGATCATCTGGTTGTCCCCCATGTGTTGTGTGATGGTACTCAGGATGATCTGCTCCATCAGCTTCCCGGGCACCGAAGTCAAGCTGACAGGCCTGTAATTTCCTGGATTATCCTTCCGACCCTTCTTATAGATGGGCGTCACATTGGCCAATTTCCAATCTGTCGGGACCTCCCCGGTCAGCCAGGACTGCTGGGAAATGATGGAAAGCGGCTTGGC
The DNA here is from genome assembly GCF_031877795.1 of Strix aluco. Taxonomy (NCBI): domain Eukaryota; kingdom Metazoa; phylum Chordata; class Aves; order Strigiformes; family Strigidae; genus Strix; species Strix aluco. Next base: position 46,067,227 of record NC_133970.1, on the reverse strand, counting down.
GAGCACCCCAGCCAGCTCCTTCAGCACCCTCGGGCATATCCCATCAGGTCCCATAGACTTGTGTGTGTCTATGTGATGGAGTAGGCCACTGACTGTCTCCTGGATTGCGGGGGGGGTCGTTCTCCCAGTCTCTGTCTTCTGGCTGAGGAGGCTGGATTCCCTCAATACAACTAGTCTTGTTATTAAAGACTGAGGCAAAGAAGGCATTAAGCACCTCAGCCTTCCCCTCATCACTTGTTATCAAGTTTCCTCCCGCATCCAGCAGGGGATGGATACTCTCCCTGGTCTTTCTTTTGCTGTTGACATACTTATAGAAACATTTCTTGTTGTCCTTGATTACTGAAGCCAGGGTAATTTCCAGCTGGGCTTTAGACCTCCTGATTTCTGCCCTGCATAGCCTCACAGCCTCTTTGTAATCACTGTGAGTGGCTAGTCCCTTCTTCCAAAGGCTGTAAACTTTCCTTTTCTCCCTGAGTTGCAACCAAAGCTCCCTGTTCAGCCAGGGTGGTCTTCTCTGTCGCCGGCTTCTCTTACAGCACCTGGGGACTGCCTGTTCCTGAGCCATTAACACTTCCTTCTTAAAGAGTGGCCAGCATTCCTGGACCCCTATACCCTTCAGGATCATCTCCCAAGGGATCCTGTCAAGCAGGTGCCTAAACAAGACAAAGTCAGCCCTTTTGAAGTCCAGGATGTCAATTCTGCTTAGCCCTCTCCTGGCCTCTCTAAGAATAGAGAACTCTATTATTTCATGATTGCTGTGCCCTAGTCGTCCTCCGACCGCCACATCATCCACCAGTCCTTCTCTGTTCTCAAAGAGGAGATCCAGCAGGGCACCTTCTCTGGTCGGTTCACTCACTAGCTGTGTCAGGAAGTTATCTCCCACACATTCCCCGAATCTCCGGGACTGGTCCCGCTCTGCTGTGTTGTATTTCCAGCAGATGTCTGGGAAGTTAAAGTCTCCCACAAGAACAAGGGCAAGCGGTCGTGAGATTTCTCCTAAATACCTATAGAATATTTCATCCACCTCTCTGTCCTGGGTGGGTGGTCTATAGTAGACTCCTACTACAACATCTGCCCTGTTGCCTTCCCCCTGATTCTAACGCAAGGACACTCCACCCTGTCTTCGCTACATTTGTGCTCAAGGCAATCATAACAGTCCCTAACATACAGCGCCACCCCACCGCCTCTCCTTCCTTGTCTGTCCCTTCTAAAGAGCTTGTAGCCCTCAACAGGCGCACTCCAGTCATGGGAGACATCCCACCATGTTTCTGTAATAGCCACAACATCATAATTTTCCTGTTTCATCATGGCTTCAAGCTCCTCCTGTTTGTTACCCATGCTGTGTGCATTGGTATACATGCACTTCAGCTGGGCTGATGTTTTGCCCCCTTCCCCCTTCAAATATAGTTTAAAGCTCTGTCAATGAGCCCAGCTAACTCCTGCCCCAAGATCCTCTTCCCCCTCTGGGACAGGTGCTTCCCATCTAATGCCAAAAGGTCTGATGCCCTGTATACCAACCCATGATTGAAAAATCCAAAGCCCTGACAGTAACACCATTCTTGGAGCCACAAGTTCATCTGTTGAGTTCTCCTGTATCAGACTGAATTGTACCTATATTCCTCTACTAGAGACATGCTGTTGGCTAGAAAGTTGTCTGTATCATAAGGCATGGTTAGGGTGCTGTGGGATGACCTACCTGCTGCTACACAATTGTAAACAAAAGGTAAAGGCTTTTAGGCAGAGTCAGCATAGCTGAGTCTCTAGTCATAGCTCTGCATGGTTTACTTCCTGCAGTTCTTTTTGATTTGTACTGGTGAAAGATAGAAGATAATTAAATTTTGCCTATATGTATGCTACAGAGACATAATTTTTCAGTAGCTGCAGAAAACAAATTCACTCCTGTACATGCAGACAAATAGTTTCTGTGGAGGGCCTTGGCTAGGACACAGGATCTTTGTGCTTTCAGACTGTGGAAATATAGGTCTATAGCTCTATTATCTATTTCTAACTTATATTGTAGTTATAACCAGTACAAAAGAGGTCAGAATGTCAGATGCAAAAGGTTTAGATATGACATAAATAGGCTGAATTTAACACCTATGATTTAAGTCAGGACTGAAGTTAAAAATAAAATTCATGTTATATATTGATCAGCAATCATGTTGAACAAAAGCTCCTTCCCAATAAGATGGCATTTTATTGATTATTGTGACTTAAATTATATTTCAAAATGGCTATATAACTAAGTGTTAGTTATGAAAATATATGCATTCTTTTTCAAGGAATCTGTGCAGAACATCCTTGAAGATTTACTGAAATTTTCCTTCTTTCTCTTCCTGAATACACACGTTTATTTGTGCCGCTTACCTCCCAATATGGCTTAGCTATCACTATGAAGAATTCAATTGCACGAGTTCAGTGGGAACCTAAATGAACTCTTCTTGCAGATGGAATAGTTCTGAGAATGTCTTTATTCCTTGAGCTGCGACACTGTCCTATGTAATTTTTTTTAATTAAGTCTGTTTACTTTTGCCTTAACAATTCTGGAACTTTTGTTCAGGCCAAAAACAAAGTCAACCCCGTTCAGGCCTTTTTTGTTTCATTTTCTGATGGTCCTGTAATAAAACAGAAAAGGCTTCAAAAATCTGTTTGTTATTATAACTTCACCCTAATTCCTCCTATACAGGAGATGGTTCTCAGTGTCTCAAAACACAGAAAGTTCCTGAAGATCTCAGGGATTTAAAAGAATTAACACTGCTTTTTAAAATACCTAACCAGCCTTTCTATACAAAGAAAGCAAAAATAAACAGAAAGTGCTTTAATAAGAACCTTTTATTTTATTTGTTCTTCCTTCATCCAGATTTTATCCTTTCTTGCTTGTTGCAAATCTGAAAAAGAGCTGAAAGAACAGCATGGAAAATATTTGTGTGTTACCTTAGTAAACTCCAAGCAGCATATCCAATCCTGTTCTATAGAGCCTAACACAATGTAAGGCATGGGACAGCAGTTCAGTTACGCTATCCTTTTTGTTGTTGCTAAGGCTGTTTCCTGACTCTATTTCCCCCACCTCACCTTTTGCATTCTGAGCACTAATAAAGAGTTTTATCTAAAATTAAGAGACACACCAAATAGAACATCAGAAATTCTAGTATCATTGGAAATCCATGGTACAACCGTTTGGTTATCCGCTTAGTACACCTATCTAGATATAATATGGTTCAGTCATCATGGTATGTAAGACAAACACAATCAAATGAGAGGCAGATAATTTAGAGAGCCACTTTAGTGATGAGACACAAATAAGCTGATATTTCTTCTATCATCAAGAGTTGTGGTTAGAGCAGTGATAAATCTGACAGTTTCTCAGTTTCTTGAAGGATTGATCTAAATGATTTTACTTGTATTATACAAGTTTTGAGTTAAAGCAAAAGCCTAGTGTGAAATAAATGTTGAATTTTATTAATATTTCTTAATTAAAATACATATGACCAACTCATTTTAAGACAGTTTCTAGGTAAAAATCAAGAGCAGTGACCAGGGGAACTGATCTAAAAGACTTTCTGATTTCTGTGGTAGAGCTCCTCTGAATTCTGAGCTTGTAGTTCAGAAAAGTATATCCCTTCTGCCTGGAGGTTTTGTGAACATTTTACAGATCCAGTGGTTTTAACATGAAAATCACAACTACACAACTTGATTTAGTGAGATGATTTTAAACATAGTTTCTATCTAAGTTACACCAGGAGGTGTCAAGGTTTTTGAATATTCATATTTTTACTTTGTACTGTTGTATGATCCTCAGGTCATTTCACAGTAACTGTCTGGTTTTCATATTAATTTAATTTTTTGGGGGGGTAAAATTCTGATATTTCTCATATTTAATATCTAAAGCATCCCTATTGGTCATGGAGTAAGGTGATATCCAACATGAGTAATGGCAAAAGAATCAGCCCTGAGCATTGAAACCTGTAATACGATACAAACTTAATTAATGGAACTCTAGAGCTATATGGACACAATGTTAGATGCCATTGGGGAGGAAAAAAAACCATTTTATTCAAGAGAGAGTAAGAAGTACGAAAGACTATAAACTTCCAATGTGTCCCAGTTAATCAGCTCATGCTGAAGATCTTATCTGTAGAAAGATAAGTAAATAAAATGTCCAAAATTCTAAAAGAATTTAAGAATAATTCATCCTAAAATTAACCAAAAACATTACCCTGAAGTAGGTAGTGCTATTTGTGCAGTGTTTACCAAGATAATATCTGAATTTCTGATGTGGTTGGAAATGCAATTAATTAATAGCAATATATAAATTATTAAAATGTTATTTTCATATACATAAACAATAATAAGAAGGTAGCATCTAAAATCCCATTCAAAAAGAAACATAGATAATCTCTGCCTATGTTACAGATAATATAACAATCCCTGTGTTTTTCCATCACTGTTGAAGTGCATAAATCTACTAAACTTCTCCCTGACTGGCCTGCAAGTTTCCCAGGTGTGTAACTTCAGTTGTCCACATCTACTCACAGATATACTAAGGACATAAGTGCCCATGTCTTGCTGTAACTCCACTGCTGTATAGGCTCCAGTGGGGAGGCCGCCTAGGTTTTTCCTAAGTAACTGAAGTCAAATAATTTATCATGGCCTTGTGGTTGATTACATAAAGTATCTTCATAAGGTGACCTCTTCCTTAGGAAGTTGTTCTCATGCTCTTCTGCTCCTGACAAGATGTGAACCATTTGAACACATAGAAATTTGGGTACAATGCTCTTTTGTCAAAATTGAAAATGCAGATACAGGGCCAGAAGAAGATCAGGCTATAATGTTCTAATTCAAATTTAAGAAGAGATCGAGGCTTTTGATCATAGAATTATAGAATGGTTTGGGTTGGAAGGGACCTTAAAGATCATCTAGTTCCAACCCCCCTGCCACGGGAAGGGACACCTTCCACTAGCCCAGGTTGTTCAAAGCCCCATCCAACCTGGCCTTGAACACTTCCAGGGAGGGGGCAGCCACAGCTGCTCTGGGCAATCTGTTCCAGTGTCTCACCACACTCACAGTAAAGAATTTCTTCCTTATATCTAATCTAAATATAGCCTCATTCAGGTTAAAACCATTACCCCTCATCCTATCATGACACTCCCTGATGAAGAGTCCCTCCCCATCTTTACTGTAGCCCCCTTGAAGTACTGGAAGGCTGCTATAAGGTCTCCCCAGAGCCTTCTCTTCTCCAGGCTGAACAACCCCAACTCTCTCAGCCTGTCCTCACAGGGGAGGTGCTCCAGCCCCCTGATCATCTTTGTGGCCCTCCCCTGGACTCATTCCAACAGGTCTATGTCCTTCTTATGCTTGGGGCCCCAAAGCTGGACAGTACTGCAGGTAGGGTCTCACGAGAGCAGAGTAGAGGGGGAGAATCACCTCCCTTGACCTGCTGGCCACACTTCTCTTGATGCAGCCCAGGATACAGTTGGCTTTCTGGGCTGCGAGTGCACAATGCTGGCTCATAGTCAGTTTTCCATCCACTAATACTCCCAAGTCCTTCTCCACAGGGCTGCTCTCAATCCACTCATTGCCTAGCCTGCATTTGTGCTTGGGATTGCCTCAACCCATGTGCAGGACCTTTCACTTGGCCTTGTAGAGGTTTCCATGGACCCACCTCTCAAGCCTGTCCAGGTCCCTCTGGATAGCACATCCTTTCCCTCCAGTGTGTCGACCGCACCACACAGCTTGTTGTAGTTGGCAAACTTGCTGAGGGTGCACTCAATCCCACTGTCCATGTCTGCAACGAAGATGTTAAATAATACTGGTCCCAATACGGACCCCTGAGGAATGCCACTTGTCCCTGCTCTCCACTTGGACATTGAGCCATTGATTGCAAGTCTTTGAGTGCAACCATCCAGCCAATTCCTTATCCACTGAGTGATCCACCCACCAAATCCATGTCTCTCCAATTTAGAGACAAAGATGTTGTGCGGGACAGTGTCAAATGCTTTGCAGGTGTCCAGGTAGAGGATGTCAGTTGCTCTTCCCTTGTCCACCAGCACTGTAACCACATTGTAGAAGGCCACCAAATTTGTCAGGCATGATTTGCCCTTAGTGAAGCCATGCTGGCTGTCACCACTCACCTCCTTATTTTCCATGTGCCCTAGCATAGTTTCCAGGAGGATCTGCTCTGTGATCTTGCTGGGCACAGAGGTGAGACTGACTGGCCTGTAGTTCCCCAGGTCTTCCTTTTTTTCCCTTTTTAAAAATGGGGATTATGTTTCCCCTTTTCCAGTCAGCAGGAACTTCACCGGACTGCCATGACTTCTCAAATATGATGGATAGTGGCTTAGTCACTTCATCCACCAGTTCCCTCAGGACCCACGGATGCATCTCATCAGGTCCTATGGACTTGTGCACCTTCAGGTTCCTTAGATGGTCTCAAACCTGAACTTCTCCTACAGTGGGCAGTACTTTCTTCTCCCAGTCCTTGCCTTTGCCTTCTGTGACTTGGGTGGTGTGGCTGGAGCCCTTGCCAGTGAAGACCGAGGCAAAGTTGTTGTTGAGTACCTCAGCCTTCTCCATATCCCAGGTAGCCAGGTCTCCCATTCCCTTCCAGAGAGGGCCCACATTTTCCCTAGTCTTCCTTTTGTCACCGACAGACCTATAGAAACTTTTTCTTGTTGCCCTTGATGTCCCTGGCCAGCTTTAATTCTATCAGGGCTTTGGCCTTCCTAACCTGAATAGCAGATAACTTTCCTCCTGGAGCAAGAACTGCCCACACCTGTAAGATTATGAACTTTCCTTTAGCAAAGATCAAATGCATAGTGACCCTGAAAGACAGTGGATGTGGGAGGCATCAGCCTGTCAGCCCTGCACAGCCTCTGAATCAACAGCTAGGCTTTGATGAGAAACAGACCTTGGGAGGAAGATAAGAAAATGCCGAGTTGTGCCAAGGTGGCAGGGAAAAACAACGGCCAGCTGCAACACTGAGCTGTGGGAAAGTACTGAACTGTGAGAAGTTACCGCTGCGTGAACAGCGCGTGAACGAGAGGGTGATTGGTCTGCACAGCGCGTGTTAGAGTGGTCTGATGCTGATAGGAGAAAAGGTTGATAGCTGTCTGATTGCTGATTTGTTAACTATGAAGTAAGAGCTTTGGCGAGAGCATAAGTATGTACTATTGGAAGAATAAACGGCTTTGCTTGTTATAACTCTCATAGAGTTGTGCAGGTCCGATATCCTCCCGCAACAAATGGTGACCCCGATGTCCCAGGACGGAGTGCAGAAGACGCCGCGGGAGGATCCCCGATTGGAGGTACTGTCTGCAGCGGGGTGTGACAGGGAGGATGGAAAACAGTCGATCGACGGAAACTCACCCGGGAGAGGTGATCAATTGGGGGCAGCATGGGGCAGAACATGTCCGCAGAGGAGACGGCCACTGTCAGACTCCTGCTGCATATACTCTCTATGAGAGGGATAATTTATAACGAAACTTCTGTACGAAGGTTACTTAAATGGTGCAGAAACCACGGCCATCCTGCCGATACCCTCACAGCCTTTGAACCAGCAAAATGGGCTGAAAGAGGTGAACAGTTGTGGGAAGCTATTTCCAAGGGGGATCAGCATGCCAGTGAGCTCACGACCACTTGGAAGTTGGTTTCGGACACTTAAAGCGCGGAGTTGGTGGCGGCGGCCTGGGGCCTCCTCAAGCCCCCCCGCCACGGAGCGACTGCCTGCGGCCATCTAGCACCGCGCGATCGTCCGTCCCGCCTCCCCCGAACACCAAAAGCGGCAGTTTTTACAGAAGGTGCTGACACTGGGATGCGGTGTCCCTTGTCCATTCTAAAAGGACTAACTTTAAACCTCTCTGATGGTCAGTACACTAAAGGCCTTGATTTAAAAACAAAGAAGGGGGAATTTTCTGGACGCACCACATAATCAACTGGCAATGGCTTTATATATTCTTAATGGTGTTTTGATGTTTGTAGTATTTGTCATTTGATGTTGTGTGAGTAATAAGTGTAAGGGCCCCTTTGTGTGGGTGTGGGACTGTTCTGCGGGTGTGAGACGCAGCCCAGCTGCAGCTGCGGAGTGCGGAGTTCTCTGACCCGCAGTTCCGTTATCCCGCGAGGGAAGCGGCCGCAGAGGAACGAAGCGCAGGGCAGACTCTGTACCAGTGGGGGGTAGTGCAGGACGAGGGAACATTCCTTAGTACAGAGCGCCCTAGTGCCCGCCCGCTGGGTCACTGGTGCTGCCTGTTTGTTCGGGCTCAGTGTTTGAAGTGTCACAGGTGAAATATCTCCTCTAGCGGGAGGCAGTAACTCTGTGTTCATTGTTGTCTTGAATTTAGGTGCGTACTCTGTGGGGAGAGCGCACCCTTGTACCATCTGCCTGAGGGGGATATTGTCAGCTTAATCAGGTAGCGTGTTAAGGTAAAGCAGACGAGATGGGAAGCGGCTGGAGTGGGGGAATAGTCAAAAAGAGTCCCCTAGGCTGTATTTTTAAACGCTGGAAGAAGATAGGGGGACCTCCAGGTGCAAGTGTGAACAAAAAGACACTAATCAGATATTGCAATCAGTGGTGGTTTATAATAATTTAGTCGATACCAATCAGGCGTGGACTTAGCAGCCTCCGAGTCAGTAACATCATTAGATACCACGGTATCCTTGATACCAACAGGAGTATATAGACTGTTGGGAAATGGAAAAAAAAAAAAAAAAAAAAAAAGTGCATTATGAAAGGTAGGCAGCGCCTATTACTTGCTGGTCAGGAACTTGTGTGTATCATTGTTCCGGTTACTATGCACATGTTACAGTGGCTAATAAAAATGTCTTTGAGCAAGCTCGGCTTTCACATGCATTTTTCCACCAAAACACCAGGGCAATACAAAACCAGTTTTCTTTATCAAGGTGTCAGTCTAAAGACATCATTGCCACTTGCCCTGAATACCAGAGGACTCCCTCTCTTCAACAGCTAGTGGTGTCAACCCTCGGGGACTCACCTCCTCAGAATTATGGCAATCTGACGTCACTCACTTCGCTGCACTTGGAACGTTAAAATGTGTACATGTGTCTGTTGATACCTTTTCTGGAGCAGTGTCTGCATCCTGCCATGGAGTGGGGAGTCAAGCATTGCCCAGCATTCCCCACTCACCGACCGGACAGGCCATTGTGGAGCGTACGCATGGCACGCTAAAGCGTCTGTTACAACAACAAAAAGGGGGAGATGGAGGGGATCAATCTACACCTCACGAAAGGCTAAATAAGGCATTATAGGTCATGAACTTTTTAAACATTTCCCCTGCCTCACAGGTGCCACCAATATTGCATCACTTCTCATTGCAGATACCAGATCAACAAGAAGTCCAGGGCAAGGCTCAAGTGTTAGCAAAAACCTGGAGAGTGGTAACTGGGCAGGACCAGATCCTTTAATAACCTGGGGAAGAGGTTATGCTTGTGTCTCCACAGGTCACGGTCCCCGGTGGTTACCGGCAAGGTGTGTGCGACCACACCCGAGGCGTGAGAGGCAGCTTTTGGTGGACACTCAGGAGCCGGCTGTGGGTGCTGTGGATGCCCCTGTGCCAGCAGTTCGCCATCTCTTCGACTGATCATTTAAGCAGAATGGATGGGTAATGCTTGCTGCTGCAATAGGACCAAATACACTATCTCTGTCCTTAATCACACTACAGTTGCCAACTCTTTTAAGAGAAAATGCTGACAGTAATTGCAACTCCTTGATGACATATATAGGCTTACTAGTCACTAGTGAAAGATGTAGCTTAGACAAAATGTAGTTATTAATAAGGATGAAATGCTATAAGAATGTGTGTATTCAACTTTCTTTCTTTAGCAATATTAAGAATTAAGACCTCAAGTGTTTAACCTTATTAGAAACTCCCTTGGTTTTCCCCCCTGAGTGGTGGCCAGGCTCTGGGTGGAACCCAACAGGAGGATGAAATCAGATGTTTCCGCTCAAAGAAAGTTGCCAGTTATTTTGGCCTGCTGATTTAGATATATGAGGCTGGACCTGCTTGCAGCGATGTTGGATGCCTCACCTACGGGTGGACACATCGCGTAGGATTTCCAATTTGCAAGGAAAGGTACTCCAAATCCTCCCTGCAACCAGGGTTCGCCGGCAATTGCGGATCTGAATATTAGTACCCCATTAAGTAAGTGTGCTATTCCGTATCTTCCTTGTTTTGTAATACTTAGTCAAAGACTGTCCTAGTCTTTTCAACTAGTAACTGTAACTGCTGTTTTATTTTTAGCCTTTTGTAGAATTGTTTTAGGTATGCTGTGTTTTTTGAAGTTTTTCTAAACCTTAATTGATAAAGCTCTGAAACAAGTCTTGCAGGTGCAGCTGCAAAACTAAGAAGGGGGAGATGTGGGAGACATGGGCCTGTCAGCCCTTCACAGCCTCTGAATCAACAGCCAGGCTTTGATGAGAAACAGGCCTTGGGAGAAAGATCGGAAACTGCTGAGCTGTGCCAAGGTGGCAGGGAAAAACAACGGCCAGCTGCAACACTGAGCTGTGGCAAAGTACTGAACTGTGAGAAGTTACCGCCGCGTGAACAGCGCGTGAACGAGAGGGTGATTGGTCTGCACAGCGCGTGTTAGAGTGGTCTGATGCTGGTAGGAGAAAAGGTTGATAGCTGTCTGATTGCTGATTTGCTAATTATGAAGTAAGAGCTTTGGCGAGAGCATAAGTATGTACTATTGGAAAAATAAACGGCTTTGCTTGTTATAACTCTCATAGAGTTGTGCAGGTCCAATATCCTCCCGCAACAAGTGGAGCTGCCTTTCCCCTGAGTAAAATCTACCTCATCAAAACCAATGCTGATATTTGAGTGTATGCAGTCTTTAGCTAACTGACTGTTAAAGGGGTTATGGCTGCTGCTCTGGACACTTGATGTAAAATGCATTTTCTGTGCATTTACACACTTATAAACTGTATCGCTGCAAATCTTTCTATACTTTCCTCACCAGTATGTGTGAGCCTTGATTTGAAGGAGCTGGATTTAGGGGCTACTTCATTCCCCCTATGCCTGCTATGAATCTGCAGTGTGGTCCCTCCACTGAAACTGCCAACAAGATCACAACTGCCTATGTGAATCATAACTACATGACTGAAAAGGGTGTATTCTCACCATATCATCAAATGTTATGGATGACTTTGTAGTATGGTCATATGTAAAGTGGAATGAGATGCCAATTAATTTCATAAAAAGCAGCAGTGGTTTATATTCATTATCCAAAAGCTGCAGAATCCTGAGTGAAAGCATTGATGAAAATGCTGCTGCCAAGCCACTGAGCCATCAGTTCCCGCAGCTGTTTGGACTGCTGTACAGGCCACTGCAAACTGCTTGATAGCAGTCAGCTCCCCACAGCACGTGTAAGACAGAGGTGACAGCCTTGTGTAAAACAGCCTTGGTGGGGTGTGGAAATGTACAGGGGACCACATCTCAGGGAATGAAAGGGGTTGTTTTTAACCACCATTTGGGCACCTAAGTACTTGCCTAAGCACCTGTCTCTTGTTGGTTTTAGTAGGAATTAGGCACTTAGGCATCTGTTTGTGTTTTAGCAGCTGAAGTATTGAAGAAGGCGGCAAAAGCTTCTTATCCTCCAGTGATGAGCAGGTCACCAGCTTCCTGGGTGAGATCTTCTGAAATCAGTAAAGCTTCATGTAGATAAGAGGACCTGCTTGCTAAATATGTCTACAGACTCAAGGCCTCTGAGGGAGAAAAGCTGAAGGAAAGGACTGGACACAGTAAAAACAGGGAATCCTACTCCCAGCTGCCAAAAGTGCAAATCTGGAAGCCTTATCCGTGACTCAGAATTCCTCATTATCCAGATGTTCTTCACATGTGCTGCATATACTCCTAGGGTGGAGGTTTTAAAATGAGGACAGGGAAACCTGAACATTTCCTGTGGTTCTTTGGAAAGAAAAGGTTATTACAATTTTTATTTTTTACTCTTGAATAATACATCTTTAGCTAAAAGTTATCCCAGAAAATGCATTAAATACAAACAAAAGATAAGAAAAAAAGGAGAGGGAACATACTTTAAGGTCATGTAAAACATCTATTATAACATTTGAGCACAGTCTCTGTTGTATCTTCACATTTTCCTTGTCAGATTCTATTATTTCCATTGTACAGCTGAGCAATAAAATCAGCCAGTAACCCAAGGCAGATTTACCCTGCTTTTATTCCATTTATAGCACTTAAGTCAGAAACTCCGTCCTTGTGAGAATGGCCTCAGGAGAAGTCAGGCATTGCCAGAAGGTGCTTGAGATGTACCTGTGTTTTATCAGCATCCAGGACAGCCTGTCTTTCTACCCCTCTGAGGAGCGTAGGGCAACTGGACTCCAGGGAAGACTCTGTTAAGTGCCATGAGTTGGAAGAGATAAAAGTGAATCTCAGGGATTTGCCCACAATTGAACAAAACACTTGAGGCAGGCCATGAAAATAGTGCACCTAAATTTCATACCATTAATCTAGCTGCTTCTGCTAGCTGTTTTCTGAGAGAAATATGTCCTTTCCTGAAGCTCAACACAATCTATATGTATTATCAACTTGCCCAGATGCTTTTGAATTGGCACTGATACAGAGACAGGAGAACATAAGCTGTTCTCCAGCTACCAGACTATATGTTGTTGCCAATATATGTTATTCTGGAAGTCTGTTACTGGCTTGCACGCAGTGTGTGTCTTTTTAAAGGCTGTAGACTGCTCAGATTTTATAAACATGTTTTCTTCTTCCCAGCTGAAGTAAAAGCTATCCAAAATTCAGGCTCACAGAGACACCAATATAAGTCCCAAATAAGTCTTTAAGTTATGTTATTTCAGATTTACATGCATGTAATCAGGAACAGAATTTAGATTATTATGTTTAACCTATCTTGACTCTTTCTAATTCTTTCCTGGTCGGATGATATTAAAGCTTTAAAGAGTCAGTCTTTGTTCCAGTTTTTTGGTGTACCCATGGCAGATTTATAATTTTTATGTTTCATCCAATTGGAATGATAACCACATGCTGTAGGATTTTTTTTCCTCATTACAAATTTTCACTATGTAGTCTGCTGAGAAAAGGTCTGATCTTGTATCAGGTGAATAGAACTTAATGAGTTAAAGTATAAGTCCCAACCTGCTTAGATTGATTCCAGACCCCCTTTCCCTGTTCTCTTCTGGAATTCCTGTACTCTGGCTTTGCCATTGCTTGTGACTTCCCAAAATTCCTCATGGATCTTGCAAGGCTGGACTTTACTGCTTGTACTGATGCCTTTTGACAGATTAGGTTTTTGAAAATGAAAATACTTTGCATAAATATATCTCTTAAATTTTTAATGTTCTTATTGACTTGTCCAAGGCAACAGTGGTTAGAGACAAAACTGGATTATACACAAAGTGTTTCTGTCTCATTGACTTGGGTTCAACACTTTTGGACAAGGCTTTTCTTTCCAGAACAGTAAAATTGCTCTTTCAGTATTAGAAAAGAAGTCCAGTAGGTAAACTGCCAAAAACTGTGAGCTGAGATCATTGGGATTTGACTTAGAATTACCCAGGTGGTGATATATAATAACATCATGCTCAGCATTTAGTTCTTATTCAATTTGTGTCTTTTCCTGTTATCTTCCTTGTTTTATATGATGCAGAAAGATGTGATGTTAATATTTGATTAATTTTGCTAAACTGTTGCCATTTTAATTAGCTTTACTGTGTGTTACTTCTGTTCTGAATTTCTTCTGTCTTCTAATACAGACTTTTTCACTAGTGCCTATTAAACTGAAGAGCTAATGGTTGGTGGTATGTTATGGATTTACAGAATATGATCAAATTGACTCTTAATTTTCTTTTGGTTAAGCAGAACAGTGTGGGCTCCTACACTTCCTCAATATAAAGTAAATTTCCCAATTATCTATTCATTTTCATGGTTCTTTCTGCAATCTTCTGTGAAATATCCACCTTTTTTCAGATTTGTTTACATTGGAAAAGATACAGTGGGTGGGAGCAAACTGAACAAATGTGGACTACTCACTCAAGAGTCCCTGTATGTCACTGAAGAGAGACAGTCACTTTCAGGATGGAATTCATGTGATAGATTTCAGAAGTCTGCCCTAAATGAATCATACCATAAAAGTGCCTATTTCTTATTCACTACTGTAAAGAAACCCAAGGTGAATAATTCTATGTGGATGACCTAAGTTAGGTGAGATGAGTCATACTTAATATTCAAAACACCAGGCACACTCGTTTCAGAAGAAATAATATAACTTCCGTACTCCTGCTGGAGATTCCTTTAGTAAGACATGCAAGGGTTAAATTACTACTTTTGGTATTGAAGGAGAGCTCAGCCCATGGTTTGTGGGGTGTTTGCAACCTTGGGGGATAATTTCAGTTTGTGGCCCTCCTAGGGGAAATTTTTCTCTGGAGCAACTTCAGAGCTAATTGCAGGCTGGGTAAGTTGCAATGGCAGGAGGGCCACGTGTTCCTCAATGCCACCTCTCCAGGTGGCCCTGAAGCCACACAGACATTTGGTACAGGGCACACAACCAGATCTTAGCCAGGGAGCCACACGGGGAGCAGTGGTTTAATGCCGCTGGGTGCAAGTGCCTTCTAGCTCTGCCGTGTGCACAGTTGTCCAGCGCTCCCCTGAATCTCCAAGTGTCGTGTCTGTTTGTCTCAGCCTACTTGTTGTGCATGTGTGCACTCATCGCAGCCATTTGGCAGGTAAGGCTGCTGTAGTAGTGGTTCTTTTCTGTCATTCACAGAAGTTATGCAGCCTGCCCAGGCAGATAATTTGGATGTTGATGTCTATCCCAACAAATTATTTTCTTCCAAGATCATGTGGTATCTTTTTTAAGTAGTTGCTTACCAAACTGAAGTCTCCATCTCCTTTAAATATGGCCTATGTTCTCTTCTCATATGTACATGATTTTATATTTGGCTGTATACATACAGTTTGCTAGCTCATGCAGCACTATATAATTTAGAATTTGCAATGATGACTTCTCTCTTTTTGTCATTTATCACTGCTCTAATATTTGCATGGGCTATAAATTTTAATGGTAGGAATGTTATGTTTCATTTCAGGTTAATGATAGAAGATGTCTAATGAGAGAGGAACAAAGAACAGACTGTAGAGTGACTTCATAAGGAACAGTGATTCTCTGATTACAATTGTAGTTTAATGCTTATCAGTCAACTAATTTTAATCTGTGTGGGCCACACTGATTTCTCTCAATCACAAGTTTATGTAGCAGCATATCAAATGTCTTCCAGAATTACCACATAGAGCTTCTATGTTTTAAACAACTACTTATGAAAGGAAAGCAGGCAGACACAAAATATTCACATTTTCCTATAATTACTTTGATTTGGAGGGAAAAAATATTCAGTGACTTTTAATAGACAAATTGCCTGTGGTGTAGACAAAATCCAGATAACGGAACTGCTGGTTGGATTTCCACAGTCTGGCTGGTACAGTCATCATGAAAAACCAAGGAGTAAAATTGTAGAGATAAACATAACTTTATTTCATATTCAGCAACTTGAGTCCTCTGGTTCACTGAGATTATACATGATATTTGAACCCTTGCATCTGTACTATTTTACCTTCT
Source organism: Strix aluco (assembly GCF_031877795.1). Classification (NCBI taxonomy): domain Eukaryota; kingdom Metazoa; phylum Chordata; class Aves; order Strigiformes; family Strigidae; genus Strix; species Strix aluco. Next base: position 46,051,621 of record NC_133970.1, on the reverse strand, counting down.
GATTGCATTAATAGAGCTGCTGAATTCAGTTAACATCTGAAACTACTTGGCTAGCCAGACATTACACAAATACTTTTAGTAAGAATCTGAAGTCTTCAGATAAATTGTAGTTCAGGTTTGTTCTTCCTAAAATGCAACAAACTTTGTCCCATGCCTCTAATTTCCATTAGCTACAGTGTGAGTAAATCAAAGTCCTCATAGCCTTTCAGCTAGTGCTAAAACTTTCTGGAACTGTCCCCTGTAAGTCTGTCTGCCACCTGAGCTGGAAACTGAACAGCTGAATTGAGGACTCACATACATCTTTATTTTTCTAGAGGTTAAAATCTTTATAAACATTCTTCCCTGTTCTCTTGCCTTCCCTATCGATGTTGTAGATGGTCATTTTATAAAAGTCTATGCATCTGGAAAAGTTATATATTCTACATATATAAACATAGCCCTACCATTCCTAATGATATTGGAACTAATCAGAACTATTCCCCAAAATTCTCTGAGCATGATTAAACAGAGAACACTTCAGAATTTTTCACACAGACTGGGAGACGGTTTAAAGCACTGTCAAAGTAAAACTACTGCTTCAAAAAGAACAGATGGGAAATATATATTTGATTTCCACATGGAATAGAATGAGGAACTGAGCTGTCCCTGGACCAGCCCTAAGCTGGAGGCAGGATCAATAGCACTGCACTTCCAGGTATGTCTGATCTGCTCATGCTTCCCCTACCTCTACTCCATCTGTAGTGAGAGTGCTAAGGAGTCTGGTATTATTTACAGTATGTTTGCTACACCTGTCATAGATTCAATGGAGGTTTAATTCTAATACAAGCCAGGTAAGAATGTAAACAGGAGAGAAACGTTATAACTGCTTCTTGTTGATAGACAGCCTCAAGTGAATTTGGATAGCTGTCCTAACTCTATCCTGATCCATTTGGTGCAGAAGCTCTGTAGGGACACACTAGTAACACGCTGTTTAAGGAAGAAAGAAAAAAAGAGAAGTAAGATCTATTTTTTTTTTTCACTGTGCTCATTACACCAATGAACATTACTGGGCAACTATTAATCAACTCAAAACTTGTTACATGCAAACTGGTAGCACTTCTTTAAGGCTGATGCATGGTTTCTCTGTGCAAAGGCTTTGCAGAATCAAAAGCTCTCAGTGCAAGAGATGGATATAAAGATGATTTAGACTTTTGGTCATTTGGGCAGTGACAACTCCCTCTGTCCTCTTATTCCTCATTCCCTAATTGTCCTTCCCTGGAGGTTGCACAAATATATCCATCACAGTGCTAATTTTGCATCTTTTGGCAGGATCTTGTATGATGCAGTCTACATTCCAGAAAAAAAAAAAAAAAACCCTGGTATTTATAAACGGCAATTTTGATGAGCTGTGTGACAGCTAAAATCATTATGGCTGAAATCTGATCTCAGCTTCCAGACCACAGAAATAACATGTCTACATTTAAGTAGGGAGGGGAAAACTGATTCATATAAAATACAGCTTGAATGGTATAAGAATGAATGCTTCTTGAAGGCTTACAAAGTTAGGTTAATTATTCGCTTTTAGTGTGCATGTTGATTTTCCGCGGGGCTAGGAAAATGTAGAAATACTGTCCCAACCACAATAATACTTGTCTTCACCATGTTTCTAGCCCACAGAAACACAAGACATCTTGAGAATCCTTATCCCACCAGACTTCCAGCCTTGTTTTCAGAGAGTAGAGGGCAGGTAGGTCCAGATAACTTTCAGTTTGTATGCATATCGAAGCCAGCTGCAAAATCTGTAGATGATGTAAATCAGTGTAGTCCCACTGATTTAAAGAGCTGCATCAACATTCACCAGTTGAGCATCTGACTCCTCATCCCAACTCTTATCCCAAACATGTGCGCACTAAATATTTCACTGTATCTTTCTGACATTAATAAAAGTTTTTCCTCTTACCCTGTCTCTCACTATACTTTCTAAAGCAACTCTTACATGTGTTTGTACTTTGCAACTATCATTTCCATCTAATATCCATTATTTGTATTTTAACTATTATGCTGTTTTTAAGAGAACATAAGAGTGATTTAGCTGGGTGGAGGGGAAAGTGCCATACCAGATTGTGTTATTGTTTTTGACACTGATCTACAGCTTTAAGTTATATTGTTGCTATGCTTTCATTAAAAAAAAAAAAAAAAGATCATATTTTTTGTCCACAATATATGTTTTCTTAAAAAATATATATAATTACAGCCTAATACAATTATATTTACCAGCTGGCTAGACTCTGACATAACAATAAGCAATAAGCAAAGATTTGGATGGAGTTCAGGAACAGATCTTCCATTCTTAAGATCTGTATCCCAGAGCAGTGCTTTCACATTAATGTGAAGCATGTGGATAAATCCCTTGAATGACTCTGAAAACTTCAACCATCATCTTTTTTTTTTTTTTTCTGGCTCAACTCCTACTGTTAATCAGAAAATTTTTTTTTAAAGAGTATCCTTTCAGAAAATAAAGAATAATGTGAAATCTAGATTAATGATAGTGTTCAGATTCTATTCTTCACAAATTTCATTATCCACCCTTAAGAATTTAGTCCATACCCAACTCCACACTACGATTGCATTGCTAACAGTACATAAGCTAACTCAATTAAAGCTAGTTGGGCTGACAAGCTTTAATATCCCACTTTGACTGCAATGTAGGCACACCCACAATGTGGGAGAGAAAACAGAAGTAAAGCAATATGCCCAAGATTACAGAGGGAGACTGCAGCTGAGCCAGCAAGGAACTATAGACTTGTGGCTTCAGGACCAGCACCTTTTTTTCCCTTCCAGGAATCTATAGGATGTATTCTATCTCCCAAATTTCAGGCATAATGGGATTTATAATTTTGAAATTTATTATATATTGTGTTTTGATTCCTCTCATATTCTGTCCTTTATTTTTTAATCACATGAAGTGTTTGTGGATATTAGCTGTCTAGCTTCTCTTATTATGAACCGGGGATGTTGGATGCCCACAGAATTTTTTTTCCGAACTTTTTTATTATATGTATAATCAAGAGTGAAATATTTTCTTGCTGATTTTTGTACTTACTAGGCCTGAGGCATCACTGCACTACTGTAGTTTTAGGTAGTAAATAATCCTTTCCTCCATTTTCCACCATGATTAGTGAATTAGGCCCATTGTTTATGTGCAATTAAAAAAAAAAGTCATAAAAATAAAACAATCTGTAGTGGCTCTTGGGGCTAATAGGAAGAAGTAGCAAGGAATCATCCTCAGATATTGTTTTAGTGCAATGTAATTTTGCTGGTACTCGGACACCATGAGAAGGAAAACCTTGGAAATACTTAAATATAAAGCTCCAGTTGATTTTAAGAGAGATTGCATGTTAGGGTGGAATTTGGCTTTTCTAATTCACAGTGGTCTTATGATCAGACTCAGGCTTATTTCAGCTCCAGCTACACACTCTCCCTCTCCAAAGACTTGATGCTGTGATCCTTTCCAGGACTGCACAGGAGGGGCATTTATAATGCAAAGCAAGGCACTGCGGCATGGTTTATTCCCAGAGCTGCCATTGTCTACCTGAATGACCTCAAACAAATCACTTTACCTCCTGAGTTTTTCCATCTGTACAGAACTTTGAGATCTACAGATGAAAAGTGCTATATAAAAGTGAGGAATTACTACGGACATGGCTTAATGAAGTTACTTGTTTGCAATCAGTTGCTTGTATCAACACAGTATGTTTATACTTCACAGCAACGTTTTCACTGTCATCAGTACTAAGAACAAGGAGGATGTGACTAGAAAGATGACTCTCATGATCCTCTAGGATACAGAAATTATATCAATTATGCCTGCTAATCCTCATTATACCTGTCTAAGCCTTCCGGGAAAGAAAACTCTTGCTTTAGTTGGTCTTCTCTTAAGCAGTGGGAATTTCCCGAGTAATGTTATTTAAATACCATCTCTAAATATCCATGCTAGTTCCCAAGGCTGCCATTTGTTTTGAGGGTGCAAACAGCACAACACATGCATTTCTCTGGATCAAAGCAACAAAACGTCTAAAGGTTTAGTTTACTGGCATTATCTAGGTGGTTCTGACTGTCCAGTTTCCTTGGGGGGGGGTTGTACTTGCAGTAGGCAGACTGCTTGAGAGAGCACAGGATGTGGATATTGTGAGAGACGAGAAACCAGGCCTGCGAGAAACTAAGAAAAACAGCCTGAGAAAGCAAAAGTTGAGGCTGATCAAAGAAATGCCTCAAACACTCGCAAGACAAAACTATGAGTCACAGGGTGCATTCTGTGGAGGTCGGAGCTGATAAGGCTGCCCCAATAACACAAGATGGGACTGGAAGGAGGGAGCCCTGTGGAGACAGGACGGCTCTGCTCTGGGGCACCTGGCCAAAACTTCAAGGGCCATCTGTCCGGTGAATGACCTTTGCTTCATTATCCACGAAATGCATATTAAAGTTCACACCCCTCAATATGCTAACGAGGGCTGACATGATCATGCTAATTACATCATCCCATGAAACACCTTACCCCTCCCCGTACATGGGATACGTAGGTATGTGGGTCGACCTAGGGGACGGACCCAAGGAAAGGGTGTATAAATCAAGAAGGGCGGGGGGGGGGGGCCCGGAGAGAGCAGTGAAGTGAAGAAGATGGATGCAAGTGAAACAGACGGCTGCCTCCTGTGCCTCCTGGAACCCTCGCTGGCAGGATCAGCGCAGAAACCCAGACCGGTGATCTGTATTTCCCCATTCCCTCTATCTCCCTCTTTTCCCTTTCCCATTAAGCAATGCAAGGCATATTGTATTGCTTGCCACAACTTGCTATATACTTAGCCAACTATCGTGTGTTCAATTAGTACATTGTGGGCAGTTAATAAATGTTTGGACTTGGAGACTTGTTGTCTGCTCCATTGGGGATTTGCGAATCTGAGTCACTTGTCCCCCTCGTCTGAGTGGGACGTGAAAGATATACATAGTGCAAAGTAATGCTATTGCCATGCAACAGCAGTCCTCATTACTTTTATTGAGGGATGCTGGGCAGGCACAGATTTAGGGGGTAAAGTGTTCAGCCATATACCTCCTTCCTAATTAACTCATGGTGTGACCAGCAATAGCAGAGCACTAAAAGAGACTCCACTAGCTGACAGATCTTACTGAGAAAAAGAAAGGGTGTGTATCTTAGCAAAAATTAAGGCCTTCATAAAATTATTTTATTTGGCTCTTTGCCTACATAATCTCAAAAATAGTTGATATTACCAACTGCCCCTTCGGTCACTAAGATAACATCCAATTTCATTTAAAGTTCTTATCAGGAGAATGGTTTTTCTCTCATCCCATAGGGGACCATTTCACAGTCTGATACACCTCATTCTCACATTCATCCTTCTTTCTTTTTCTTAGCATTTTGGTTGTCCTAAAAGAATTCCTTTCCTATTAGACACCTTCTAAATATTTATCCATCTGATCTGGCGTTTTTTTTTTTTTTTCCACTTAACCAAATTTGACAGATTTAGTACTTAATCTTACCTATTAAAATCAATTCTCTGCACCCCTAGTCTTTTTTATTGTTCTCTCACTGCTCTCCAATATACCAATTTTTTTTCAGGACATAAATTCCAAAAACATAGTGGAGTGTTGTGGATGGAATAATATCCACAATGTTCAGAAAAGGACTTTTGCAATCCTTCCCACTGAGGATGTTACCCTTGCCTATGCAATTCACAGCTGTATTACACTTTTGGATGCTATAACCTGTTCCCAATGCATGTCTAACTTTCTGTCCACTCTCACTTCCTGATTTCTTTAAAATCAGTGTTTTCCAAATTCCTCCCTTCCTCTGAATGTGTTTTCCCTTATATTCATAGGCCTTTCTAAAGTCTGACCCTTTATTTCTTTTCTCCTGTTCATTTTTTAAATCTCCCTGGATGAATTAATGTTATTTTATATCTTCAATATTTGAAACACTTACTTTAATATTACTTGGGCTCATATAGAGGTTCCATTAGACAGAAATGCCTATGATTGACAAAGAACAAAATAATTTCAAGTTATAAAATTCATCACAATGAAAATCCCAATTATGTTATCTTTGGTGAAGTTTGAAAGTTTGCAAAGCTCACACTACAAAAATCAGTAACATCTTTCTCACTACAGACAAGAACACTGATATTCAAGAAGCAAATCCTCTGTGAAAGTGGTTTGAAGCAGAGGCATTTTCCTGATGAATGCTTTCTGATTAGGGAGTGGTTTTGTGAACATGCATTGTTAATCTTCTTGGGACACTTCTCAAGCTAAAAGCAGTATGGTCAGACAGTTGATATGTCAATATATATATTTCCAACATACCCAAAACTAAGTTCAGAAGTCTTTGTTATAAAGGTTTGTGGAAAAGATCACATTGCATGCAGCAGCTGTTTGCGTGGATTACCTAGTCTAGCCATTCTGTCAAGGCTGAAAAAAAATACTGTCTGAACCGCAGGGAGAAAACAAGCCACTGAAATATCAGTTAAAGTAAGAGCATGTTACAAGCAGCATGGCTGGACTTCCTCAGGGATCAAGCTCCAGCTTGGACAAGTAAGTGGGAAAATTCTAAACAAAGACTTTGCTTGGCTGTCCCATTTATAGGTATTTTTGGAGTGAACAAGCCGAAATGATTATTTCATTGCTGTGTAGATCCTTCAGACGTGTGTTGCTTCACAGAATCACAGAATCATCTAGGTTGGAAAAGACCTTGAAGATCATCTGGTCCAACCATTAACCTAACACTGACCATTCTCAAAACGTAGCTTTTCACTACATGTTTATGATCAAATAGAACAAATCTATATCCAAGACTGAGAGGTTCATTTTATACAATGGTTGGACATGGCTTGGCTTTGCTGAGTTCTCTGTGATCTTCCAGCACATTTCCTTCCTTCCTTCCTTCCTTCCTTCCTTCCTTCCTTCCTTCCTTCCTTCCTTCCTTCCTTCCTTCCTTCCTTCCTTCCTTCCTTCCTCCTCAAAGAAAAAAAAAACAAAACACCAAAAGCTTCAGTTTAAACCAGTCTTTGCAAGTTTTATTCTTCTTTAACCCCCTCCCAAAACTCTAAAAAACCCTTCATTCCCCTCACATGGGGAACTGGCTTCATTTCTTGCTGAGAAGATGCAAACACAACACCCTATTGAGTCACTCAATGCTACTTCTAAACTGGCTGGAGGAAAAAAAAAACCAAGAGGTGCTCTTTCCATCAGAACATGACTGCATGATATACTGAAATGAGAAATGAGGCTGATTTCCTTCTATGGCTGGCATGCTGTGGAGCTATTAGTCCCGAACCCACAAAGGGGAACAGTCATATCAGGTCTATCAAGCTGGTAACATTTTAGTTGGAGGAAGGAGTAGGCACAGAGCCACTTGTCTTTTGCAAGATTTAGTAAAGAATGATCCATGGGTATTGTCTACCAGACACTTTCTGAACTTGAACAGTTTGCAGAGACCTAAAAGTCTTAATGAACTAGCTGCAGTCCCAGGACAAGCAGGAAGGACACTTACTTGTCCCCTGTGCAGGAGCAGGAGCTAAGGGCTCCAGTCTTCTTCTCCATGGGTTAGTATACAGGACGCCAGTCCTTTTGGTATCAGATGGGAAGCACCTGTCCCAGAGAGGGAAAAGGATATTGGGGCAGGAGTTAGCTGGGCTCATTGAGAGAGCTTTAAACTAGATTTGAAGGGGGAAGGGGGCAAAACATCAGCCCAGCTGAAGTGCATGTATACCAATGCACACAGCATGGGTAACAAACAGGAGGAGCTTGAAGCCATGATGAAACAGGAAAATTATGATGTCGTGCCTATAACAGAAACATGGTGGGATGTCTCCCATGACTGGAGTGCGCCTGTTGATGGCTACAAGCTCTTTAGAAGGGACAGGCAAGGAAGGAGAGGTGGTGGGGTGGCGCTGTATGTTAGGGACTGTTATGATTGCCTTGAGTACAAGTGTAGTGAAGACAGGGTGGAGTGTCTTTGCGTTAGAATCAGGGGGAAGGCCAACAGGGCAGATGTTGTAGTAGGAGTCTATTATAGGCCACCCATCCAGGACAGCGAGGTGGATGAAATATTCTATAGGCACTCATAGGCACACTCACGATCGCTTGCCCTTGTTCTTGTGGGAGACGTTAACTTCCCAGACATCTGCTGGAAATACAGCACAGCAGAGTGAGACCAGTCCCGGAGATTCGGGGAATGTGTGGGAGATAACTTCCTGACACAGCTAGTGAGTGAACCGACCAGAGAAAGTGCCCTGCTGGATCTCCTCTTTGTGAACAGAGAAGGACTGGTGGATGATGTGGCGGTCGGAGGCCGACTAGGGCACAGCGATCATGAAATAATAGAGTTCTCTATTCTTAGAGAGGCCAGGAGAGGGCTAAGCAGAACTGACATCCTGGACTTCCAAAGGGCTGACTTTGTCTTGTTTAGGCACCTGCTTGACAGGATCCTTTGGGAGATGATCCTGAAGGGTATAGGGGTCCAGGAAGGCTGGGAACTCTTTAAGAAGAAAATCTTAATAGCACAGGAGAAGACTGTCCCCAGGTGCTGTAAGAGAAGCCGGCGCCAGAGAAGACCATCCTGGCTAAACAGGGAGCTTTGGCTGGAACTCAGGGAGAAAAGGAGAGTTTACAGCTTCCGGAAGAAGGGGCTAGTGACTCGTAATGATTACAAAGAGGCTGTGAGGCTATGCAGGGCGGAAATCAGGAGGTCTAAAGCCCAGCTGGAAATTAATCTGGCTTCAGCAATCAAGGACAACAAGAAATGTTTCTATAAGTATGTCAACAGCAAAAGAAAGACCAGGGAGAGTCCATCCCCCACTAGACACAGGAGGAAACATGGTAACAAGCGACGAGGAAAAGGCTGAGGTGCTTAATGCCTTCTTTGCCTCAGTCTTTAATAACAAGACTAGTTGCATTGAGACAATCCAGCCTCCTCAACCAGAAGACAGAGACTGGGAGAACGACCCCCCCGCAATCCAGGAGGAGACAGTCAGTGACCTACTGCATCGCATAGACCTACACAAGTCTATGGGACCGGATGGGATACACCCGAGGGTGCTGAAGGAGCTGGCTGGGGTGCTCGCCAAGCCGCTTTCCATCATTTACCAGCAGTCCTGGCTGACCAGGGAGGTCCCGACAGATTGGAAACTGGCCAATGTGACGCCCATCTATAAGAAGGGTCGGAAGGATGATCCAGGAAATTACAGGCCTGTCAGCTTGACTTCGGTGCCCGGGAAGCTGATAGAGCAGCTCATCCAGAGTACCATCACACAACACATGCGGGACAACCTGTTTTGCTGATTAAGGATACCAATTAAACTCGGACACCAGAGTGAAAAGAGCAGGTGTATTTCACTGGTGATAACCAAATTATGTAACAGCGTAATACAGAAAACATGCAGTAAGAAAAAAGCAGAATAGTGCACTTAAAGCAACAAACAGGAAAATACAGGGTAATGCATCAAATCATTACTACACGAGAGAGAGAGAGAATAGTGATTAAGAGAAATACATCAACACTTGCATATATTATCATCATCATCCAGATCCACAGACTCTGGGGAGCCCCGGTTACAGCGAGGATTTGGAGAGCCTGTCCCGGCAAGTGGGAAATCCTACGCGGTGCGTCCACCCGTAGGTGAGGCTTCCAAAGTCACTGCAAACAGGCCCAGCCTTATATACCAGAGATCGACAAGCCAGAATAGCTGGCACCTTTGTTTTGAGCGGAAAGTTTCTGGTTTCATTCTCCTGTTGGATTCCACCCAAAGCCTGGCCAGGGCTCGGGGGGGAACCAAGGGAGTTTCTAACAAGGCCAAATACTTGGGTTCTCAGCCTTGAATAAGGCTAAACAAGGGAAGCTGGATACATTCTCTCCTCACTACTGATTATATTTTGTCTTTCACTAGCGAGTTTACATATTTTACTAATGACTACATGCTAAGTTAGCAGCTTCAGCTTGGGGCCTGTTGTTCAGGCTGCAGTATTTCAATGCTTTAGCACTTTTTACACCAGCATAAGTGGGTTGTTATAACTTAGTACAATACCTACTAGCACAATGGTTATCAGTTATAAAATATACAGGATTCATCTATAGGTCAACTCTGGCTTGGGCCTGTTGTCCAAGCCTTAGCACTTCACAACCAGATGATCGGGCCCAGTCAGCATGGGTTTATGAAAGGCAGGTCCTGCTTGACAAACCTGATCTCCTTCTACAACACGGCGACCTGCTTATTGGATGAGGGAAAGGCTGTGGATGTTGTCTACCTTGACTTTAGTAAGGCCTTTGACACTGTTTCCCACAGCATTCTCTTGGCGAAACTGGCTGCTCGAGGCTTGGATGGGCACACGCTTCGCTGGGTAAAAAACTGGTTGGATGGCCGGGCCCAAAGAGTTGTAGTGAATGGAGTTAAATGCAGTTGGTGGCCGGTCACGAGTGGTGTCCCCCAAGGTTCAGTTTTGGGGCCGCTCCTGTGTAACATCTTTATTGATGATCTGGACGAGGGGATCGAGTGCACCCTCAGTAAGTTTGCAGACGACACCAAGTTGGGTGGGAGTGTTGATCTGCTCGAGGGTAGGGAGGCTCTGCAGAGAGACCTGGACAGGCTGGAGCGATGGGCTGAGGCCAACTGGAGGAGTTTCAATAAGGCCAAATGCCGGGTGCTGCACTTGGGCCACAACAACCCCCAGCAGCGCTACAGGCTTGGGGAGGAGTGGCTGGAGAGCTGCCAGTCAGAGAGGGACCTGGGGGGGTTGATTGACAGCCGGCTGAACAGGAGCCAGCAGTGTGCCCAGGTGGCCAAGAAGGCCAATGGCATCCTGGCTTGCATCAGCAATAGCGTGGCCAGCTGGGACAGGGAAGTGATCTTGCCCCTGTACTCGGCACTGGTGAGGCCACACCTCAATTACTGTGTTCAGTTTTGGGCCCCTCACTACAAAAAGGACATTGTATCACTCGAGCGTGTCCAGAGAAGGGCAACGAAGCTGGTGCAGGGTCTGGAGCACAGGTCTGATGAGGAGCGGCTGAGGGAACTGGGGGGGTTTAGTCTGGAGAAGAGGAGGCTGAGGGGAGACCTCATCGCCCTCTACAACTACCTGAAAGGAGTTGAGATGAGTCTCTTTAATGAAGTAACAAGCGATAGGACAAGAGGGAATGGCCTCAAGCTGTGCCAGGGCAGGGTTAGAGTGGATATTAGGAAGTATTTCTTTCCAGAAGGGGTTGTTGGGCGTTGGAATGGGCTGCCCAGGGCAGTGGTGGAGTCCCCATCCCTGGAGGTGTTTAGGAGTCGGGTTGACATAGCGCTGAGAGATATGGTGTAGTTGGGAACTGTCAGTGCTAGGTTAATGGTTGGACTAGGTTATCTTCAAGATCTTTTCCAACCTAGGTGATTCTGTGATTCTGTGATTCTTTCCCTCCGTATGAAGAAGAGCAATTTATACTGCCTTTCTCACATGAGCACAGTTAATATATGCAAGGATTTGTCAAGTTTAGAACAGCCTTTAAGCTTTCCTGATTTGCTGACTGCTGGAGATTTCCCAGTGGACATTCAAATCCTTTGGAAAAATATCTATTAGTAAGTTTTTAAGTCACATAACAGCAGATTTTTTTTTCATATTTACCTTTTATTGACCCCTCCCTCCATCCCAGGCATCCACAGGAAACAGTATGAGCATGACTGGATGCAGAAAAATAAGTTAATTCCCACCCTGATTATAGATGATTTTAGGTACTGCCACAATGTTGCCAGTTAAAACCGACACATTCTTTTCCTTCTTGTCTAAGCCTTAGCATCATTCTGAAGAAATTTGATATGCTTAGAAAAAAAAATGATCTTCTTGAACCACTGATGAGTTATATGTACAAAACAACTTATTTTCTTAGAGGTTCATTTTGATCAGCTCCCTTCCTGAGGTTTTTGGGATCATCAATGTCTCACTAGAACTGTCAGGACATGTACAGATTTCCCTCTTATTGTTCATTACAAGATAACATAAATCTAAATCGGGCTAGTGACTCACCTCTCCCTGAGGGGTGCAGTTATAAGAGAGTTAATTATTCACCTTTCAGTCGTGGAAACATTCCATGCAGCTGTTGGTATTGGTCTGGCTTTTCTTCACCAAACCACACCTACTGAACATCAAGGCCAGGTAAGATCCTCATCTGTATGTGACTGAATAACTTGACTATGAACTCAGGTTTCATGAATGTGGAGAAATCTCACTGAACTTCTACTTACTTCCCTGAACTTATGCTCCCTCTCTCTGTTTTAAAAGAAACCTAACCAAACAAACCATATTTTGCACTGGATGTGGCTAACATTCCCTGATCCAGTCTGGTCTGCAGTTCACATTTTGAGTATGAGGCATATGCAATATTAAGCTCCACTCAACAGGACATATCTCTAGGTCTGTATATGCATTCATTACCTCTCCCCTTCTCCCTCTTCCCCACTTCCTCTCTAGCTGGCCACCTAACAACTCAACAAGTCATTAATAGGAAAAATCCCTAAACAAATCTGTTTTAATTTAATTTGCATTACACAAACAACTCTCCCTACCCAGTGCCTGTTCAAAGATACAAAGCCCCTCCATTCTGCCTCAGGTTTCCAATAGCACCACACCAATCCCAGCACAGGTAATAACCCCCCACTTACACATACACTAACATGAATACACACACCCTACATTGTTTTGTTCTTCCTATTTCTGTCCTTGTCAGCTGTATCTGCTTTCACTCAGCACTTACCTCTTTCCCCATCCACACAAAACCTAATGATCATTTAATAGCAAGTACAGAAACAATCCTAGGAGAAGTCAAAATTTGTGACTTCCTCCCAGGCACTGGGCTGCAGAAACATGCTTTCTCTTGTATTCTACCTCTTTGGCTGACTTGGCCTCAGACCCCTTCCAAGTCTGCTTAGTGACAACAGCTTTGTAAAGACAACCGTTTCCTTCTAAGCAATCTGCAGTTTAGATCTAGCTGCTAAGGTATTGTGCAAATATGGTTGCCATCACCAGCACCTTCAGAGAATGGATGAAAGCACCTGTCTGGGAGAAAGAGTTTTGAGAAAGAGGGTTGCAATGTGAATGGAGATTCCCTAGTCATAGGGAAAAGTATTTACTATCTCCTACTGGCAGACCCGACCTCAGCAGAGTATCTTCTGTAAACCCCATTTATGGTAGTTCGGCTTTCCCTTGATCTGTATGGACTGTCTGATGTGTGTTTCTGGACATGGTATGGGGGGACAGGCACGTACACACTTGGTGTGTCCCGTCTGGGCTGTGTCTAGCCCCTGTGTCTTTGCTGTGCCTGTCCCTTGGAACACAACCTGTCTGGGTTGTATTCCCACACGGGACATAAAGTGAACATAAAGAAGGAAGCTTAAAGTGTTTGTTGGAGTAGTACAATACTGTACTTAGCTTTAAACAGAGCAGGAAGCGAAATGAAGAATTACTATAGCAGAGTATTAGATACTTCCCTGGGAGTTGTATTTAAGCCCTGTCGCCCAGATCAAGAAGAAAGGATTTAAAGATCAACCTTCTATATTCATATCATAGCCCACTGGTAAATTAACCACATTAAGGTGTGCAAACATACCATCCAGGCAGAAAGTCTTGCTTCTGGCTGCCTTTTGTGTAAGGACTAGTCCCATCTGTGTGCTCTGAACATACCTGTCAGCTGGGCCCTGCATAAAGAGAAGGGAGAACATCTTTAATGCTGAGCTGAAGTAGGGTTCAGGCAGCTCAGGGATACCAAAAGTTTTATTCTTGTGCATAACCCCACTAGCATGTGATTAGGCACCTGCCCTGGGATTTTCAAGCTTCCTGTAATACCTGTGTATTAAACTTGAGTGCCTAACTTGGTGGGAAGGTACCAAAGTAGTTGTGGGTTTTTTAATTGATTCCTTAAAGTCAGATTTTCAAAGGTATTTTGGTGCCTGAAACAAATACATCTTTGTATTGGGTCAGGCTGAGATGGAGTTAATTTTCCCCATAGCAGCCCTCATAGTGCTGTGCTGTGTATTGGTAGCTAGAAAGGTGTTGCTAACACACCCGCATTTTGGCTACTGCTGAGCAGTGCTGGCACAGCATCAAGGCTGTCTCACCAACATTCCCCCTCTTGCCCTCAAAGGCCAGTAGGCTGAGGGTGGGCAAGTGCTTGGGAAGGGACATAGCCAGGACAGCTGGCCCAAACTGACCAAAGGGCTATTCCATACCATATGATGTCTGCTCAGCAATAAGAGCTAAGAGAAAGGAGGAGGAGGGGAGGCATTCATTATTATGATGTTTGTCTTCCAGAGCAACCGGTACATGTACTGAGGCCCCACTTCCCAGGAAGTGGCTGGACATTGCCTGCTGATGGGAAGCAGAGAATAAATCTTTTGTTTTACTTTGCTTTCTTGTGTGGCCTTTGCTTTTGCTTTATTAAACTGCCTTTATCTTGACCCACAAGGTTTTTTCCATCTTATTTTCTTCCCCCCTGTCCTGCTGAGGAGGGGAGTGATAGAGCAGCTTGGTGGGCACCTGGCAACCAGCCAAGGTCAACCCACCACAACCTTTCAGAAATGCCACTTGGAATTAAATGATTTGAAAACTCCACCATTATAGGAATCACCTAAAATGGCTGACGATCATAGAGTATTTTTGTAGTGGTACAATATTTGTTAAATGGTGTTTCTGAATGCTGTTAATTCTACAGAATTTACACAGGGCCTACACATGGCTTTTCACCATTCTGTTTCTTTCAGTTTTATTTATTGCTACTACCTTCAGTGTATAGTTCCAGCATAACCTGTGAAGAGAAGATGAATGATCATCTAAACTGACTATTAAATACTTATGGGCACTTTACTACAGAACACCCTTATAAATTCATGTTATCTACTGTCTGGTAACTTCCTATTCTGGTAACACAGAGTATAATAAACAAAGATGGAGGGTAGCATAAGTTGATTCCCATAAAAATGTGTCAAGAGAACTTAATATCCAAGTTGCTGTAAAACATGTTCACACCTAGCTTCAGTGTCATCTCATTTTCTGTTCCACATATATAGTGTATTTTTCTAAGCAAATAGAAATGTATATATGGAACATATGGTCTTCTAGGAAATATAAATTTCAATAAGCATGTCTTTATTATTATTATTCTTTCATTGGAAGGTTCAAACTCCAGAAAAAAAGGCCATATAAGTGGATAGAAAAATTGAAACTTTCTCCTCCAGCTGAACTTTCAGCTCTAAATAATTTTGGCCCCCATAGTTCATCATCTGGATTAGGCCAAGTATCTGATTTATCAAAATAATTCAGCTCTTGACTGTCTTTAACTTTGTGACTAATTCTATTGACTCCTAAGGAGCTACTCATAGCTATATATTTGCATATATGTGTACATATGTATAAATGTTTATATACACACACTCATAAAATGTATATACAATATACATATACACACATACATTTAAATATATACATTTAAACATATACATTAATATACAACAATGTACATTAATGTATTTGCAGAATTTGAGCCTTAAAAAGCAAAGGAAATTGATATTACATTTCAAAAGGAGTATTAGTGGTCCATTAGAAGAGGACAGAGGTTCCCAAACATTTTAGACTAATGTCGAAGTTTCACAATCAGCATTTCTTGTAGAGCACAATTTTTTTTACTGGAGTACTGAAAAGAGACCTCCTTAAATTTGCCCAATGATTCTGACTTTTCTAAGCCACAACCAGACAAAATTGTTAATCTGATAGTTTTTACTGTTTGATATAGTTGTGGCCATGATGAAAGACAGTTTGGGAACCACCAGTATAAAGGCATTTAAACCTTGACAGAAAGCTCATGTGACCAAATGGAAATGGAATTTGTATTACCAGATGATGTATAGAGCCACCATTATCTGTTGTTCTAATTTTTTCCCGCTGTAGCAACTTCTGCTATAGTGCTAGTAAGAAGTAAATCAGTTAATGATGGTTTGAGAAGAAAAGCTAGCACTTTTTTTTCATCTCTTTTTTGCACTAATTGAAAAGTGTATATTGGTTTAGAGGAGTGCTGTATTTCACTGCATTTGTTAAATTCAAAAAGAGTTTAGGAGTAGGCTGTGCCCAGTGCACATTATAAACACTGCTCATTTAGGGCATTCTTAAAACTTTCTCAGTCAGCTCCATGTCAAGGGGGTAATCTTGCTTGTGGGAGAGAGGCAAGTCGACATTATTAAGAATTAAGAACTCAAGTGTTTAACCTTATTAGAAACTCCCTTGGTTTTCCCCCTTGAGTGGTGGCCAGGCTCTGGGTGGAACCCAACAGGAGGATGAGAGCAGATGTTTCCGCTCAAAGAAAACTGCCAGTTGTTTTGGCCTGTTGATTTAGAGGCTGGGCCTGCTTGCAGCGATGTTGGATGCCTCACCTACGGGTGGACACATCGCGTAGGATTTCCAATTTGCAAGGAAAGGTACTCCAAATCCTCCCTGCAACCAGGGTTCGCCGGCAATTGCGGATCTGAATATTAGTACCCCATTAAGTAAGTGTGCTATTCTGTATTCTCCGTACTGTTTATTTTGTAGTATTTAGTCATATCCTCTAATTATTGGTAGTGAAGCTAGCCTACTCTTTTCAACTAGTAATTGTAACTGCTGTATTGTTTTTAGCCTTTTGTGGAATTATTTTATGTATAAGTGTTTTCTGAAGTTTGTCTAAACCTTAATTGATAAAGCTTTGAAACAAGTCTTGCAGGTGCAGCTGCAAAACTAAGAAGGAGGAGATGTGGGAGAGAGGCAAGTCGACATCAGCCTGTCAGCTCTGCAAAGCCCCTGACGAGCAGCAAGGCTTTGATGAAAAACAGGCCTTGGGAGTAAGATAAGAAACTGCCGAGTTGTGCCAAGGTGGCAGGGAAAAACAACGGCCAGCTGCAACACTGAGCTGTGGGAAAGTGCTGAACTGTGAGAAGTTACCGCCGCGTGAACAGCGCGTGAACGAGAGGGTGATTGGTCTGCACAGCGCGTGTTAGAGTGGTCTGATGCTGATAGGAGAAAAGGTTGATAGCTGTCTAATTGCTGATTTGCTAATTATGAAGTAAGAGCTTTAACCAGAGCATAAGTATGTACTATTGTAATAATAAAGGGTGTTTCCTTTTGCACTTCATGGAGAGTCCGTGCCTCAATTGCCACACTTGCTAATCTCTTTCTAGTAGGGTCCATACATGATTTAGGTGCTCATACAGAGTTTCTAACTCACCCACTAGCTGACCTGTGCAAAGGCCAGAGTCTTAATCTCAAGAACTGGAATACTGGCCTCTGATTCAAGCCCTCTGTCAAAGAAATAGCAATGGTTGTCCTAAGACCTGCCTAGAGTGCACTGTTTAACAACAAATAAAACCAAACTCAGCTTGCTTCAAGGAAGCAAGTGGATATTCTTCACAGTATTACTGCCTGGCCAATGCAAGACTCTTTTAAAGATTTTCCTGACATCTTCCTTCACAGATAAATATAATAACTGTAACAGTAACTAGTGATCAACAAAAACTTCTTCTGATTGGAGACTCCTGACATGTTTCCTTTAATTACCTCCACACACAGGCTAAATAAGAGTTGTGCCTTTTATTCCCTGCTTTCTTCTTATAATCAATGACAAATTTCCTATGAGCTGATTTTCAGAGACTTCCCTACTAACCTAGAAATGGGATCTCCACCATGGGCATCTATTTACAGTGACTCAGTCTTAGCCTTGATGTGTTATTGTTGAATAATACTATAATAAATAATAACAACAATGTATTGATAATAGCAGGGCTGATAATGATAGAAGCAGTAGTAACAACAAGAAGAAAAACCCAATAAGCACCCAATGCACCAGCTCTGGAATAATATTATTGCCAAAACCCCCATATTTGCTTGAAAGAAGAAACCAATTAATCAGAGCCATGAAAAGATTACAAAGAACCTGCCATTTGCTGAAAATAAGCATTTATTCAACTTCAGCATATCTGGAACCAGAAGTGGTCAACTCAAGAGTTACTCATGTCCCAAACAAACAGTAGAAGAAAAGTGGAAAGCATTTATGAAGCTCTTAAAACTTGGTTTTCATCAGAAAATTGCCTAGTAGCTCTGTGCTAGCATATAGTAGTACCATAGTAGTATCATAGTATGAGATGGTCAGTAAGACCTGAACACAGATGGACAAAAGTAGATCCATGTTGTCAGTCTGAGCAGCTTCAAAGCCAAGCATGAGTTATGATAGGTCTGTTACAAAAATTTGGGAGGCTGTTTCAAAGCACAAGTGGGAAGTTTCATGTATCTCTACTCTGAATATCAACAAATGTAAACACTGGGCTAAATCTTAATTATGATGGTGTTTCCCCTTCACATATATGTTAATTTATTTCTTTTAAAGATTGTTTGAGGTGCATGGGGAATAACTTGTTTAGATTACAGATAGACCAGTTAGATTAGAGATATCACAAGGTCCTCCTCAGTTAGGGAGATGACAAGTAGACAAAAATCAATCTTTCTTGACTTATGGGTAGGTCTATATCACAGTCAGGATATGGAGGCTGTAAACATACATATGTGTCATGGTTTAACCCCAGCCAGCAACTAAGCACCACTCATCTGCTTGCTCATTCCTCCCCCCTCCCAGGGGGATGGGAGGAGAATCGGAAAAAAGTAAAACTCAGGGGTTGAGATAAGAACGGTTTAATAACTAAATAAAATAAAATATAATAATAGCAATAATAAAAGTATAATAATAATAATAGTAATTAAAAAGAATATCATTTAAAAAGAGAGATAAATAAAACCTAAGAAAAGACAAGCGATGCACAATGCAATTGCTCACCACTCACTGACCGATGCCCGAGCAGCAATCTGCCAACTCCCTCCAGTTCATACTGAGAATGATGTCCTGTGGTATGGTGTGGGAGGCATTGGCCTGCCAGCCTTGCACAGCCTGTGAGAAAGTGCTAGGCTTTGATGAAAAACAGGCCTTGGAAGAAAGATAAGAGGCTGTTGAGTTATGCCAAGGTGGCAGGGAAAAACAACGGCCAGCTGCAACACTGAGCTGTGGCAAAGTACTGAACTGTGAGAAGTTACCGCCGCGTGAACAGCGCGTGAACGAGAGGGTGATTGGTCTGCACAGCGCGTGTTAGAGTGGTCTGATGCTGGTAGGAGAAAAGGTTGATAGCTGTCTAATTGCTGATTTGCTAATTATGAAGTAAGAGCTTTACCGACAGCATCCGAGAGCATAAGTATGTACTGTTGTAACAATAAACTCTCTCTTTCTTTCTGGATTTCATCGGGAGTCCGTGCCTCAGTTGCCACAGTATGGAATATCCCTTTGGCTAGTTCAGGTCAGCTGTTCTGGCCATGCTCCCTCCCAGTTTCTTGTGTGCTTGGTTGCTGGCAGAGCATGGGAAGATGAAAAATCCTTAACTTAGGATAAACACTACTTAGCAACAACTAAAATATCAGTGTGTTATCAACATTATTCTCATACTGAATCCAAAACACAGCACTGTACCAGCTACTAGGAAGAAAATCAACTCTATCCCAGCTGAAACCAGGACAATATGGAACCAAACCTAAATTAATCTAAGCCGTGAAGATGCGCTGACACAGACTTTAGCTCTAGGCTATGCAAACCTCTCTGGGACCTTCTATGCTTACTTGAGGGAGTAACACATCCTGAAGTTCTTGATACAATGATTTCACTGCTATTGGTTCAAGTAACACACAGTCTGTCAGCCAACCAGGGCATGACAGGTTATGGCTGGGGAACACTGCACCCCAGTGATCTACAGCTAGCATAAAAAGCTGGTTGGATAACAGCAGTGCTCGGAGGCCCAAATTTATACTGCATAATAACCCTGTCCTGACAGTGCCAGAGACCATGGGAGGACAAAAGTGTCTTAGACTTATTATTACTGCTGCCTCTCTCTTCTCAGCTGTTTCATGCAAAGATCAAAGTTCAAGCAAGTGTACCAGAGCCCAAGGCCATTGTGAAGATGTAAAATCAACTCAGAATTAAAGGCTCCAGTACATTATGTGAAATACAGTCACTGAAGCCTGATGCAAGTTTCTTATAACTTGTGTAGATGCATCATTTTTCTTCTGCCTTTTTCTCTTCAACATTGCAAAACTGCAAAGAGTGCAGTGTTAAAAAGCAAAAAGTTATTGAAAACAGCAACACGTGGTTAGTTTAGAAGGTTTTGGAATTGTACATACACACAACACATTTCAGCCTCATTCATCCTGTCCTCTCTGCTTCTGCCTCTTCTCTTTCTTTCTTACACTTTCACAAGTTGTTTTTCTGCCTACATCAATATCCTTGTTTTTAACCACCATTTGCTGAAGCCTGGACAGTCCCAGTACCCTTGAACATGGTGAAGTGCTAAGGCTTGGACAACAGGCCCAAGCCAGAGTTGACCTATAGATGAATCCTGTATATTTTATAACTGATAACCATTGTGCTAGTAGGTATTGTACTAAGTTATAACAACCCACTTATGCTGGTGTAAAAAGTGCTAAAGCATTGAAATACTGCAGCCTGAACAACAGGCCCCAAGCTGAAGCTGCTAACTTAGCATGTAGTCATTAATAAAATATGTAAACTCGCTAGTGAAAGACAAAATATAATCAGTAGTGAGGAGAGAATGTATCCAGCTTCCCTTGTTTAGCCTTGTTCAAGGTTGAGAACCCAAGTATTTGGCCTTGTTAGAAACTCCCTTGGTTCCCCCCCGAGCCCTGGCCAGGCTTTGGGTGGAATCCAACAGGAGAATGAAACCAGAAATTTTCCGCTCAAAACAAAGGTGCCAGCTATTCTGGCTTGTCGATCTCTGGTATATAAGGCTGGGCCCGTTTGCAACGACTTTGGAAGCCTCACCTACGGGTGGACGGACCGCGTAGGATTTCCCACTTGCCGGGACAGGCTCTCCAAATCCTCGCTGTAACCGGGGCTGCCCAGCGCCTGCGGGTCTGGATGATGGTAACATACGCAAGTGGTGATGGATCTTTCTTAATCACTCTTCTCTCTCTCAGGTAGTAATGATTTGATGCATTACCCTGTATTTTCCTGTTTGTTGCTTTAAGTGCACTATTCTGCCTTTTCTTCCTGCATGTTTTCTGTATTACACTGTTACATTATTTGGTTATCACCAGTAAAGTACGCCTACTCTTTTCACTCTGGTGTCTGGGTTTAATTGGTATCCTTAATCAGCAAAACACATGGTAAACACAGCATTCCACAATGCTTGGATATAGAAAACATGACATTTCCTGAAAAGGTGGTTTCAGTAAACTAAACCGTGTGGAGTACTAAAAAAAAAATAGATGCAAGGGCCCACAGAAATGTAGGTCACACTAAAAGCTTTCTCTTCCACTTGTTACTGGTGGAAATTGCCCCCCTTGCAAAAAACTGATTTTGTCCTTCTGCTGGGTAAAAAGAGATAAACCAGAAGCATAATAGCCAACACGTTACTGTTCTCTAGGGAATTTGGCTTCTATACACATCTACAAGGCAACTGTGAATAATGCATATATTAGGTTGTAAAAGATTTATTATGTTTTTAACTGATGTGTTCTCAGCAATTATTTCACAGAGACAGTTGTTCAAGATTGCCATGTTTTGGTTTGCTGGGGCTTGACATAAACATTTTCTTTGTAGTCTCCTGAGTTCCATTTTGGTTTTTGTGTTTACTCAAAGTCACATCAACCAAAACCTACTGGATTTATCTGATGTGAAACTGTACTGGCGAGAAACCTCTGAGCTTTGCAAAGTTGCAAGCTGGAAGAAAAGCTGGGCTAAGTGCTGTTTGCAGTTCAGTGCAGGCTGGTGCTCTGTGGCAAGCTGGCTGGGTGCCAGCACAGTCAGCCACCATGCACCTTCATTGCACTGTATGAGTCCTGCTTCATTCAGACACCAAGAGCTTTTTTCCTTGAGCAGCACACAGAGCACAATGCAGTTTAAAAACTTTTGTTACAGATAATCTTCAACGCATGTTGTGCACTTTTGTTTCTTTTCCTACTGTTCTGCAGATACATAACAATGCTGCTTTTCAAGGCCAAGGCTAGTGCTAAGAGCTGACTTTTTTCCCCCTAAAATGAACCTTGACACTTGAAAAGATTCCCCCCCTCTTTCCCCTTCCTATGAATAGTCATGCAGATGAATATTTGCTTAATTAATAGGGAACAATGGTAAATACAGAATCGATGCAGACTTTTGCATCTATTCACACTAGCGTAAGTATAAGCAGTCTATATTTTAGAGATTTAAGCACTAGGGATGTAACAGCATGCAAAAATGAAAAGAAACTGGAATATGTTCCAGGACATTTATATAGCTTTATTTCTTAGAAAAGTGAGAACTTGCTGTATTTCTTTTCAAAATTAATTGTCCCCAGAGACTGTTCCTTAACAAATGTTAAGTTTTTAAATAAGCAGTTTAAATTCATAAGAATGGGAAAATAAATCAGAATGGGATCAATATGAAATATGAGGCATGTGTCCACATAAGGCACAGTCAATATTGAACATAGCTGATGAAGAAGGGAGACACTTGGATGCAAGGTGCTTAACTGAAGCTGGAGGTTTCCTGGACTGCCAGGAGAGCCTGTGCATCCCTCCTCATTCCTCCCTTGTCCTTGTCCTTCAGGCTGTTGTGCTCTGCCTGTGTACCCCTGTGGGCATTGCTTTCTGCCTCTGAGGCAGGTGGACCCAGTGCAGGAGATAAAGACCTACATCTAAGAGGACTTCTCACATGACTGGATTCTTCCTATTATTCTCACAATATAACAGCACACATTTATTCCTAACGCACTGTATATCATGAAGTTTTAATAACTGTTTACAAGTTACATGTTTTTGTGACTGCTGGACAGGAATTTGGCCATGGCCTTCATAAGATCTTCAGATGAGAAGGACCCTATCTGGCTGCTGAGTCCACAGTCACCCTACTACTGAAGGCAACCAAGTCCTATAATCCCTGGTATATATTACCTTAATTGAAGCAAGATCAAGCCTTAGGCACAGGATACACATCCTAAGACTGTCAATATAATTTCAGATCCCAAATCCATCCCTTTCCAAATTGCTTACAAGGCTTTTCATGCATCTGTATTTTAACTAGAAGGCAGTAATTATTCAATAATACAGCAGCAATACAGTACCAAATAATTTAAAACACCAAATAAAATAAAATAATGCATATCCAGGCAAAATTTCTGGGAGTATTCAGCTGTCAGGACATCTGCTCCCAGACTTTCCTGGAGGATGCAAATGAACTGATGAAAATACCAACAATAGTGCTCAAGACAGTTCTGCAAAACCGAGTAAAAAAAATGCATCGCTTCAAGGTGAAATATCATGACATTTTTTGAAAATCCCCAAACTCTAGTTTGTCTTGGAGCAGAAGCTTTCAATATATCTCAAACAGCACAGCAGTCAAAGCAGAGCCATTCTGGTCCCGCAGATGGCAGGTTGAGGGCTCAGACTCAGAGAAGGTCAGGCTGGGGGACCTATTCCTATTCCCTCCTGAACTTCCAGCCAAATACAGAACAGCCTGATCTCTCCCAGCCTTACAAAGCTGATCACAAACAATAAAAATTACTATAACAGCTGGATTCTGTTAGTACTTGGTGTGTGCTTGGGCCTTTCTAAACTTACAATCACACATAGACCTGGCCCCAAGGCACTCATAATCAAGACAGCATGTAATGAGGCAGAGTAAGGGAAAATTAAGCATCATTAAGGAAAGGGCGGGGGGCAGCTTCTTGAATCTGTGATTATTTACTGGTAATCTCTTATCAGAACACAGGGACACATGGGGTACAGAAAGGGATCAGAAGGACAGGGAAGGTGGTAGCTGTGCAGGTTAACACCCTCATTTTCCTCCCTGCTTAAAATAGCTTATCCTGGTACACAGGAGTGATGCCTCAGTTTCTGCTTTCTTTCTAAGAAGGTAGGCTGTTTCTATTTTGGCAGTTTATGAGTTTTTTCAAAAATAATCTACATCAAAGACTATGTGACTAACTTCACAATGAAAGCAGATTGGGCCTTAGATTTGAAAAGTGAAAAAACTTGGAAAAGGGAAAGAAAATACTTATTTCTGTCACCTTGTTGCCAATGTGCTCCTGGGGGACACACTTAATGAAGGTAAACAAGGATTTCCAACATTGTACATCATGCAGCTTTTGAGTCCATTGTGTTGAAAGTGTTTTGGCAGTGAGAACTGACTGTGGGATGAGTTTTAATCTTTACTTGGAAGAAAGTACAAATAAGAACAGTACCAACGTGTGCTTTGAAGGCAGAAGAGTTCCTACCCTTTTGTGGCATATCTGTTCCTGGAGGCCTGCCTAGAGATGGAATCTCTTCTGGACTATCAATAAAAGTATCTAGTGTATAACCTACAGTTATTCCCAAGAACCAATTTGTGCTTCCCAAGACATTGAGCCCAGTTTTGTTTCTTTGGAAATCTAAAAAATTCTTAATAATCTTCTCTATTTATCATTCTGATCTTCATTACAGTTGCTTTGCCAAACAAAATACAGACTTGCAGAGCAATAGAGTTAGCATTGGATGTTAAATCTTTGATGAGAATTATTTAGTACATTGCTTCTTTGCAGCTTTGGCCCCAGTCAGTTTAAACAGCATATGCCTGATCAAGACTTTGGGAGACATAATAAGAAAACCTCTAGCTATAAAGATGAGATTATTTTAGTCAGGTTCTTTGGAAGCAAAACATAGCTGGGAGATACCAAGTAAGCAAGAGGCGCTAAAAACAGTTGTGGGTTTTTTTAGGTAAGATCAACAAAAAGGAAAACAGATTCTTTCAATTTGGTCTATACCATTTCCATAAATTATCAAATTCTGACAAAACTGCCAGACAAAAGATGATGGCTGCCGGAGACAGCAATCTGCAGGTGATCATGGCTGCATAATGGCCCTTCAGCTCTTTCTGGCCACCTGTCCATCCTATGGGGCGTTCTGGCTTTGACCTAATGGTGCTGCTCCCAGCATACATCAGGCCTTAGCATGATCTGGGTTAGCCAAAATCTAAGCAGGAGTTGAGTGAACAGTCACAGGCTACATTTTGAAAATTCATCTTTTTGACTTGTACCTGTAAATTACAGAATCAAGTCGCTGTAGTAAAAGCAAAATTGTATTAAAATAAGTTATGTCACAAACATGTTTCCTTTGAATGTTTACTACACTGGTGGCATATCAAATACTTAGATGAGTAAATAGCATACATTGCAGGGCCTTTCTCTTTTAATGATTTCTGTCAGTAGTAAATGTCACTTTTTGACATTCGTCTGCCTGGGTGCACCTGCAAATCGCAAATCAGACACATCTGAAATCCCAGATTGGGCCAAAATCCATTGGAGTCAATGAGCATCTAAGCATTGACTTTTACAGGCATCAGACCAAACTACAGGTGACCTAAATGGTGAAAGCAAGTCACTTCAGGAGTAGTGTTGCAGCCAGACCTGGTGGTTGTGACTAGTCTGGTAAATCTGTGCATGCTTCAAAACATGCTCAGACACCAGGACACAGTCATCTAGGTGAGCCAACTCCCACAGCAGTCCCGGGCATAAGTCTGGCCCATCCACCTCATGCTCTCCTGAGCAATTCCTAGGCACAATTTGGGAGTTTGATGATCCAGGGTCTGTGTCCTGGTTTAGCCAGGATAGGGTTAAGTTTCCCCAGCAGTGGGGGGGGGAAGATCTAGCTGGGTTATTCAGATACCATGCTGATGTCACATCCTGGCACCAAAGGGAGACGGGTCGGTTAACACGTGTGTTATGCCATCGCGTTTCTCACTGCTGTATTGGTAGATATTTTGCTCTGTTCATTGTTGTTACTGTTATTGTTATTGTTGTTGTTTGTTGCGTTGCTGTCGCATTGTTGTATTAAACCTCTCCTTATCTCACCCCCAGGGCTTTGTATTTCACTCCCTTTGTGGGGGAGGGGCAGCGGCCGCGAGGTCTCAGACCCCGGCAGGGACTAAACCACCACAACTTTGGCGCCCAATGTGGGGCACGAGAAGGCTGAGATAGGGACAAAAGGAGAAGGTGTGTTAGAGCAATCTGTTAGGTGTAATTTTTTCTGGTTTTATTGGTATTTGTTTGATAAGAAACGTTTGCAATGCTGGCCAACTTGCTTGCGTGGTGGGGCTGGATTAATCCTTATATCCACTGTGTGCTCCCAGTGCTGGTGTTTGTTCTTAGTGGAAAATGTGTCAAGGGTCTTGTTTTGCTGTACTGGTTGCAAACTGCTTATAATGTGCTCGCATCACTGCTTGTGGGGGTGAACCGGTACCTGTTTGCTGCCTGGTCTTTTGTTTGGGGTCTCACCCCCTCTGTGGGTGAGCCAGGGGAAGAGATCCTCTCGGTTTTTGCGAGTTTCAGCTATCCCTGGAGCACCCAGGCCAGTGTGCTTGCGGCTCTGTGCTTTCTGAATGTCTGCCAGATCTTGTTTTGGGCCATGCGGTACTTCTCCAACAACAGCACCACCCGGAAACCTGCCCTGGGGGCAGATAGTTATAAACGGCAAGGTGTGTGGGAGAAGATGGGCAAGTGCCTGAGTCAGTGGTCACCCCCAACGTTCTGGGATTTCACTCCCGAACAAGTGCAGAGTCCTGATAAACTGGTGGAGGGTTTGGAAAAGGTGTGCTGCCAATATGACAAACCCCGGGAGACACAAATCCTTGCGATGTGCTGGGGCCTTGCCCATGCTTACCGTGTCATCTTTAACGCTGTTCACTGCCCTCAAGGGGGAGAAAGGGCTGCAGGGTCTGAGAGTGAACCTACAGGTACAGCAGCTGGGCCAGGGGGACAGGCAGTACCAATATCAGTTGCCCCGATACGGAAAACCAAATATACGAAAAAATCCCCTCGCAGTGTACAGGGTAATGATGAACCAGGCCCATCACGAGAGCAGGAGGAAGAGCCGGAGGTAATCATCTGATCTCTATCCCTGAGTGAGTTGCGAGATATGCAGAAGGATTTCGGCCGCCTTCCAGGCGAGCAAATTTGCACCTGGCTGCTCCAATGCTGGGATAGTGGAGCTGCTGGTTTTGAATTGGAGGGGAGAGAGGCCAAGCAGCTGGGACCTTTAGCCAGGCAGGCTGGTATGGACAAGGTGTGGTGGTTTGACCTTGGCTAAATGCCAGGTACCCACCAAGTCGCTCTATCACTTCCCCCCCTGCTTCCCCTTTTTTCTCAACAGGGCAAAGAGGGGAAAGAAAATAAGATAGGGAAAAAACCAACCAACCCTTGTGGGTAAAACAAAAGCAGTTTTAATATAAGCAAAGCGAAGCAAAGGTCTGTGCACGGAAGCAAAAAAAAGCAAACAGATTTATTCTCTACTTCCCATGAACAGGCGATGTCGGGCCTTCTCAGGAAGCAGGGCTCCCATACACGGAGGGGTTGCCTCGGAGGACCAAGGGTGACCCCACCCCCTTCCTCCTTTCTCCCAGCTTTATACTGAGCAGACGTCAGATGGTCTGGAATATCCCTTTGGTCAGTTGGGGTCAGCTGTCCTGGTTGTGTCCCCTCCCAAGATCTTGCCCACCCTGTCCCACTGTGTGGGGGGAAAATGTCGGAAAGAGCCTTGGTGCTGTGTAAGCACCACTCAGCAGTAGCCACACCACCAGTGTGCTATCAACACCCTGCCAGCTCCCAACATAAAACACAGCACCATGAGGGCTGCTATAGGGGAAAACCAATTCCGGCTCAGCCAGACCCAGTACACAAGGCAATAGGGAAACAGGCTCAAACCCTCAGCCTTTGGAAGCGACTCCTGCTCGCTGTGAGGGAGAGGTACCCCTACAAGGATGATGCTCTATGTCGGTTAGGCAAGTGGACCGACATGGAGAAAGGCATCCAAAACCTCAGGGAATTGGCTGTGTTTGACATGGTCTATGGTGATCTGAATGATGAGCGGTCACCCATGGATCCAGATCAGGCCCCTTGCACACAGTCGATGTGGCGGAAGTTCCTGCAAAGTGGACCAGAGGCACATTCCAAAGCATTAGCAGTAGCATCCTGGTGGCGAGACACCCAGACTCAGACAGTGGACAAAGTGATTATCCAGCTCCAGCAATATGAGGGAAGTCACCCTTCTTCCCAACATGCTTTGGTTTCAGCTGTAGAGGAACTGTCTCAGAGTCTCCAGAAAGTGGAAGAGGACATGTCCTACGTTCCACCTGCACGGGCCGATGTCTCAGCTATTAGAAGCAGGCGCTTCCCCACCCAAGAGAAGGGCAGTGGACGACACACACCACAGGGCACCCTGTGGTTCTTCCTCCGCGACCATGGGGAAAACATGAAGAGGTGGCATGGACAGCCCACTTCCGCCCTAGATGCATGAGTACAGCAGCTGAAAGGGAAGACCACCATGAAAGGGGAGTCTTCCAAGAGAGACGCAGCTCCAGTGTCCAGTCGGAAATCCCCCACACAGAATAGAATGGCCAACGTTATGCTTGACCCTCTTGAGGGGACCAGGAAGTCATTCTTGCAGGAGTCACTCTTAGAACAAGTGAGTGATGGTGAGCAGGATTAGAGGGGCCCTGCCTCCAGCCAGGTGGAGGAAAGGGATAATCGGATTTACTGGAAGGTGTGGATCCGATGGCCTGGCACATCAGACCCACAAGAATATAAGGCCTTGGTAGACACTGGCGCACAGTGCACCCTGATGCCATCAAGCCACAGTGGGGTCGAACCCATCTGCATCTCCGGAGTGACAGGGGGGTCCCAACAGCTGACCCTATTAGAAGCTGAAGTAAGCTTAACGGGGAAGGACTGGCATAAGCACCCCATTGTGACTGGCCCAGATACCCCGTGCATCCTAGGTATAGACTACCTCAGGAGAGGGTACTTTAAAGACCCAAAAGGGTGCCGGTGGGCCTTTGGTATAGCTGCCCCGGTTGAGCAATTGTCCACCTTACCCGGCCTCTCAGAGGACCCCTCGGTGGTGGGGTTGCTTAAGGTTGAAGAGCAGCGAGCGCCAATTACCACTAAGACGGTGCACCGGCGGCAGTACCGCACTAACCGAGATTCCCTGGTCCCCATCCATCAGCTGATCCATCGACTAGAAAGCCAGAAGGTGATCAGCAAGACTCATTCACATTTCAACAGCCCTATATGGCCAGTGAGAAAACCTAATGGCGAATGGAGACTGACCGTGGACTACCGTGGCCTGAATGAAGTTACGCCAGCGATGAGTGCTGCGGTGCCGGACATGCTAGAGCTCCAGTATGAGCTGGAGTCGAAGGCAGCCAAGTGGTACGCCACGATTGACATCGCTAACGTGTTCTTCTCCATCCCAATAGCACCAGAGTGCAGGCCACAGTTTGCATTCACTTGGAGGAGTATCCAGTACACCTGGAATCGATTGCCCCAGGGGTGGAAACACAGCTCCACCATTTGCCATAGACTGGTCCATACTGCACTGGAGAAAGGTGGGGCTCCGGAACACCTGCAGTTCATTGATGATATCATTGTATGAGGGGACACAGCTGAGGAAGTCTTTGAGAAAGGAAAGAAGATAATTGAAATCCTCCTGAAGGCTGGTTTTGCCATCAAGCGACAGAAAGTTAAGGGGCCTGGAAGGGAGATTCAGTTCCTAGGAATAAAATGGCAAGATGGGCGTTGCCACATCCCAATGGAGGTGATAAACAAGATAACAGCCATGTCCCCACCAACCACTGAAAAGGAGACTCAGTCTTTCCTGGGCGCTGTGGGGTTCTGGAGGATGCACATCCCAAACTACAGCCTGATTGTGAGCCCTCTCTACCACGTAACCCGCAAGAAGAACGATTTTAAATGGGGCCCTGAGCAACAACAAGCCTTTGAACAAATTAAGCAGGAGATTACCCAGGCAGTGGCCCTCGGGCCAGTCCGGACAGGGCAGGAGATTAAGAACGTGCTCTACACCGCAGCCGGGGAGAATGGCCCTTCCTGGAGCCTTTGGCAGAGAGCAGATGGGGAATCCCGAGGCCGACCTCTAGGCTTTTGGAGCCGGGGATACAAAGGCTCTGAAGCTAACTATACCCTGACTGAGAAGGAGATACTGGCAGCGTACGAAGGAATTCGAGCTGCCTCAGAAGTGGTCGGCACTGAGACACAGCTCCTCCTGGCACCCCGACTGCCGGTGCTGGGATGGATGTTCAAAGGAAAGGCTCCCTCTACACATCATGCAACAGATGCCACGTGGAGTAAATGGGTTGCGTTGATAACACAACGGGCTCGAATAGGGAACCTCGACCACCCAGGATTAGTAGAAATGATCATAAACTGGCCAGAGAGAAAAGATTCTGGGATGTCACCAGAACAAGAGGTGAAACGTGCTGAGGAGGCCCCACCATATAACGAGCTGCCAGAGGAGGAGAAACGATATGCCCTGTTCACTGATGGGTCTTGCCGCATTGTGGGAAAACATCGACGATGGAAGGCTGCGGTGTGGCATCCCACATGAGAAACCACTGAAGCTGTTGAGGGACAAGGTGAATCGAGCCAGTTCGCAGAGGTAAAAGCCATCCAATTGGCTTTGGAGATTGCAGAGTGAGAAAAGTGGCCGAGGCTCTATCTCTACACTGACTCGTGGGTGGTGGCAAGTGCCCTGTGGATGTGGTTGCAGCAATGGAAACAGAACAACTGGCAACGCAAGGGCAGACCCGTCTGGGCCGCTGAAGTATGGCAGGATATTGCAGCCCGGGTGGAGAACCTCGTTGTGAAGGTGCGCCATGTGGACGCCCATATACCCAAGAGTCGGGCCACTGCTGAACATCAACACAACCAGCAGGCGGACCAGGCTGCTAAGATCGAAGTGGCTCAGGTGGACTTGGACTGGCAGCGTAAAGGTGAACTGTTCATAGCCCGGTGGGCCCATGAGACCTCGGGCCACCAAGGCAGAGATGCAACATACAGGTGGGCTTGAGATCGAGGGGTGGACCTCACCATTGACACCATCGCAGAGATCATCCATGGATGTGAGACGTGTGCTGCAATCAAACAAGCCAAACGGGTGAAGCCCCAGCGGAATGAAGATCGATGGATGAAATATAAATATGGAGAGGCCTGGCAGATCGACTACATCACACTGCCACAGACCCGCCGAGGCAAGCGCCACGTGCTCACAATGGTGGAAGCAACCACTGGATGGCTCGAAACTTATCCAGTGTCCCACGCCACCGCCCGGAACACCATCCTGGGCCTTGAAGAGCGAGTCCTGTGGCGACACGGCACCCCAGAGAGGATTGAGTCGGACAATGGGACTCACTTCCGAAACAACCTCATAGATGCCTGGGCAGAAGAACACGGCATCGAGTGGGTCTACCACATCCCCTACCACGCACCAGCCTCTGGGAAGATCGAGCGCTACAATGGACTGTTAAAAACTACATTGAGAGCAATGGGGGGTGGAACCTTCAAACACTGGGACACACATCTGACAAAGGCCACTTGGTTAGTCAACACAAGAGGATTTGCCAATCAAGCTGGCCCAGCTCAGTCAAAACTTCCACGTGCTGTAGACGGGGATAGAGTCCCTGTGGTGCGCATGAGGGACCTGCTGGGAAAAATGGTCTGGGTTAGTCCTGCGCTGGGCAAAGGCAAACCCATCCACGGGATTGTTTTTGCTCAAGGACCTGGGTGCACCTGGTGGGTGATGCAGAAGGATGGAGAGGTCCGATGCATACCACAAGGGGACTTGACTGTGGGTGAAAACACACCGTGAATTATACTGTGCTTTTGTCAATTTTTCTTTGGTATTGCTAATTGCTAAATGGCAGCTGGATGTGACGCAGATGGTATAGAATAAAGGGGTGGATTATGTCCTGGTTTAGCCAGGATAGGGTTAAGTTTCCCCAGCAGTGGGGGGGAAGCTCTAGCCGGGTTATTCAGATACCATGCTGATGTCACCTCCTGGCGCCCAAGCGCGGGAGCGGGGGACAATCGGTGAACGCGTGTTTCGTGCGATCGGTCTCCACACTGCTGTATCGAGATATATATATATTCTTGCTCTGTTCATTGTTATTACTGTTACTGTTATTGTTGTTGTTTGTTGTGTTGCTGTTGCACTGTTGTATTAAACCTCTCCTTATCTCAGCCCCGGGGCTTTGTATTTCACTCCCTTTGTGGGGGAGGGGCAGTAGCCGCGTGGTCTCAAACCCCGGCAGGGACTAAACCACCACAGTAACCATCATATTTAGCACTAGTGGTATCCTGTGTGATTTTAAGGAAGCATTTAAATGTGAACTCTAAAAGTATGTATGTGTGTGTGTGCCTCTGGAAGTACCAGAGTTACGATTTAACCAAGGCATTAAGCTTAATGCCCAACATTTGATTCTCTTTCAAAGGCTGATCTTTAATGACTTCAAAGTAAATCGGACCTCTGTATTACATCTTGTCCAGATGAGATATGGTGTCTCCAACATGCAATTGTATGAGTGCTACAAGACATAAATTCATCACTGAATCACTGACATAACTTCTTAAATCAAAGATGAACAGATCTGTATGATACAGACTTTTTGTATTTCATTGCAGCTCACATAGGCTGGGAGTGGGAATTATTACATACACATATTTTTCTGCCCCCCACAATAAGAATGAAAGTTGCAAAACAGAGATCTAGAAAGGACTGGAAGGCAAACTGATGTTTGTTTATTTGTTTTTTTTAAAGAAGCATAAGCCAAGAAATTTATCAGAGAAAACTTGAAGACTAAATTATGTTGCCTGGGATTTCTCTCGTGTATGCAGGCAACACAAACCGTCAAATTATGCTCGGTACTGAATCCTCAGTATTAACAAAATAAGTGTTGAAGAACATTTGAAATTGGACCAATCTACTGAGAGCAGTTTCAGTGAAAGAATGCAAAACATCTGCCTTTTCCTCATGACATCAACAATACCCTATGGGCAGTGAGCTGAAATACATATGTCAACCTGCACCTCTGTAATTGTGACAGAAGATACCCAGTCACTTGAAATATAAGAAAAATCTCTGCATTCCTGAATGCAAAGGTTAAAAGGTCTGGGTCTAGGAACAAAGTCCAGGGCCATTTTATTTATTATGCAAAAGCATGATGGAAAGAACTCTTAAAGTTACCATGAGAAATACTTGTCAAAGAATGATTTTTTGGAGAAAACTCTTATATGTCTTCTTTATTATGCCAAAGCAAATTCTTTGATTATTGGCTTGCTCTGACTAGGGTGGGAATTCTGCTACTTTAGCTAGTTACATACAGTAAAGTATTCCTATATACAGTTCTTATTCCACACTTCTTCAGGTATGAGGAGAAAAGAAGCAAATCCAATCTAATACAATATTGTGCTGCACATTTGTAGAAACCTTATAAAGAGAGCTGGGCAAACAACTGCACTATCATGTTAATGAATGTGAAAATGGGTATTTTAGCTACATAGTCACTTAACAGGACATTTTTCTTGGATGCTATGTGCTGGAAAACAAAACTATGTGATAGAAAAATCAGTTATATGTCCCTGAGAGCCAACAAGCAGAAGTGAATGTTGAATTATCTGCCTATTGGATTATATGTTTGCTTGCTCTGTTAAATTGTAGCATACTGAACAAGTTTGGAATCTTCTCTCAGGTCTGTATTAAGTCTTTTCCACTCCTAATTTGTTATTTTCAATTAAAAAATTTGTGAAGCATCTCTCTATCCAATCTGTCTGGCTAAAATGGTCCAGTGCTCTTGTAAAAGTAAGGATGATAAACATTGAGCAATCCCTCCAAGGCAATTCCTGACAGGATTTATCTTTTAATTTAGACCATTCACACTGAGATCAGAGGCAATGCATACAAGCGACTGGGGACTTCAGGAAGGCTGCAGTGGGGGGCTGCAATGTTTGTGATAATGGGGAAAGCTCCACAGGTTATAGAAAAATGGCAAAAATCAACCTGCAGCTGGGATTGCTTCACAGAACCACAGAGCAGGGCAGTGACTGGCACCAGCAAGACCCGTGCACAGGGAGGGCGCCTGGGGCTGGTCCATTTTCAGCTTGCTCCTGGCTACCCAGAAGAGGAGGCTAGGTTTGGATGAGGACAGTTCATTCATGTCAAGGTTTTACCAGTGATTTGAGTGCAAGTGGTTAGGATGTCCTTAATTAAGACTAAACTAGATTAAAGTAACTAAATTAAGTAGTAGAAACCATTAAACATCAGACAAGTCTTACTGATCTTGTATTGGTGCATTAAATTGAGCAGGATATATACTTGTTTGGGAAGAGACCTCTTCAAAGGGCAAGCGATTACTCACCAAAGATTTGGTTCTGGACTATGAAAGTGGAAAGTCTAGCACTCCCAGCCCACCAAGAAGTTACTCCAGCTGTTCAGGACCTTCAGACTTAAGCCACTTGGGATGCAATCCTGTATCTGTGAAGGTAGTAGGACACAAATTACATAAAGAATTAATTAAGCTGTTGGAAGGAAGGAAGTCACTAGTCTCCCAGCACAACATGAAGAAAAAAAAGGGGCTTATGGTGGAGGAGAAAAATATACAGCATTGTCAAGAACAAAGGTCAACTTGGGGAACACAAATTAAAATTCAAAGCTTAACTGAAAATAGCAGTAAATTGGTTTGCTACTGACTAACAAAAGAACATAGTCAGGAGTGTTGAGAGCTAATGGGAATACTTTGATGTACACAGGTAAAAGGTCAAAATGTAATTAAACAAATCCATGGCCTGATTAGAACTCTAAGAGATAGCAAACACAGTAATGTTCATCATTCTGGGACTTCCTCATTTCAGAGTTGTCTGTATTGCAAATAAAATTTTCATATAACTTTCTGCAACAGAATATAATGTAGCAAATTGTGAGGGTCACTAGTGTTTTCTTAAATGGCAACACAGTGATTTACAGTATTTTAGATTTAGTATCTCCAATAGGAATAAAGTATGGATACATTTTACTTTTTACTTAATCTGATCCTTAGCTTTTTAAAAAAAAAAACAATTTTGAATGATTCAAAGATACTCAGACTTAAGTTCAGCATCTACTTTTAGTGTGAGTGGTCCCCCACACTATTTCTCCAGGTGTATTATGTTGTCCAATGTTTGCATCAATAGCATCTTTCCTATTTTTCTTGACAGATATTCCTTTCATTTCTACCATTAAGAAGACTTATGTTTTTTTACTATGCTGTAAGTCAGGTCCTCGTGACTTTCTGACTTAAACAAACCATCAAATCCCATCTTTATTGCTCTTCTGAAGTACCTACTATTGGGCCTGATCCAGCTCTTCACTGAAATAGGCTATAGATCATGCCTACAGGATGCAACTGAAGATGATTTCTCTTCCGCAGCGTTCAGAATATTAAAGCAGCATTTGCTTTCAGCTGGTATAACCATATTTTCTTAATATTCAGAGAAAAAAACAAATCTATCAGATGCTGTATGATGCACAATTTGCAGATGATATTTTAGGATTTTAATCTTCTATAAATATAAGCATAACATTGTTATTTTTCTTGTCTCTTCTTAATTATTATCCACTTGGTTTAATGTATTGCACATAATTCTATTAAGGAAAAGCAGTTTGCTGCTTTTTTGTTTTGTTTACATGTAGTAGGAACGAGAGGATGTATTATCTGTGAGATAAAAATAGTGTTACAATATTTGTTTCCAACAAATTGCTTTTAGACAAGAAGTGTCACTGTCTGGATGTTAGTGCGTATTCTTCATCTGCTCTGTTGTTGTAGCTGAAATTGAATGGCCCTGGAAAAATTTGGTTGTAAAATGTGTTATTCATTCATGCAGGGGATTAGGATTACCCACATCCTGTCTGTATATAGGACAAAAGCTGTTGTAGGGCTGCTATTCTCTATCTGAAGATACTCTTAAACTGGTTATATCCGAGCTTTTTCCCCCATAACCACTGGGGCTTCAGAAGTAAAAGCCTCCTTTTTTCTCTTTTAAATGTAAGTTGATGTTGTGACAATAACCCCAGAAGTAGTACCCAAAATACATGCTGGAGGAAGGAAAGAGAAGGAAAAAGCTATTGAGTGGACAGCTTTGGCCAAACCCCAGATGCATACACATCTGGCATAAAATAATTTAGCGTGAACTATAGCAGAAAGTTTTAAACATTTTGTAAATCCCGTCATTTCTGTCACAGCAAGGTATTCTCATCTAGCCTGGCCTTGAGGTCTAGCCACTTGTGGTGGTTTGACCTTGGCTAAATGCCAGGTACCCACCAAGTCGCTCTATCACTTCCCCCCTGCTTCCCCTTTTTTCTCAACAGGGCAAAGAGGGGAAAGAAAATAAGATAGAAAAAAAACCAACCCTTGTTTTAATATAAGCAAAGCGAAGCAAAGGTCCGCGCGCGGAAGCAAAAAAAAGCAAACAGATTTATTCTCTACTTCCCATGAACAGGCGATGTCGGGCCTTCTCAGGAAGCAGGGCTCCCATACGCGGAGGGGTTGCCTCGGAGGACCAAGGGTGACCCCACCCCCTTCCTCCTTTCTCCCAGCTTTATACTGAGCAGCCGTCAGATGGTCTGGAATATCCCTTTGGTCAGTTCGGGTCAGCTGTCCTGGTTGTGTCCCCTCCCAAGACCTTGCCCACCCCGTCCCACTGTGGGAGGGGGGGAAATGTCGGAAAGAGCCTTGGTGCTGTGTAAGCACCACTCAGCAGTAGCCACACCACCAGGGTGCTATCAACACCCTGCCAGCTCCCAACATCAAACACAGCACCGTGAGGGCTGCTACAGGGGAAAACCAATTCCAGCTCAGCCACACCCAGTACACCACTCTAAACCAAGATAATTTTTTTCTAGGCCTTGCCCAAACAAAAAAATGCTATTTATGATTGCAATACAAAATAACTCTAATAGCATTTGGGGCACATCCATTATATTGGTGCTTGTTTACAGACCAAATCCAGTGTTGATGAGATCAAATGGAATTAATTTCAAAAAGTTGTGTCTCCTTAGCTGCAGTGGAAGCATTAAAAAAATTATTTGCTGTTGCATAGTTTTCATTCCCAGACTGAAATGAAATAACAGAATACTTCTTTTCACTCTTCTAACAACATTAAGAGTGTATAAAGTCATATTATATGTTACATGAACTTCATGTAATTAATTAATTTACAGTTCTTACCTTTAAATAAGAATAAGATATTAATGAATATAGGTTGCTCCAATAGCATAGTTACATATGACAAGTTTGGTGTTTTACTGCATAGAGCTTTTTAGTGTTTTTAAAAGTATTTGTATAGCTGACTTTTTTTTTCTGGTAGTCATATTTTTAAAGCATTTTATTTCATTGTTAATAGCAAGTACCGGCATTTGTATTTTTTCTTGGCTCAACATGCTGATAATTCAGTAATAGATATATCTGAGAAGTTCTAACATCCCTAATTTGTTTGCTAAGCTGCTATGTCTCAATACCAACAATTTCAAAAGAAAAAAAATGTCCAAGTAAGATAACACATAACTTTATTTACATTATTTAAAGGAAGTCTTTGGAAAGCTTCACCCCAGACATGCTTCATTTAAAGAGGGAACTAGGAAAAAAAGGGAAAGAAAAAAAGTGTCTACACAGGACTCTCCTGTTCTTAATTTTGGTTGAAACCATGCATACCCCTTTGAAGTATTGGCTCTAGTAATACACACATTATCCCTCTCTGTGCCAGCCATATGAGCCTATTTACATTGTAAGATTCAGCCACAGGCCAGGAAAGAGATATGTACAGTAATTCCAAACACAGTCTATCAGGAAGTGCCTCAAAGATTTTCATAAAAGTCAGTGACACCTATCAAATGGCATTAGAAACATGTAAGCAGGCATGGCCATGATTACCTCAAACTGACATGATAATACCTGTCTCAAAGAAATTGCACTTTATTGAATTGTCTTTAAACATTTATATAAAGTAACGAAGTCAGCAAAGCAGTTTAAACTTCCACCAAAACGGATGTCAAAGAGTGACTATGCTTTGAAATATAAATGAAGTCAAGGGTCTTCTGTTGCTTTTGAGTTAGACAAGCTGACTGAAAAGCAAAACAATTTAAATGAAAAACATCAGTTTTATGTTGTACTTTTAGCCATAACTATCTATCTATCTGTCTGTTTGTCTGCCTATCTAATAAAGGTAATGGGTGCTCCTAAAGGTAAAAAAACAAGAATGAAAATGCACTCCAAAGCCATCCTTTAGTACTTTGGAATAACAGGACACATTATTTTCCATCCCTGAATCCCTCTTCAGTACCGGGTACTGCATACCCTTATAAGGAATTACAGACATTTCATCAAAACTTACTGAGTACCATCAATGCACATTCTAGGTATGATGCTAAATATTCAGCTATATAGTTATGAAGAATTACAGTTTGGTGTATATCATAAATCTCCAGTAAATCATAAATCTGACATAAATTATCATAGTAGAAGGGGAACTGAGATAAAACTGTACGCATTCAGTGGTTATAGCTTTGGATCACCACAGAACATATGTGTGTGCTTGACTTTAAGTACTGAAGCCATCTACATTCTTCAAGGGAAATATATGTTTGGGAGATGTCGCTGTTGAGACGGACATGACAAACACCGAATTGTGCAAAATGGCTACTTTATTGTTCTAACAAGCCTTTTTATAACTTTATTAAGAGTATGTGTCCATATATGATTGGTTTAATTAGAGACTAACAGTTCACGATTGGATGACCTCTTCTCTGTTGCAACCTCGATAACCTTCCTTTCCTTGCGGTCAGGCAGTTCCGGTCTGGTAGTTCCTTACTCTTGTTTACTCAGCTCTTCTCGGGACTTTCAAGCCTCTTAAGGGTACACGGTTATCTGCTCAAGGTCAATACCAAACTCACATTCTGATCCCTCGGACCAGCTGAGGTCTCTCATAGGGAGACTTTTTGCTCATATCACAAAACTTTTGGAAAAACTGTGTTTTTCAGAATTTTCCAAGACTGAATTTTCTAGTAGTTTGTTTTTTTTTTTTTTCACATTATACAATATTGACAGCATTTGTCACACCGTCACTGTCAACAATTGATTTGGCATAGATCCCTGGATACTCATGCTGCAGTGCTTCTCTATCATGATCTCAGTCTGTGTACAAGCATGTGTTGAACACATTAAAATGAATCATCAAAAGGTACCAGGTGCATGGAGTGAACAGAACTATGTAAAAAAGCAAGAAAGCTGTAAGTGCTATCATGTCCTGTTTTCCATGAAATAAGGGAATACCACATCATTCCATATTTATTATGGTTAAGGGTTCATTTAGCTCCCACAGTAATCCAGACCATTCCTATGCCAAAGAGTTTCATTCACTAAAATGGGAGAGATGACGGAACTAACTTAGAAAGTGTTAAATATCCATTGAATAGTTTTGCTGTGGGCTATGTCCATATGCATTTTGTAACCCATTCTCCAACTCCAGAATTATTTAATAGTATTTCTGCTTATACTACAATGTCTCCAGTTAGCATAACATTTTTGTTCTGGAGCTTGACCCTTGATGTTCTGGGATATTTGGCTTTCCCCAGGTTCTGGCCATTACCCAAATTCTGGCATTCCTTAACATCCATATGGACATAAAAGTTGCCAGGACTCAAAATCCAAACAGGTGCATCTCCAGCTCTTGCTCTGCACATGTCGCTGGATCACAGATGTACAGGGTTCTTGGGTCCTTCTGTGGGTCTCCATCCCTGTCCATTCAGCCTCAGTTTTGGATTTAATCTGGGCAGTGGTTGCAGTGAGTGGCTGCTCTGTGGATTCTCTGCAGCTCTGGCCAGATATCTGTCCTTTCACAGATGCCCTCTCTCAGGCACCTCACCTGTTCTAATGCTGATGTCCTGTATTGAGGCCAACAAATTCAGAAGCCAAGCTCATGGGAAAAAACTGTTTCATGAGGCTCTGTGCTAACTTTGTCCCACATGACAGGGATGCAAGTTCCACACTTTATGCCAGAAGCTCCGGAAGTGGTTTTCCAATGCTTTCTTAATAATTTTCTGTTTGCTACCTCTAGCATTACTAAGATGCCTCAAATGCCTAATCAAAGTAAAAATTAGAAATGCAAGATTAATTACTTTCTGAACCTTGTCTCCAAGTGTAAATAGTAAACTATCTGGCAGTGAACAGCAGTTTGACATTTCATTTGCATTACACTGATATGAAAATCTGCTAAAAGTAGCCAAAGAAAATGTGTGCTTGTTACTACAAAAAATATTCTAGAGTTAATTCTGGAAGGTTAGGATATATCCTATTCACTTTACTGGAGGCATAGTGAAATTTTCCATATCTGTATATTGAACAGTGAGTCTGAGAATTCTGTTGAAAAAATATTGTTCCTTAGTATTATTGCCATCAATTATTCCTCTTACTATTATTACTGTTAATGCAATATGCAAATTGATGGCTGATATCATGGGTCTACCATCCAAACTCAGAACATCAATACCAAAATTCAGAAGTGGCTAACACACTCCTGGAAATTCCCTCAAAGTCCCCAGACTCAGCCCTTTGTACACATATCACAGAGGAACTGTGTTGCTGGTCTCCAACCTAAGATTGACTGGATGCTGTGTAACCTTTGCTGAAGAGATGGGCAACGAATACCAGCTGGACCATTCAGGTGTCAGTCATTCCTAACAGGAGCTTTTCTGGAGAGTCCTGCCTACGTCATTCCTCCCTTTCTTTCCAGCTTTATGCTGCCAGGCCTTGCTGAAATGTCATTATAGTTCATTTGCTGGAAAATGTTTTAGAAACACATTTTCTTTTCTAAATAATAAAAGTGAACCGAGTTGTTCTCTCACAAAGTGATAACACAAAAGCAGTAGCTTATGTGAAGATACCTGGAAGCACAACAGTTAGAAATCTTACCTTTCTGTTGGCAGGCAGCTGCTAAGATCACAGCCCTGGGGTGGGAAGGGTAGGGTTCATTGCTCCACTGCTGTGATAGCACAGCCAGCTGCTTGCCAGCATGCCAAGCTCCATGTGCCTCATGCAACTGAAGGATTTGGCAGCCCTGCCTTGTCTATTTGCACCTCCAGTGCAATATTGAGAGAAGGTAACCAATAACCTTATGGATGAGGTACTGAGCTGAAAATATAAGGTTTAGAATTTGCCACTTCAAAGGGCTGACAATTATCCTGTGTGCATCACAAACTGTATTTTTGACACTTTGATTTTTTATATCCCTGCTGGCAGGCAGTTATCATTCTGACCCTTTCTGTTTGCCACAAGTTGCACAAGATCACTCCACCCAGTGCTGGGAGCAGGTCCCAAGCACAACAGATCCAGACCTTGGCCTCGTTGCTTCTCAGAAGGAATCAGCCAAATCCAGAGCTCTGCTCACTCTATGCACATCAACAGGCAGGGGCTGAACTGAGATATCTGGATATGGACATGACTGTTTCACAAACAGCCCTGCAAACTAGCAGGGTGTGTTGGGTCCAGCACCTGAAAGTGGGAGGATGCCAAGGAAAAAAGTCTTCTTCTGATGTAATCTGTAGGGTTGTATTCTGTGTTGTGCATCTTCAGATCTGGGGTTTCAGGAGACATCTGATGATGAAAGATGAATAATAATAATAAACTACAACTGTAATGGACCATTGTTGCATGGCAGCCTTTCCCCAGGTCTAAATCCATTTTTTTAAAGCCTAAGTGAGTCTGCAATCATAAAAATTAGCTCATTAAAAA
Source organism: Strix aluco (assembly GCF_031877795.1). NCBI lineage: Eukaryota > Metazoa > Chordata > Aves > Strigiformes > Strigidae > Strix > Strix aluco. Next base: position 46,009,923 of record NC_133970.1, on the reverse strand, counting down.
ACGGCTTAAAAATCAGACAGAGAACTGCACAGGCCTGTGGCCACTAGACCCTTTGTCTGCATGACCCCACCAGTTAGCAGGCAGGGCTGAAGCAAGCTTGTTACAGCCCAATATTAAATGAACAAAGAGACAGAGTCTGGTTGCACTAGGGTGTACTTTGGAAAGGGAGAATATGAAAAAGAGGTATTCTTTGTCAAATCTCATTTAAATGGGCTTCAATGGAAATTTAAAGAATTCATTGCATGTCAGTAGGAGAAATACAAGTGCTGTATTCAGTTGTACACCTCATTATATTTCTATTTCTAACAGTTCATTGTTTCTCAGACAAAGCATTAGCATTTCTTTCATTTCTGTAATAGTAAAACATGATATTTATTACTAAGAGGTAGAGACTAGAGACAGAAGGTGGGGAGCTTTCATCCAGGGGGACAAGTGCTCTGTAAGAGCATTACTTAATGTGGAGCCATGACTCACATGCACTGTCATTTTAACAGCTTTCTGTGTTTAATTTCCTTTTCTGTAACTGGTAGCCTAACACAGCAGCACTCAGACTGCGGTGTATGGACCACCAGTGATTTGTGGGACTTTCCTAGGTGGTCTGGGGAATTAAACGTTTTGGGAGCTATGCCATACCTGACAGATCTCAGGGAAGGGAACTGAGTGCTTGAGAAGGCAATTTTTTTCTTTTCGCATGAATGGTCTCCAGAGCAAAAAAGCTGGGAAGCCCCTTTAATTTTTTGTGGGAAAAAATGCTAACTTTTGGGTTTTGGACACTGGTTTACATTCTCAGTGTCTATAGCAGTCAAAAAGCTTTAAGCCTTTTCAAAGGAAGACAAAACAGAGCTGCAGATGATGCAGAGCAACACGACCAAAGAGTTGCAGAGGGGGCTGGAAGCCATGCAAGTTTTATCCGCCTGACACTTTAGGGATATTTCAGGCAGTCATATCTCATTACTTAGGCCAGATTTAATCTTGGCTTCACTCCTCCCAGCTCATGTGAGGTCCTGACGTCCCTGAGGGAGATCTTCCCTGGGTTTCTTCTTCTCTGCTTCTCAAGAGGTTTCCTTTGGCAGGCAGGGGTAGCAGGCGATGGAGCCTGTGGGCCTCATCATCTCTGAGCCCACCTGATGCACCTTCCCACAGAGGAGACTGCGCAGTGGCATGTCTTGCTAATTGACTGCCAGTGGTGCCTATGTGAGGCTCAGCAGTGATGATGCCGACCCTGGGAAAGAGAGAGGATACTTGCTACTCTGCTTGTGACCCTGGTGGACCTGTAGCACTGGGGGGGGGCAGCTTGAACTTGGTTTGCACCGGACAGTAGCGTTTCAGGGTGAATTCCATAGGAAAGGGCGCCACCTACTGAACTGCCACCCATAGTTCCTGAAGCACCCGGCTTCTCCTTAGAGATCCTCTCCTGTATATGCTGACCTAGCCTAACCCTGCCATGGTTTATGAGATCTAGTGAGCTCATTGCCTAAGGGGGCATGGCTGCAGGCCAGATAGGAGAAATGTAATACTTAAATAATATGTGTGCTTCAGTGTTCAAAAATGCAACAGTTTGGAGAGGGTAAAGAACATGGGGAAAAACTGGAAAACTGTTTGCATGTCCAAAATTAGAGCTTGCACCAGAAACAAGAAAGATGACAATATAACTAGTTTACAAGGAAAGAACACTTTCAGTAAGATTCATTTAGCCTATTTCTATCAATGAAATCTGTCCTGGGAAATGTCCATTGCATTATGATGGGCTTAACTAGAATTATTATAATCAAATAAGTGCATTTGGCAGAGCAGTGGGAAAGGACAATGCTACCATTGCAGGGTTAGCTGCATGCTTGTCTTGTGCTCACGTGGTCCAACAGTACCTGCTTGGCTGTTGGTCTTTACTTTTCCTCAGGTGCAATTCCACCAGTTTCCCAGGCTCAGACTCAGTTTTGGGATGCTCAGTTCTCTGCATTAGTCCTGAATACCCAACAAGTCTGAGAAGATCTGGGGCACGCAGGTCTTCTACAGGCTCATTTGAAAAAAAATTTACAATAAAGAAACATATTATGGTCAAATTATTAGTTCATGGAAGTCTGTTCCGTACAGTCTAAATCATTTTGCTGTCCCTAAAAGCTGGATTGACTTCCATGGCATCAGTTTGGACACTAATGATTTCAGTGAGAATAAATTTAAGCCTCACGTAGTGATGTCAGGTCTTGCAGTAGTCCTGGGAGCCTCACAATTGCCCAGAATTGCTAGATTAGAGTCCAGTGTGATCCTCACTTTCATTCTTGCTCTTGGTTTGTCTCTTGCCTCAGAGATATTTGGGGAATGCTGGAGGCCAGAGGGAAGATGAAATGGGAGCTGCAGGAGGCTGCCATAAAGAAGCTTAGTATTTTTGAGAGGAAGTCTTCCTACAGCTGTTACATAATGCTATTTTTGCCTTTTATGTTATATGGGGTTTGACAGGAAGACTAAGGCTTCCTTCTCTTATTTAGGGCTTAACTCTGCAAATGTCTTTAGTAGCCACAGGTCCTATCTATATTACTGGTATATCTTGCCTGGAAACATTCACTGAAATAATAATTCTACTTCCACAAAACAGATTTTTTAGTAACATTGTATCAATTTTTCAGAACATTTTATTTTCTTCAAAGTGACTAAAAAATTGATCTATGTGAGAAATAAGAAAACCCCAAGAGCAAGAACTAAGGGCCAACATAAAAACAAAATTTTCAAATGTATCAAAATAATCAGGTCTAAAAAAACCCTCCCCAAAAGTCAAATAATAATTTTGATATTTCTCCTGATTCAGCACCAAGAAGTTCCAATACTCCTCCCCCACCAATGAAGAAAATAATTAATTTTCTTGGGTAGTCTTTCAGTCAGGATTGAGGATGCTGAGCATCTTACAAGATCATGCCCTGGAACAACTCCACTGCAAGTCAATGGAATTATATTAGAGCAAACCTGTGCTAAACAGAATCAGGCATGCAGTATATCCCGGGGACTCAGAAAGTTCCAGTTTCCTTTCCATAGTCTTACATTACTTGCACTAGTACCATTGACATGAGTGACTCCAGAATTTCAGTTGTTAACAGTAAGCCCTTTTAATACAGAGATCACTTTAAAAAGGGTGTAAAACCAGGTGAAAGCAAATGCATGCTGCTCTACAATCAGGAGATTAGAAGATAACTAGCAAAGAAAATGTAGGAATATTTCACATTTGGCTTCTGGGATGAGAATTTGCCAGATTTCAAACAATTTTATTGTAGCTACTAAAACAATACACCATTAAGCCACCATAATTATATTTTTGGAGTGAAATGAACTTTCAGTAAAATTTGATTCTTCCAAAGTACTGTTTGTAATCACTTGAGAGAGATTTTTTTTTTTGGCCTTTTTTTTTTTTTTTAATCTTCTTGTGAAGTGAGAGGAATGTGCAAACCAGTATGGGCTAGTAAAGCATATGACACAAAGCTTGGCTCTACTGAAGTCATAATTGGATGAGACTATGATCCACCCACAGAAATAACACAAATCCTTTAACAAAGGACTTAAGAATAGTTAAAGTCAACATAGCAACAAACTTCCCCTGAAAACATACCTTATCTCAGGAAGTGAAAACTATTCACTGCCTAAAATTCAATTAAGTTTGACACATTTCAGAACCACAGCAGTTGCAAGCTTGATTCATGTTATGATGACAGATAATTTCTTTTACAGGTCTGGCTTGGTGGAACTGTGGAAAAAGGCTTGCCAGACTGTATTACATGAGTGAAAAACATTAAATAGATAGATAACATGTCTCATCTCTTCCTCTACCTCTTCTCTCTTTTTTCTATCTTTTGTAACCTCCCATAGAGGTTTATATGTGTGCATCTGTGTGTGTCTTTGTGTCAGTAAAAGCTCAAACATTAGATCACAAGTTCTTGTTTATATGAGCTTCAATTTATCCTTTAGGCAGAAACTTAGAGATTTCCGAACACACAGATGCTTGCCGCTATCCAAATTCAATTTTAAATGCTCTGTACAACATCTCCTTTAACTTAACTAACCTTGTATTGTTCAAATACTTCATAACGTGTTTTGATTGCCAAACATTATTACTAACTTTGCCATCGTTAACAAAGCTAATTGAAACACAAATAAATAGGATTCCATAAAATGTTAAATCTTCTGAAAAAAAAATGTATTAATTTTATTAAACACATAAATCTGATTTTAGAAATTATTTTTATCCAAAGTTATTATAGAAAAGCTATCACAAAACCAAAAGAAAATGTTACTACCTGGTATGATCTAGACCCTGAAAGAGACCCTACAGGAATCTATAGGAACGGACTATCATCTGCCAAGAGTCTCAGGACTATAATGTGTTCACACAGAGCAAAACCTAAGGAAGAGAAGCAGAAACTCCAAGAAATAAAGCAAGGTTTACTTAGGGAATTGCCAAAGAATGCTCCCCTCAAGGGAAGATTTAGAAGTCTGTGGAAGACAGAGGGAGAAGCGCTAAACCTAACCTGCTCTGGGGAATGTAAAGTTTTCAGGTCATGACATGTTTCAGTTTCTTTCCATGGGCACACCGTAGAGGCAGTGGTTCTGCACTCTAGAAATAATTGAAAAAGGAGAGATTCATGAAGAGAGAATCTGTGTCACTAACTTCCGAAAAAGCTCGTGCTGCAAATGTGAAACACTGTGAAGTCTTCAAGATCTCACCCCTTACGAATTCATTTCAAGAGAATACAGAAAGAAAAGGGAAGCAGAAAGTTTGGCATCATTAATCTCCATTTTGCCCCCATGTAGCCGAAAAGTAATGCTGCTTTTAACTGCTTTTTTTTTTTTTTTTCCTTTTTGGACAAAACATGGTTTAGAAAGTGGTTGCACATAACCCTCCCAAAAAATCATAAAAATCTGAGTCTATAGCAATGCCATTATCTGCTAGATTACATGCTGAATCAGGAAGCAATATTCTGCATGGAGGTTCTTCTGCAACATGCCCTCCTGCTCCTGCTTCTCCCTGATCCTCCCGTGCCTCCCAGAAAAGGGATATGGATCCCCAGTCTGCAATTTCCATCCTATGGAATGGACACACAAACTCTTAAGAGCAATTAGCTGACCCAATTTTACTATTGTTAACTTTTCTCTAATGAACTAGCTGCTGCAGTGTAAGCTAGAGTAAATTTGTGGCAAAGCATTTACTCTGTCTCAGTGGACTGTGACACAGTATTATTCTGCAGTATCCTCTACCAGAGATGATGTTGTTTACATCTCAATGAAAGATTGACAGGATGCCCTGGGTACACTGCAAGATACAGTAAGCAATAATGAGTGCATGGGATGCAACTGCAAACAGCTGAAATGCTGCAAGTTTACTTCCTAATTGACCCAACAGCAACTTACTCATCTACCTATATGCATTTGATGTATATTGAAAATATGTTGCTCTGCCCACAGGATATCCATATATTGTTCCTTTCTGGCAAAACATAAATCTATTGCAGGAATTGTTGCATAGCTTGAAAAATGTAAGCACAGTGCATTCTCCAAGATTCATAGCAGCATATGTCTGTTTATCTTGTTCAGAGCTGTGCCTGAAACACGTTAATGCATGTGTACAAGTAATGGCATGTAAAGGGAGTTTTGGTTTAGGCACATTTTACCACAGGATTTATATGTGCATGATGTAACATCTACTTTTTTTTCTTCAAAGAGGTAATCCACATGCATAATTTAAACAAGTCCTTATTCTGCTCACTATAAATATGTACCAGATGTATCTCTTATGAATGTTACATTTTGTAGCGCGGTAGGATTTGCTAGTACCTTGATCCAAAGGGAAATAAAAATGAAGAGAATTGCACTGTAGGATACGGTGTGTCCTAGACATGGTCACAGGCAAGTCTTTAAGTACAGTAAAGAGCTACATTATCACCCTATTGATTTATTCTGTGTTTCATGATGGCTTGACTGCTGTAAACAAGAATCATGCCACTAAAATAATAAACAAAATCGATTGTATTGAAGCACACACACTGTAATTTCCACTGGCTTTTAGGCTTGTTGTGGTATACACTCACAGATCATGGAGTTATGATTAGCTGTTATTTATGGTCTAACAAGAGAATAAAGATGCGAAAATGTTGTGAATACACTGCATTGCATCCTTAAGAATTAACTTTAAGTATTGAGTTGCTCGCAGTTTGAAGGCATTTTAAAAGGACTAATCATGTGACAGTGCCTTGGCTCTAGCTAAATAAACACTCTGGGACTTCCTTCAGAAGCCTTCTGATACAATAAGAGTCAACCCTTTTAAAAATACAGATATACCACAGGAAAAGTTTCTACTACTTTAGGTTCTCTTAAAATCTTATTTCTCTGAAAAATGCTATCATAGAATTTCAGATATGTAACCTTTTCTCACCAGGTCCAGGTGACCCAATAAAAAAGTCTTATTCCCATGTTCATCAGCAGAAAATCCTGTGTGTAATCCAAGAGATATAAAACAAACTAGAGAAAAAACATAACACAGCTTCAAAGCTTTCTGAGATGTTTATCCTCTCATTTGTGCATGTTATAAAAAGTCTCTGTTTTCACTTAATATATTAAAAATATAGCAAAAAAATAGAAAAGTAACTTGTGAACCAATTACTAACAAGTATAACAGATGCAAACAAAGAGCTGCAGAATTTTTCACCATATGTTTCAAATCAATCTTATTCAATCCTTCATCAGTTGGAAACAAAGCATAATGTGGTTCTAACAGTAAGTAACCTTGATCTATCAAGCCATAGAAAAACTAACAGTACTTTGACAAGTCATTTGTTCTATTTATCATTTAGAATTATATTATCTAATTATTCCCATTTAAGCTCCTTTTCTAATTGCTCTCTGGTGTTCAAATTCCTATATTGCTCATTTACTAGTTTCTCCTCTATTCAGTTGGCATTTTGTTTAACCACCACCAGTCTGCAATTTCATGCACACAGGTCTGGAGGCAAACGAGGTGGTGATGGGGAGGAGGACCCAGGGAAAGGGCTGTGCAGGACTGCAGCTGATTCCCCCTCGCATGCCACAGATGGCGCAGAGCACTGGGGAGCACAAATGGTGTAGCTACAGTCCCTGAAGTCCTCCTGAGAAATCTACCCACACATACAGACACCTGCACAACATGACATTTTTACTGTCTTTAAAACAAGTAATTCGTCTTGAGGTTAATAGCAAAAAAGCTCCACATGCTTGGATCTCTACAAGATTACCTGGGAACCTTGACATGCATTTTAAAACTAGAGACTGCTGACTTCGCTCTTTCTCTTTTATTTTTTCATTTAGTCATTTATTTGGCTTTCACACCATAGAACCCAAATGGTACTCCACATCTTTGAGTCCGTCAGCATGCAAGGGGCCTGAGAAGTTATTAAGAGTGAGGCACTGGAAAGACCCCCACAATTTCAAGCTTCAGGTGGAAGGTGCGACTGGATGATCTCTAGAGACCTTTCCAACTGCTGTTTCTATCACTGTCCCTTGCGGCTTCCTTGTAAATACAGAGAGACATGTTAGTAAGGACTGCAGGTGCATTTTTGTCACCTGTGTGCACTGTGTGCCTTAATGGCTAATATCATGTAAAGGTACTTTCAACATGGATGTTAGGGTCTCCTTTACCACCTGCAAGCAATCAGCCACAGTGCCAGGATATTACATACTGTGCTCACAAACATCTCGCAGGTTTGTTGAAGTGCAGCTCCCTGTGCACACAGTGGTTTAGGCAGTGCTAGAAGAGGGATCTTGAATGTCACAGCATTTATGGGCACACTGATACCAGTTCAGACTCTCTGCTCCCTTGTTTACTTTCTTCCCAGCAGTCTGCACAGGTTGGTGTTTGGGGTGGTAAGTATAATCTCTCTTGCTTTGAGGATGTATGAACTGTAGAAATCTAGCACTGTAGGTCTGCCAGATTCCCAGCTCTCTGAACCACCTTAGCTTGTGTATGCCAAACTTTCATGATCATTGGCTTATGTTCACAAACTCAGTGAACTTTGCACCCAAAACTAAGGTGAGAAAGCAGTGACTTTTAATGTAAATACTGTGTTCAGATCTAACCATGACTTTGGGCCAGCTCCAAAAGAGGACTTAAGCACTTTATTTGGAATCTAGGTGGAATTCAGGAGCTTAAGTCCAAAACATGGCACTGAAAATACCTGCCTAACCCTGGAGACACCTTGGGTTAATAGGCAGTTGACTTTTTTCAATTTAAATTTTCCTCCAAAGTTGCTCAAGTTGTGTGTCTATATTGACCCATCTTGACATGGACAATCAAGTTTAGTTCCCTCTTCTTTATTTGAGGATTCAGTTAGAAGGGAATGTCCTGACACCATTTTCACCTGACAACTGTTCTAGGTAGAATACAGTCCACCACTACGCCACTGCACTGACAAGACTTCAACGTTTATGGGGCCAAACACAATTCAGTAGTTTAGTTGTTAAGTGGCTCAGCTCAGTATGAAAAGGTCTAAGTTCTGCTTTTTGCTCCCAAGACAGTGTCTGCATTTTAGACAAAATAGATAAAATACGGGAAGGATCATGGAAATGGGCACCAGAACTGTGCTTCCTAACTGTAAGCCTAACCACTAGACTATACAGTCATGCTCTGCCTCTCTCAGTCAGTCTTTAGTATTTTCTGCACAGCAGCCCAGTTTTCCCAAGGGGGTGAGAGGAATCCTTTTCTACCTTTTGCATCAGCCTATCAGGATTCGGTAATCTCCTGGTAATCTCCATCTTCTGGAAAATGGGAAAAGAGGGATTAAAGTATTTTGAGATGAGGAAAGAACTGAATCTGTTTCCCCTGAGTGCTCTCACTACTTTTGAAGGGTACAGCACAAGTTCAGGCTACATTTTAAATTAAACAAATGAGCCCTGCCTAGTTCTTTAGAGACATACACCTTCCAGTGAGGGTCCTGGCTGTGCATATCAAGTCGTTAAAGCAATTTCTTGCAGCCCTGAGTAAAGGGTAAGATCTAAGACACACAATATCCTTGGGGTTTCTTTTTTGCCTGGCTCCTGGCAGTCGTATGCTGACTGACATAAGGTAGCTCCTGGCTTAGCTTGCTCTTAGGTTTTTGCTGTCATTCTAAGATGCCTAAATTTGCACGGACAATTTATAGACTAATTTGGAGTTCTGGTTTTCATGCTGGGGTACCAGATGTCTGAAAGGTTTTAAAAACCCAGGCTAGGTATTTAAAATGGATCAAGCATACAGTATGGGAGCACTAAAATTTATCTCCTTTCTCAGTCTCTCCAGCTTTTCCTGCCCCTGTCCTACCAGGTCCCAGTGAGAGGGAAAATGTAGGCAAGACTGTGACTCCAGGACAAGTTCCTTGGTCTCTTCCCCATTATTTTTTCCTTCATTTTCATATTCATCTCTCTCCTCCTTTCCTCCTAGGGAGGGCAGCTGAGATTGTATCATCAGAGGCAACCCCCTCGCCTCCTCTCCTCATTTTCATTTACTCTTTCCATTGGTTAAAACACAATGGTTCCACTATGACATCACCCAGAAGAGGCATGTCCAGGCTTCACCAGTCACTCACATAGGCTCATGCAGAGCCAGAGCCTTTGTTACATTAAACATTCACAGAGATGAATTTGCTGCATCCACCCTTGCTCTGGGGCTGGGAAAGCAGTGGAAATGCTCCCAGCCGATTTTGGTGGCCAAGAGTCACTGCAGAAAAGTCCTTCACTCCCAGCTGGTTGAGCAGGTAAAGGGGTAAATAGGCAGATGAACTCAATGTCCTATACAGAAATGAAACTGGTTAAAACATGCACATGGAGAGATCAGACTACAACCCCCTTTTCTGTTTGATGTCAAGCCAGTGTCAGCCAAGCAAAGGTCCAGTAAGAGTGCCAATTACTGATTATAAAATGGGGGCTGTACAGAGCACTCTATGGCTCTACTCCATAGTATCATCCCTGAACTGAGGCCTAATATCTTACTTGACAGAAAAACAAACCAGTAGTAGAAGTGAAGACCCTAGTGCTTCAGTTTCTTTTCCCATGTAGAAATAAAGGGGGTGACATTACAATACTCCCACTCGTGACTGGACATAACTGCTTGCTTAGGCTGAAAATGGGGCACATGGTGGTCTTTTTCCTTCCTGCTGTATTCTCTCCAAGGAGAGAATATTGAAGCTTAACCCCACACCTTTATGTGTATGCTGTTCTTGTGCAATGGAGTCAAGAGGCTCTTTTCTGATTCGGCAAGATGTAACAGGTCTTCAATACTTAGAATAAGTTTTCTTCACAGCTTTGGTTTTCCTGAAATAAAATCCCCAAATGTAACACCATGACTGGAGTTATTAGCTCTTTATACTTCCTGCCCTTAAACCAGTTTCAGCCGGTACCTTTATGAACTGCTCACAGGATGGTGCTGCTATCTGTGGATGTCTGATTTGCCTTGATTCTGTCATTGATCATTAATTGCAATCAATGATGTTGTCTTTAGGAACTAAGAAGAGACAGAGAGCTCCATAGTCAAAAGAAGGCCGGTATCAGGTTCAAAAGGTTAATCTTTTTCCCACATAGAATGATCTTATGCACATAGAGGCTGCCCATCATCACAGCACTTGAGTTTCTCTCTGATTTGGTGTTCCTACCTACAGCACAGCTCCTGTGGTACCAAAAAAGAGATGATTCCCACTGTTTACTCAGAGGAAAAGTACCGCAATTAAGTGACCTGCATCCTGGCCTTTTTTGTGGAAGCTTCTCGCCCTGGCCCTGACTGGTCAAATCCTGCACAGGACAAAGTCCAGGGTGGTGGCTGCAGGCAAAGTTTGTAAAACAAGCTGAACTTGTCATTTTCAAAGATGGGTTTGGAGTCAAATTATTCTTATTTATCACCTTACCATAACTGTGCTGTATCTTTCACAGTTGAAAATAATGCAGAAGGATAACTATAATTAATTTGTTGACTTTTGGACACAAAGGGCATTGGAGTCACAAAACAATGCAGTTTCCTGGAGTGATAGATTTTCCATTTGGATCTCTTTGGATGCTGCAATTTCCTACTGAATCAGAAAATACTCATTTGTATTGCCCATTCCTTATAGCCATGTGGGATACACTGTGCTCATGAAATATACTGCTGACACCATACTGCCAGGAAGCAATAGCTGGTGAGTAGGGGTAAAAGCCACAAATATTTGATCAGAATATGTCTTTTATCACAGCAATGTAGCTACATATCAAAGCAATGTGATGGGGATTGTTTAAAGCAGAAATAGCAATAGCCAATGCATGATTTCACTGCTGGGACAGCGGTAGGAGTTAATTGTGGGGACTCAGAAGGAGTCCCTGCAAGAAAATGGACGTGTGAGCAATCCTGTGTATGAGCGAGGATGTGACGAGGGACTGACCCTGGAAGAATGAGGAAGAACCCAGGAAGGTAAACAGCTTCAGGGTGAGGGCCTGGGCCGGGAAGAAGTTTGTACAATGTCGATGTGGCAGTTTTCATCCAACCAGAAGAGAGCCTAAGGAGCATGTGCAAAGCTACCTGTCAAATCAGAAAGAATTGTACCATGTGATTGTATCTCGTGATTCTCACCTTCAGGATAAAAGGCTTGTCCACCATATTAAAGAGGCATTGCTTAATCACTGTGTGATGGTTTGCATGCGTTTATCTCCCGCACCAATCTTCTGCATCTGGCACCCGAACAGGGACCAAATCAAATTAGCACAAGTCCAAAAGGGACTTGGTGAAGTATTATCGCGGGAAGGCCGGTCGAAATTCAGCCAGACGCTGCCCCGGTGTCTGAAGGTGAGAATCAGCGCGCTGTACCCTTAAGGATCCGCGAGAGGCGGCGGCCGGGGAGGAATGGGGCCTACGCTTACTAGAGACGAGCAAGCAGTAGTAAAACTCCTCCAACTGATCCTCTCTGTGAGAGGGATAAAATATGAGAAGTCCACCTTAGAAGGCTTGTTAAAGTGGAGCTGAGAGAAAGGACTTATCCCCAGTGCAGGGCTTGTATTTGAAGCCGCTACCTGGGAAGCCATAGGGAAACAGCTATGGGACTCGGTTAGTGATGGAGGAAAGTCGGCAAGAGAAGTTAACAATTACACTGTGCTATGGAAATTAATCCGAGAGGCGTTACAGGAGATGAGTAGTGAGCCTACGGCTGCGGCGTATGCCGCTGCAGCGCTCGGACCGGCCCCTAATCTTGATATATCAGCCACGGCGCCGCTGCCGCCGCTACCGCCCTGCCCCGACCACCGCCGGAAGGACGGTCTGGCCCCTTCCCCCCCTCAGCCCCCTCGCTCAGGGGCGATGAGGGAGGGGGGGCTCTACGCCGCTTGCAGCGCCCGCCGCGCTGGGTGAGCTGAAAAATCCGTTTGATTTAACGATTGTGCCGCCGGGGCCGCGGCGAGCGGCGGGACCTAAATTCAAAACTGCGTCATCAGGGGCAGGAAGCACCGGAAGGGTGTGTGATGCCAACCGGAAAGGGACTGAGGAGAAACCGAAAGAGACCAAAGACGCCAGTAGTGGGCGGGACCCAGGCGAGGGCGGGGGTACAGAGGATTTGTGCCCGCCCCTCCCACCCTCACAGAACAACCCCTCGGGAGAACAGAGCCCCGCCTCACAAGCCGGCTCTGCAGACATTGAAACCTTACTCCTGCACATTGTAGACAAGCTTGATAACTTAACTTTATCACAGGCAGAGAAGATGGAGCAGAAGCCATATACCTTTTCATCAAACACGAGACCACAGCCATCTGCTCCTCCGGATCCATCACTCGAGTATTCAGTTCCTGTGCCTGCCACTGCGCCCTCATCATCTCACCCTGCAGCTACGCATCTTTTTTCTTCACAGGCGCAGAGTGCCTCTGCAGCTACACGCCGATGGAAAGGAATTCTTAAAGATGCTATAATAGAAGGGTCTTTTATCCCAGAAACCTTACAAGCATTTCCAGTTTCCGTTAATACTGTTACTGGCGCCAATGAGTGGGATCCCTTAGATTGGAAATTGCTTGAAAAGGCTAGGGCTTCAGTAGTTCAAAATGGTCTTCATCACCAATTGACCAAACAAATCATTAACTATATCTTCTCGTCATCATTGTTAATTCCAAAAGATATCGATCAAATAGCGGCAGTTATTTTAACTCCATCTCAGAAAATGTTATTTGAAAGCGCATGGTCGAAGTTAGCTAACGAAGAGCAGGTTCGTCCGCGCCCACAGGGTGATCCCCTTCATCTTGTCCAAGCACAAATGCTATTGGGTACAGGGCCCTTCGCCGCAGTAGATCTACAGGTCAATCTCTCTAATGAAGTGTTACGGCTATCACAGTCAATAACCTGTCAGGCCCTACTGTCTGTACCTGACACAGAAGGCAAGAAACAGGACAAGTTTGTAACAGTAAAACAGGGACTTAATGAACCTTTTTCAAAATATGTAGACCGTCTTTATCACTCCCTAGAACAACAATCTGACATGACCCTAGAGATGAAAGAAAAGATGTTCAAGTTAATGGCCTTTGAAAACGCTAACCCATCTACCCAGCACCTGCTAGCGACCCTCCCACATGGAGCATCTGTAGCTGATATGATTGAGTTAACCAACCGAGGAATGCAACAGTCTAATATTGCAGCCTATGCCGCTGCAGTGCATGAAGTGGTTGCACCATGGTGAAAGCTATAAAACAAGGGGGAATTTTCTGGACGCACCACATAATCAACTAGCAATGACTTTATATATTCTTAATGGTGTTTTGATCTCTGTAGCGTTTGTGATTTTATGTTGTGTGAGTGATAAGTGTAAGAGGCCTCTTTGTATGATTGTTCTGCGGGGGTGAGACGCAGCCCAGCTGCAGCCGTAGACACTCAGGAACCAGCCGCAGGTGCTGTGGACACCCCTATACCAACAGTTTGTGATTTCTTCAATTGATCAATTAAGCAAAATGAAGGATGAAATGCTATAAGAATGTATGTATTCAGCTTGCTTTGTTTAGCAATATTAAGAATTAAGAACTCAAGTGTTTAACCTTATTAGAAACTCCCTTGGTTTTCCCCCTTGAGTGGTGGCCAGGCTCTGGGTGGAACCCAACAGGAGGATGAGAGCAGATGTTTCCGCTCAAAGAAAATTGCCAGTTATTTTGGCCTGCTGATTTAGATATATGAGGCTGGACCTGCTTGCAGCGATGTTGGATGCCTCACCTACGGATGGACGCATCGCGTAGGATTTCCGGTTTGCGAGGAAGGGCACTCTAAATTCTCGCTGCATCCAGGGTTCCCCAGCAATTGCGGATCTGAATGTTAGTACCCCATTAAGTAAGTGTGCTATTCTGTATTTTCCTTACTGTTTATTTTTGTGGTATTTCATCATATCCCGTAGTTGTGGGTACTGCAATTACCTTACTCTGGTAACTGTAACTGCTGTACTGTTTCTACCATTCTGTGAAACCTTTTTAAGTATGCTGTGTTTTGGAGTTTGCCTAACCCTTAATTGATGAAGTCTCGAAATAAGTCTTGCAGATGCAGCTTTACACAGCCTCTGAGCAATAGCTAAGAAGAACAGGCCTTGGAAGATAGATAAGAAACTGCTGAGTTGTGCCAAGGTAGCGGGCAAAAACAGCGGCCAGCTGCAACACTGAACTGTGAAAAAGCACTAAGCTGTGAGAAGTTACCATCGCGTTAGAGCGGAATGCGCCAGAAAATATGGAAGATTAGTTCAGCTGACCCGTGAAACTAATAATGGACCAGCCTATACCTCTCAAAAATTTGGGGTTTTTTTTTTGTTGTTTGTCAACTCTGGGGTATACATCACATCACAGGTATACCACATTCCCCTACGGGGCAAACCATAGTGGAGAGAGCGCATCAAAACTTTAAAGGCACTTTTGCAAAAACAAAAAGGGGGAGAGAGCTTGGCTGTTGCAGAATGACGTGTAAAAGCGGTGTATGTGTTAAGTTACTTACGGCTCACAGGTGACAGGGAGGAACCACCAGTAGTAATACATAAGTATGGGTCTGAAATCCAGTATAAACCAGTGTGGAGATAGTGCTTTTTCTCAGTACAAAGATATTGCTAAGGGAGAGTAGAAAGGACCTGTGGAACTAACAATGGCGGGTCGAGGCTATGCCTGCGTTATTACCGATACCGGCACTAGATGGGATCCATCTTGCTGGGTGCGACCTTGGAAAAGAGATCAAGGTTGTGATTCTAAGCCTTGTGATGGTTCTGACAGTGATTAATGCTCATCCAGCAAAAGTAGTGTCTCCCTGACCAGACATATGGGTAACTATAGCTAAAGAGACAGGTCAAGAATCCTTCTGCCTTTCGATGGCTACTCCGTTGGACCCATTCAGAACATGTTTATTGAGAATCCCTCACTCTGACCCACAAGAATTCATTGGGTTTGTGTCAGACGATAGTTGGGAAAAATGAAATTTTCACAGGCCAATGACATTGCTCAAATTACCCAGGCAGGCACCAACACCACAACCTTTTGGCAAGGTCAACTTATTACGAGCAAAGAATTGTGAAAAGGAGTAATCATTGTAATTATTGTGATTATTGTGCTTGCTATTATTTTGCCATGTTTAATTTCTTGTGTTAGACAATCGCTACAAAAAAGCTTACAAGGAGTTTGGATTGCTCAAAAACAAAAAGAGGGATATGTGGGGACTCAGAAGGAGTCCCTGCAAGAAAATGGACGTGTGAGCAATCCTGTGTATGAGCGAGGATGTGACGAGGGACTGACCCTGGAAGAATGAGGAAGAACCCAGGAAGGTAAACAGCTTCAGGGTGAGGGCCTGGGCCGGGAAGAAGTTTGTACAATGTCGATGTGGCAGTTTTCATCCAACCAGAAGAGAGCCTAAGGAGCATGTGCAAAGCTACCTGTCCAATCAGAAAGAATTGTACCATGTGATTGTATCTCGTGATTCTCACCTTCAGGGTGTGGCGTTCGGAAGATCTCGCGATGTACGGAAGGAATAGCTGTAGCCCTCCCTTGTTACGAGGTAAGGTGATGGATAGGCTTGTAATGTTAAGGGCACACCCACGAAGGAGGTACTTGGTGAACGTATATAGGTGAGATACACAGTTTAATAAACGGACATTTTGTATCCATCATATTGGTGTTTGTACTGATGTCCCCGTGAAGGTCTTAACCTCCTGCAGCATTAGTCTGCGATCTGAGCGCCACTGATATGTGGATTGGCAGGTTTAATGAGGCAGGCTAATTGCGGTGTTGCAGTGTTAGTCTCTGCGACCTGAGCGCCACTGACACGTGGAGAGGCAGGTTCAAAGAGGCAGAGCTAACTGCAACAAATGGTGACCGCGACGTGATTTACGACATGATTTTGGGAAAAGATAAGCTGTGGCAGTCGGCGGTGCACAGCAGGAGGTGAGGAGCTCTACGCAGGACGAGAGACTCCGCGGCGTGCCATAGATGTCACAGTTAAGGTACTGAAAAGATGGGGTAAAGAAAATAAGACTTTTATGAAGTCGAGAACATTAAAAGCAATGCTACAAAGGTTGATAAGGCTCGGCGTTTTAGCAGAGCCGATAGACGGTATGAAGCCAGAGCTCTGGCCGCAAATAGAGGCAGAGTTAGCAGAACAAGAGAAATTAGGAAAGCCGGAGCATTTAATGGCTTGGGGGCAGGCAAATGCGATGATGAAAGCTACCCCGGAGGAGCACTCAGCGAGCTCCGACGATGGGGAGGGGGAAACCGAGGTGCGTAGGGGAGAACTAGCAGAAAAATGGAAGGCAGACATGCAGCGTTGGGGGGCGGAGATGTGGGAGGCATTGGCCTGTCAACCTTGCACAGCCTGTGAGAAAGTGCTAGGCTTTGATGAAAAACAGGCCTTGGAAGAAAGATAAGAGGCTGTTGAGCTATGCCAAGGTGGCAGGGAAAAACAACAGACAGCTGCAACACTAAACTGTGGAAAAGTACTGAACTGCGAGAAGATGCTACCGTGAGAACAGCGCGTGATCAAGAGGGTGATTGGCCTGCAAGCGCAGAGTTGACGGCGGCGGCCCTGGGCCTTCCCAAGCCCCCCCCTCCAACGCCAGAAGCAGCAGTTTTTACAGAAGATGCTGATGCTGGAATGCGACGTCCCTTGTCTGCCAAGACCACATAATCAATAAGCAATGGCTTTATATATTCTTAACAGTGTTTTGATGTTTGCAGCGTTTATCATTTTATGTTGTGTGAGTAATAAGTGTAAGAGACCTCCTTGTGTGATTGTTTTGCGTGCATGAGACGCAGCCCAGCGGCAGCTGCGGAGTGTGGAGTTCTCTGACAGAGCACCTTAGTGCCCGCCTGCTGGGTCACTGGTGTTGCCTGTTTGTTTGGGCTGAGTGTTTGAAGTGTCACAGGTGAAATATCTCCTCTAGCAGGAGGCAGTAATTCTGTATTAATTGTTGTCTTGAAGTTAGGTGCATACTCTGTGGGTAGTGCACCCTTGTACCATCTATCTAAGAAGGGTATTGTCATAAAAATCATCTACAACCTTACAGGGGTTGTTCGTTTCACCAGAGGTCAGACTTACTCAGCTTCTTTATTTTACTACAGCTGGGGTGACTCAGGATTTGGACCAGCACGTACCCCTCAAACATTTTGAGCTCAGACAGGGAGACAAAGTCGACCTCTGATAAAAAGTAACCTCACTAAAGCCGAAGAATCTGTTGAACTGACAGGCATTTTACATACTGGTGCGGATGTGACTGTAATATCTGTGAGCTTCAGTAACTCGAGTGCTTTTCAGGGTTGGTGGTCATGCTGTAACATTTCAAAGCAAAGATCTCATTCATGTAAGGAGCCCAGTAAACTGGGTAGCAAATATTCATCCATTTATATTGGAAACCCCTGCTACATCATGGGGTCGTGACTGTATGGCTCAATGGGGAACTCAAATTGGATCAAATTTGTCTTAATTGCCACTGCAGCACAGCCCACCCCTAAACCCACCCTGAGACTAACCTGGAAAACAGAATCACCTGTGTGGGTGGGTCAGTGGCCCTCACCAATGGAACAGTTGTGCCACCTTAATGATTTAATTCAGGAACAATTAAGTGCAGGACATCTCGTACCTACCACCAGTCCTTAGAACTCACTGGTGTTAATTATTTGAAACAAAAGTGGTAAATGGTGACTTTTACATGATCTCCGACACATTCATGATGCCATGGAGGATATGAGTACATTACAGCCAGGCCTGCCCTCCCCAACAATGAGTCCCTGAAACTGGCATCTTGTAATAATTGATCTAAAGGATTGGTATTTACCATTCCCTTGCGTCCAGATGATGCAGCTAAATTTACCTTTTCTGTTCCCAGTATTAATGTTAGTGAACCTGCAAGACGGTATCACTGGGTTGTTTTACCATAAGGCATAAAGAATACTCCCACAATGCAGGTCCCCCAGGCTGTTATCTATCATTATATGGATGACATCCTTATAGCAGCAGAAACACAGGAGATCATGGAAAAGGCTCTTGCTTTACCCAAAGACTCAGTATCTCAAATGGGGTGACAAATAGCACCTGAAAAGGTACAGCGATCATCACCATGGCAGTACCTGGAGTGGAGAATTTGTGAACAGACTAATGTCCCACAACAGGTTGAACTTAAAACTGATGTTAAGACTTTAAATGATTTACAGAAACTGTTACGAGCTATAAATTGGATACAGCTGTTGTTGGGCCTAACTAATGATGATCTGCATAGCTTGTTTGATATTTTGCGAGGAGATCCTTCACTGACATCACCCAGAGTACTTACAGAGAAAGCAAAACAAGATCTCCACCGGGTAGCTAATGCCATCTCAGAAAGACAAGCATGGTGAGGTGTGCCTGGCTATTCGTATCAACTGATATTATTTAATCCTTCAGGGCAGCCCTATGCTCTGCTGTTTCAATGGGATGAAACACTTAGTGACCCTCTTGTTATTATTAAATGGATTTTTTTTTGTCACACCAAATGCACAAGATGGTCACTACTCGTCCAGAAATGTTTGCCAAACTGATCATGAAAGGTGCCACCAATATTGCGTCACTTCTCGTCGCAGATACCAGATCAACAAGAAGTCCAGGGCAGGGTTCAAGTCCTGGAAAGTGGTAATTGGGAAGGACCATATCCTTTAATAACCTGGGGAAGAGGTTATGCTTGTATTTTCACAGGTCACAGTCCCGGCGGTTACCAGCAAGCTGTGTGTGACCACACCCGAGGTGTGAGAGGCAGCTTTTGGTGGACACCCAGGAGCCGGCTGTGGATGCCCCTGTGCCAACAGTTCGCCATCTCTTCGGCTGATCATTTAAGCAGAATGGATGGGCAATGCTTGCTGCTGCAATAGGACAAAATACACTATCTCGGTCCTTAATCACACTATGGTTGCCAACCTTTTTAAGAGAAAATGCTAACAGTAATTGTAACTCCTTGATGAAATATATAAACTTATTAGATACCAGTAAAAGATGTAGCTTAGATAAAATGTAGTTATTAATAAGGATGAAATGCTGTAAGGATGTGTGTATTTAAGTTCCTTGTTTAGCAGTATCAAGAAGCAGGACCCCAAGTGTTTAACCTTATTAGAAACTCCCTTGGTTTTCCCCCTTGAGTGGTGGCCAGATTCTGGGTGGAACCCAACAGGAGGATGAAATCAGATGTTTCCGCTCAAAGAAAGTTGCCAGTTATTTTGGCCTGCTGATTTAGATATATGAGGCTGGACCTGCTTGCAGCGATGTTGGATGCCTCACCTACGGATGGACGCATCGCGTAGGATTTCCGGTTTGCGAGGAAGGGCACTCTAAATTCTCGCTGCATCCAGGGTTCCCCAGCAATTGCGGATCTGAATGTTAGTACCCCATTAAGTAAGTGTGCTATTCTGTATTTTCCTTATTCTTTATTTTTGTAGTATTTAGTCATATCCCTCAAAGTAGTGAAATTAGCCTACTCTTTTAACTAGTAACTGTAACTGCTGTATTGTTTCTAGCCTTCTGTGGAACTATTTTGAATATACTGCATTTTTTGAAGTTTCCCTAACCCTTAATTCATAAAGTCTTGAAATAAGTGTTGCAGGTGCTGCTGCAAAACCAAGAAAAGAGGATGTGGACTCAGACTAACAAATCTGTACAATGGTTAGAGGCCAAAGCAGTCCAAATGGCACTCCAGCAAGAGGCAGAGAATCCTGTTAATATTGTTACAGACTCTTTATATGTTTATAAACTTGTACACAAAATGGCAACAGTAGGATTTGTGCAGACGGAAGTGTCGACCTTACTTTATGAAGCTCTACAACAGCGCATAGGGCAGGCCTTTATTACACATGTGAATAGTCACCAATCCCTACCCGGTCCGGTTGTAGAAGGCAATCATAAGGCTGACCAAGCGGCACGGGGTGTGTCATCATTGGACGCCGCAAAGAGTTTACATGCCTTTTTACACCTTGGAGCAAAAGCCTTAGCAAAAACATGTCATATTTCTCTGTCACAAGCAAAAAACATAGTGGCACTTTGTCCCTACTGTCAAAAAGGCCCACTGTGGGAGGCAGGTGTCAATCCACGGGATCTCTCTTCCAATCAGATATGGCAAACTGATGTAACAACATGTGAATTGTTAAAACCAAATAAGTATCTCATAGTAACCATTGACACCTTTAGCTCTACAATAAACAGCCAGACACATTATTGTTCATTGGGAGGGCATTATCGCCTTGTTAGGGAAGCCACAAGAGATCAAAACAGATAACGGCCCTTGTTTTGTTGCTAGACGCACAAAAGAATGGTGTGCATTGTGGGACATCAAATTAGTACACGGCCTTCCTTATAACAGTCAAGGACAAGCGATAGTGGAATGTGCACATCGCACCCTGAAAGCAAAGCTCCAACAGCTTGGGGAGGGGGAAGGTCATAGAGGGACAATACCCATAGACTGCCAACAGGCTCTTTTGTGACGCGCTTTGTATACCCTAAATCATTTTGTTCGAGACAATGAGTCTACACCTCCCCTGTGGAAACATTTTATACCAGCCCAGGCGACGAAAAACTATCCTTTGGTCCAGATCAGGGAACCGGGCGCGATAGCTGGGGAGTCGGAGTGGTCACTGAGGGTGTTTGGGTGTGGGTACACAGCAGTGGAAAAGGACGGCCTAATCAAATGGATACCCGCACGGTGTGTAAAACCTGATCTAACATAAGATGGAGTTTTGTGTTACAGCATTGGTGGTGGATCACCCTCCTTGGTTGCGTGTTGCCAACTCACGCAGGATATTGGAGAGAGCGGGCACGAGCACATCACCGCGAAGACGTCTGTTTTCCTCTGGATACAGGGGCAGAATCTTGCTATGTCTTCAGCACAGCCACCTTTGTAAAACCAGAATGGTTTGGGTGGCTTGACAACGTGTGGACTTAGATTACTAATTAGCTTAGTTGGGATTGGCTCATTTGGGGAATTATTGGAATATGTGGTGTGCTTCTTGCTACTTGTATCACCTTTACATGCATTAGTGCTGTAGTTTGTAGATTGTTTAAGAAGGTTAATGTTTTGTTCTTAGATCGACATATGGGTCTTGCTCATCACCGCTTGGAACAGCGCAATAATGACAATCAATCAGGAATAACGATGTTATAAAGCATGGGGAGGGGGAAGTGTAGGGAGTGGCGTTCAGAAGATCTCGCGATGTACGGAAGGAATAGCTGTAGCCCTCCCTTGTTACGAGGTAAGGTGATGGATAGGCTTGTAATGTTAAGGGCACACCCACGAAGGAGGTACTTGGTGAACGTATATAGGTGAGATACACAGTTTAATAAACGGACATTTTGTATCCATCATATTGGTGTTTGTACTGATGTCCCCGTGAAGGTCTTAACCTCCTGCAGCATTAGTCTGCGATCTGAGCGCCACTGACATGTGGATTGGCAGGTTTAATGAGGCAGGCTAATTGTGGTGTTGCAGTATTAGTCTCTGCAACCTGAGCGCCACTGACACGTGGAGAGGCAGGTTCAAAGAGGCAGAGCTAACAGCAACAGTCCACCATATTAAAGTAGGCATTGTTTAATCACTGTGTGATGGTTTGCATGCGTTTATCTCCCGCACCAATCTTCTGCAGTTAATCTTTACAGTGTTGATCACAAAGAATCTTATAACCATGAGCAAGAGCAAAGCACAAGCAATGTGAGCCCAGATGGCTCCACCACAGGTGAGAAGACATGGATTTTCTGAGAACATAAATATTTTTGCTCACCAGGGATCCTCTAAGGTAAAACTTTGTAGTTTCTCTATCCCTTGCCCAAGAATTATGTTACTTACTCAGCAAATAGTAGGCACATGCTGGAATTACTATATTCATGGACAGACTCACTGATTTGAAAAATCAGGGGTTTGGCCCTGCCTTTTTTTTTCAAAAAAACCTCAATATGATCATTTCCACTATGTCAGCAGTATGAAAAGGAACAAAAAGCTGTACGGAAAGTCTGGTTTATACCACTGCGAAGGTGGAAAACAGATATAGGGTGCTTCTTCATTAGGGAAATAGATTTGTTCTTAACCAAAACACTATGAATACTGCAATAAAAATCTTAGTGAAGACAAGGTAGCCTATAGTTTTCACACATTTTGGTAAGTTTGCAGATAGCAGGAAAATCTAAGGCTATGGGTAAGTGTGGT